>NC_090740.1:41439482-41784482 GCF_036898095.1 Palaemon carinicauda
ACCAATCGCTCACCTCATTTCCTATTCTAACACATGCTTTACTACCTGTGTAGAAACTTTTCACTGCTTGCAACAACCTTCCACCAACTCCATATAACCTCATCACATTCCACATTGCTTCCCTATCAACTCTATCATATGCTTTCTCCAGATCCATAAACGCAACATACACCTCCTTACCTTTTGCTAAATATTTCTCGCATATCTGCCTAACTGTAAAAATCTGATTCATACAACCCCTACCTCTTCTAAAACCACCCTGTACTTCCAAGATTGCATTCTCTGTTTTATCCTTAATCCTATTAATCAGTATTCTACCATACACTTTTCCAACTACACTCAACAAACTAATACCTCTTGAATTACAACACTCATGCACATCTCCCTTACCCTTATATAGTGGTACAATACATGCACAGACCCAATCTACTGGTACCATTGACAACACAAAACACACATTAAACAATCTCACCAACCATTCAAGTACAGTCACACCCCCTTCCTTCAACATCTCAGCTTTCACACCATCCATACCCGATGCTTTTCCTACTCTCGTTTCATCTAGTGCTCTCCTCACTTCCTCTATTGTAATCTCTCTCTCATTCTCATCTCCCATCACTGGCACCTCAACACCTGGAACCGCAATTATATCTGCCTCCCTATCATCCTCAACATTCAGCAAACTTTCAAAATATTCCGCCCACCTTTTCCTTGCCTCCTCTCCTTTTAACAACCTTCCATTTCCATCTTTCACTGTCTCTTCAATTCTTGCGCCGGCCTTCCTTACTCTCTTCACTTCTTTCTAAAACTTCTTCTTATTCTCTTCATATGACTGACCCAGTCCCTGACCCCACCTCAGGTCAGCTGCCCTCTTTGCCTCACGTACCTTGCGCTTTACTTCCACCTTTTGCTCTCTATATTTTTCATACTTCTCTATACTATTACTCTGCAGCCATTCTTCAAAAGCCCTCTTTTTCTCTTCCACTTTTACCTTCACTCCTTCATTCCACCATTCACTGCCCTTCCTCATGCTGCCTCCAACAACCTTCTTGCCACATACATCACTTGCAATCCCAACAAAATTTTCTTTTGCTAACTTCCACTCCTCCTCTAAATTACCAGTTTCTCTTACTCTCACCTCGTCATATGCCATTTTCAACCTTTCCTGATATTTACTTTTTACCCCCGATTTTATTAGCTCTTCAACCCTCACTAGCTCCCTTTTACATCCACCTACTCTATTCCCCCACTCTTTTGCTACAACCAATTTTCCTTCCACCAAAAAATGATCAGACATACCTTTTGCCATACCCCTAAACACGTGCACGTCTTTCAATCTTCCAAACATTCTTTTAGCTATCAACACATAATCCATTAATGCCCTTTCTACTACTCTTCCATTTGCCACTCTTACCCATGTATACTTATTTTTATCTTTCTTTTTAAAAAAGCTAGCACTTATTACCATCTCTTGTTCAACACACATATCTACCAGTCTCTCACCACTCTCATTTTCACCTGGTACGCCATATTTCCCAATGACACCTTCTACCTCTCCAGCACCCACTCTAGCATTTAAGTCACCCATAACAACTACATAATTCCTTCTACCCAGTCCTTCTACACACCTAGTTAATTCACTCCAGAACTCATTCCGCTCTTCTTCACTTTTCTCACTACCTGGCCCATACGCACTGACAAACGCCCAACATTCCCTACCCAACCTAACCCTTACCCACATTAACCTAGATGATATCTCCTTCCATTCCACTACTTTACCTGTCATCCATTCACTCAACAATAAAGCCACACCCTCTCTCGCTCTTCCCCTTTCAATCCCAGACACTCTACCAGACATTTCACCAAACATCACTTCACCCTTTCCTTTCATCTTTGTCTCACACAAGGCCAATACATCCATCCTTCTACTTCTAAACATACTTCCAATCTCACATCTTTTACTCTCTATCGTACTACATCCACGCACATTCAAACACCCCAAAACTAGAGTGCGGGGAGCAGTCACTCTCCCCCCAGCTCCATCTCTTTGTTGCTGTCTCACAGGATACTTTTACAGGAGAGGGGGTTCCCAGCCCCCTCGTCCCGTCCCTTTTAGTCGCCTCTTACGACACGCAGGGATAACGTTGGCGCTATTCTAATTGTTTTATGCCCCCGCGGCCACAGGGGGCATATATTTATATATATATATATATGTATATATTTATGTATATATATATATATATATATATATATATTTATCTATATATATATATATATATATATATATGTATATATATATATATATATATATATATATATATATATGTATATATATATATATATATGTATATATTTGTGTGTATGTATGAGAGAGAGAGAGAGAGAGAGAGAGAGAGAGAGAGAGAGAGAGAGAGAGAGAGAGAGAGAGAGAGAGAGAGAGAGAGAGAGAGAGAAATGTATGTGTAGGAGTATGAAAATCAACGCAATACCATGTTCAATCAAAATCATTTCTCCCTCACATTGAGATCGATCCATAATCTCTTCAAATGAAAAGCAAGATAACTATCAACTATGTCACCAGAAGCCATCATGACTTCCTCCACATTCTGAATAATTAAGTAATTATCAGGTCATCAGCTCCCCTACCTCAATCCCCCCCCCCCAAAAAAAAAAAAAAACACCATCTCGTATAATTGATTATTATAACCTATGTTACTGACATTTTTCTCGTCATGACATAAATAAATTTCCGTGTCATTATCGCTAAATGCTTGTACACTCTTGGATAGATATCAATATATAACTTTTTCTCATAATTATTTCTATCATTTTTCGTCTTTAAAGAGATGCATACCTTTTGAAACTTAATTGTCATTATAAAATTATGCCTATTCTTTTTTTTTTCTTTTTTTTTTTTAATCAGGATTGTTTTATGATTATTCCTGCTATTGCCTTCTGGTCCCTCTGGTAATTTAATAAGAGTGCCTCAACCCTTCAATACATATTCTATTATCAATAACTATTTTGTAGATTTTTTATTTTATTTTATCTGGCATTGGAGACCTGTTCATCTATTTTTTTCTTTATTCATAATGAGTTTCCGGGGGCATGTGCTAGTTTCATATTTCTAACTCATCTTAGTCTGCATTACAGCTAATGTTTACTTTTGTACGGTTTTAAACATAAATTTTACACAATTCTAACCCAATAACTTCCCCTTTTATAACGTATATTTTTCTTTATCCCATTCATAAAACTTCACTATGTGTTATAGGTTTACGGAATTAGATATACGGTAACAATGTAGATATAGAGTATTCGGTTTAATTATCTTGACAGGCAATATTGCTGTGTACATACTAAAACGAGAGAGACACACTGAACATATCTCTAGCATGAGATGACCGGTGACTAGTGAATAGAGCTGGTAAACCCCCTTCCCCCTCCCACTCCTCATCTCCACCTAACCACAGACACATCTTAGCTGTGCAACTATCAACAACGTGGATAAGTATTGACTCATTGGTCTATGCGCCGAAGGCCTCTTTTTTAATAGGGCCTATTGCATGTGTTGTTGACCTGGATATATTTATTTCACATGCTCAAGCGTCTTGACCCTTTGTCTGTAATTTGTTTGGAAATTGAAACCTTTACTTAAGGACATAGTTAACATACTTGGTATTTAAGGATTTCCTTATAGTTTAGTGACCTTTGACCTTAATTTGTATATGTATCATATATTACTTAAGGATTTGCCTTATAAAAATAAATCTGACATTATGATAAGTCCAAAACCATTATTGATCAAATTTTAAATTTACTGAGAAACATGTCATTGGTAATCTAAATCATTACAAGACTTATATAGTAATAATAAAAAGTAATAACTATTTGAAAAAATTCTAGAGATTGGAAAATCATAAAAAATGGTTCATAAATAAACTGAAAATTTATATAATCCATTTCCGGACAAATTAACTACCTGGAGGTCTTCATAATAATCAACTATGTTGATCAGTTTAGAAAAATAACCTAACATGATTTTGGAGTCCTGCAAGAATGCCCCCCCCCTCCCCCTTCCGCCCCTAACAAACTCGGGTTTTGAAGAAAAAGAATATTATTCCTTGAATTCATCATACTCTGAATTTCTCTAGCAATGTGTGAGGCATCAGGAGCCAAGCCTAGGAAAGTTAATTAACCAAGAGTAATTTTCTTATTGAGCTTCAGTGAAATTTCCTACTACTTGCTGTAAGTGAGCACTCAATTCTAAGAGGTCTTTCTACTCGATAATCAATAATGGTCAACTTTTTCAAATGTTTAGAGTGCATTTTATGTATCGAGACCAGAGCAGTAACGATAATATTTTGCTGATTGTTTTTGGTGCCTACCTGAATTTGGATATTCCACAATTCATCTTCTTTGCTACCTGAAAATAAAGCTGCAACCCTCACTGATTAACTTGATTGATTACTTTAGTTCCCCTTCAACTTCAGTCCTGGTAGAAAGGAAAAATCAAAGTACTACTCCACATTCTTGACAAATTCCTTGATACAGGAATATTTACAGATGGTTTCAAATCATTGTAGCTAAGATGCATAGCTATTTTAGGTTCTAGAACTTTCAGACACGCTACCCCAAGAATGTATAATACAAGTTTCCGCTAATCATAACACAAACTGAAGATATTAAGGCTTTCGAAATTTTCTAAGTTCTTCAAAAATGTAGATTTGACATCTAACACGGAATACTCTGTGTGATATAGGCCTACTCTTAAATGCTTAGGCATATACACTACAAACAGATCTTGTAAGCCCTGCAGTGCGTAGGGTTACCCTGTGTGATAGGATAAAAAAAAAAAAAAAAAAAAAAAAAAACTAAGTAAAGGGGGACTCACCTGATTGGCCATATCATGGAAGAATTTGTCAGTTTTCGCTGACGCTGTTTCAATGTTCAATGGTAATTTCTCTAATAAGTATTCAGTATATATGGCCTTGCACAGTTTGGATAATTACATTAAACTTGAAATGCAACAAAATACGAATTACAGTCATACAGTTCCTTCACTGTCTAAGGTTAATATGAAAATTTTTAGTATCCAATTGAATACCGTATATTGCCACCACCAAAAAGAATTAATCAGTCATCAAAATTTCATCCTACTCCTTGCGACGTCCGAAAGACGCATTATTCTTGATCAAATTAAAGATTTGGTAATCACAATTTATTCCTCTAATAGAGTAGGTTATAAAAACCTTTTTAAGGGACTGTCTATATATATTAGAAAAAACGCTAACTCTAATTCCCTTAAAGACATAAAATATTCAGCTCCGTCCACAGTAGCTAGAGCGATTAAATGTAATTTCGTCGAAATTCAGGCCACTATGCATTTCAGGGCCGTGTCCAATTGATTTTCGTTGATAAAATCCTACCAAAACATCGGATATGGGTCACATTTTGGAAATAGGTATTTGAAGCCACAGCCTAATTGACAAAAGATGCAGTAATGTCTAATGTGAATAATAAAGGCACTTACCAGAGTAAATATGAGAAATTGAAAGGGTAACTTAGCTAAATTAAGATGCACCCAGAGAGAGGCTAGTTGTGACGTGAACTATGACATCAGACGTAATACCCAGTAAACTTTCCATTCACAATAGTAAACACCCGTATAACAGGAGGAGGACAGCAGAGCATTCATACATCAAAGCAAATCTGTTGTACGTGACTGCTATCTGGTGCTCCACTTATGGCAGGCCTGGCAAATTGTCCTCGTGGCTGCAAGACTGCTTTTGTGCTGCGTGTTTTTGCAGTATGTAATAAAGAAAATAACCGCATGCGTCATATGATTAATACTAACAGGTAAGTGGATAAAAGATCATGCACAAACACCAAATGATTCAGACAGGAAGCCTACATTAACTTTTATAGGGGTCATACTTGAATGACGAGTTTGGAAAAAAAATGAGATATAAAAATATTTTGTTTATATTAATGTATTTCTACATTTTCACAATAAGAATAAGAAATGACCGATTTTTTCTTGACTGCAAACTATCTCACTGACTAGTTTCATCAACCATACTTAACAATTTACCTATTCTACTGATCTCCTTATATATATATATGTATATATATATATATATGTATATATATATATATATATGTATATATATATATATATATATATGTATATATATATGTATATATATATATATATATATATATATATATATATATATATATATACATATATATATATACATATGCATATATATATATATATATATATATAGAGAGAGAGAGAGAGAGAGAGAGAGAGAGAGAGAGAGAGAGAGAGAGAGAGAGAGAGAGAAGTGTATAGGGTAGCTGTTTGTGTGTCTTCATTCATAAAGTGGCTAAACGACTGGAGTGTCTAGTAACTACGTCAAACTACAGTAGATTATCAATGAGTGGGAGGGCCTTCAGTAATGACGTCTATATAGTCTCTCTCTGGGTGCATCCAAATTTAGCTAAGTTACTCTTTCAATTTCTTAGATTTACTCTGGTAAGTGCCTTTATTATTCACATTAGACATTATTGCATATTTTTGCCAATTAGGCTGTGGCTTCAAATACCTATTTCCAACATGTGACCCATATCCGATGTTTTGGTAGGATTTTATCAGCGAAATTGGACACGGCCAAGAAATGCATAGTAGTTTTCATACGATCAGCCGAGCTGATCTCTCTCATGATAATACATTCCAGTCCTCTCGTTGGCTATAACTTCATCAGCTGTGACTGGTTGTTTCCTTTGTTTGCTATAGCTATACACACACACACACACACACACACACACTAACATCGTAACCAAAACAGTAAATTATTCTTTCGAATAATTTATATAATACTTGAAATATAACAAAATACAAATTAGTCATATGCTGTAGATCCTTGACTATATAAGCTCGATAAGATAATAGTATTTATTTCAATATTGAATATTAGGCACGTGTTACTCAAATAAGCAAACAGAATTAATCAGTCATTTAGACAAGCATTAAAGTTCATCCTGCTCCTTATGACGTCACTAAGACGTATTTTCCTAATAAAAAAGAATAATTTGGTAATTAGAATGTACCTCTCCAATAAAATGGTATTAAAACATCCTATAAGGATTGTCTCTATTTATATTTTAAAGAAAATATATCTCTAATTCACTTAAAAACAAAAAACAAAAAATCTTCAAGTCCGTCACCCATAGCTAAGGCGTTTAAAAGCGATATCATGGAAATTCTGCTATGTTTTTCGAATAACGACATAATTACCCGGAACTCCCTCGATACAAAATATTCCTGATCTCTGATTAGCTGTATCTTCTCAGCTGTGGTTGGTTATCGTTTTTGTTTGCAAATTCACACAAGCACTTCTAACATCGTAGCCATTACCCAATTAATTATTCCTTCAAAATAACATATTTATTCAGATTATGCATTTGAACACGATCCATTATCTATTTCATTATATAAAACTATATTTTGATTTTATCAGGAAAAATTTTGTACAGTAATCTATGTCTAAATTCATCTACAATAAGTACTATTTTGCCGTTACCCAGTCAACTTCATTCATAAAATACATGATTGCATGACGTGACATAATCACCAATCACAGCAGAGGACAAATCAGCCAATGAGACGACAGATATTTCCCGCTAAAACTGCTTATGGTGAAAGACCTCTTCTAGGATATGGGGTGCTGTTGACGAACGAGTAAAATTCAATTTTTAAATTATTATTCAAATGTTAAAGCACAGACATTTTGTGAGTATTCACTCTCCGTTAATATATATTATCAAAATACAAGTCACCGGATCTCTCCATTGGTAAGATATTCCAGTTCTCTGATTGGCTATGACTTCAGCAACTGTGATTGGTAAGTTGCCTTCGCTTACTACAGCTTAACAGACGCACACACGCACATACATCATCGTAGCCAAAACACAGTCAAATATTCGTTCAAATGTGACGTATTCATTTAAATAACACCCTTCAAGAAGATTCATTATATATTTATTATAAAATTAAAAACTATTTAAAGTTTATTTTTATAAAAAAAGATAATCTTTATTCATAATTTATGTGCAATAAGTATAAGTTTTTCACCAATACCCAGTCAAATTCATTCATAAAATATAATTGCATGACGTCATATACAACCACCAATCAGAGCTGAGAAGGAATCGACCAATGAGAAGCCAGAAATTTCCTGCTAAAATGCATAAGGTGAGAGGGTTTTTTTGGTTTATGAGCTGCTGTTTAAGGTTGAGATTCATGCGAGGCATTTCGTTTTAAAACGCTTTCGTCCTAATTATTTTTGTATGCATACAACGATGATAAAATCTGAAGATTTCTTATTTCTTATATCTTTTAGATGTTATTCAATTTTTTTTAGATATTATTCAGATGTTTATCAATTACAGACCATTCTTTCAGTAATAACACTTTTTCTTTTAGGAGTGAGTGTTTATTTATTAATTGTTTATATGTAATTTATATTATCAATATTATTTCTATCATAGTCATTATCATTATCATTATTATCATATTTAATATTTTATGAGATAAGGTAGAGAATTCTGAGTTTATATTTAGTGATTTTATGACAAAAAAAAAAAGGAAAAAAAAAACCTCAAGTCAGAAGTCCAAAATGAATATGTATAAAAATAACAATGTATAGGCTATGTGTAGACCTTAATTTCCTTTTTATAAGTTTGTTTTGTTACAAACATTGTTAATATAATGGCTTAAATACAGAATACAGAAGTGGTCTTGTCAGCGGAAAAAAATCTCATTCAGAATTTAATTTTGCCACGGCTGAAAGCCACTGACTAATAGTAGCCTAGTTTTCTTCTCAGATTCTTTTATAAACTTGAATAATTGAATCGTAAGAAATCAAAACAGCATCAGCAAAACTGATTGTTGAATACAGTAGCCAGTCTTTAACACTCAATTTATTTATGTAACCCAATAAAGTACACATCTTAAACTATTGATTAAGAAATATGTTGTAAATTAATTTCCTGATGTCGAGATAAAGTTACAGGTGTAGGCCTACTGTAGACCTACTTGGTGGTCAGGGTCAATAACTTTTCTTGAACGTCCAATCAGACTGTATTGTATTGTCACGATAGGCTCAGGCACCTAACATTCTCAAAAAGTTTGATTTCCCAAATTGATGAATTTGAGATCTATAGCCTAGCGTTAGGGTCTATGCGGCCGTTCAGAGTTGCACCACGGAGTTATTGGGTCCTTTGACTGGCCAGACAGTATTACATTGGATCTCTCTCTCTCTCTCTCTCTCTCTCTCTCTCTCTCTCTCTCTCTCTCTCTCTCTCTCTCTCTCTCTCTCTCTCTCTCTCTGGTTACGGCTCATTTTCCCCTTCAATTACACATACACCGAATAGTCTGATGATTGTAGACGTGCTTATTTAGAGAAGCAGGAGGCCTATCATCTTTTTTGAAGGGTAACAGATCAGATCTGACCTGGAACAACTATACTCAGCTTCGAGCTTTTGCTCAGAGAGTTTATGCCTCAACTGAAAAAGAATACAATTTAACCATAAAAGAGACCCTTTCTGGTACAACTCAGGAACATAAATGGTGGTCCACCCTTAAATCTGCACTCTTTGGTGTAGATGCAACAGTTCCTCCGTTACTTAAACCAGATGGCTCAGTCACTCACTGTCCAAAGGAAAAGGCAACCCTTTTGGCTGATGTTTTGGACAGTAAACAGAGTAATGAAAAACTTGAACTTCCCCATTCATGTTTTCCTGAGGCTAAACTAACTTGTTACGCTTTTCGATCTCGTGAGATTAAAGCTCTGTTGATGGATCTTGATGCTTATGGAGGTGTAGACCCAAATGGTATTTTTCCTTTGTTTTTTTATAAAGACAGTACATTTATTAGCTCCAAAGTTATCTGTTATTTTGCGCAAGTTAGCAAGAAGAGCTTTTAGGACTTGTTGGAGAATTGGTAATGTTACTCCTCTATGTAAATGTGTTTGTGGTAGCTCAAGTCCCACTGATTACCGCCCAATTTCCATAACTCCCATATTATCTAAAGTTTTTGAACCGTCTTCTGGCAAAACGTCTTAATAGGTTTGCTGAAGGTAATCGTCTATACCCTAGTTTGCAATTTGGTTTTCTTAAAAGCCTTGAAGCATGTGATGCCCTTTTTACAATCTCCAATGCTGTACAGAAATCCCTTGATTGTGGTCAGGAAGTTCGTATGATTGGCCTTGATCTTAGTGCTGCCTTTGACCGTGTTAATCATGAGGCCCTTGTTTTCAAACTCAAACAGTTGGGAGTGGGTGGGTCGTTTCTTAGCATTATTATTGATTTTTTAAGTAATATATCTCAAAGAGTTGTTGTTGATGGGTACCATAGTGAGTACAGGAATGTGATATCCGGTGTTCCACAGGGTAGTGTTCTTGGCCCATTACTTTTCATACTATATACACATGACATGTGGTTTGGCCTAGAAAACAAGCTTGTTGTATATGCAGATGATGCCACTCTCTTTATATCAATTCCATCCCCTGAATGTAGTAGATCTGGGGTTGGTGAATCCCTTAATAGAGATTTATCTAAAATTAGTGCGTGGTGCAAATTATGGGGTATGAAGATGAATTCTAACAAAACTCAAAGTATGATTGTAAGTAGGTCAAGGACGGTGGCTCCTCAACATCCGGATCTCACTATTGATAATGTTTCTTTAAATTTGTATGACTCTTAATATTTTAGGTGTGATTCTCGACAGCAAATTTACTTTTGAGAAACACATTAGGTCTGTGTCTTCTTCAATTGCACAAAAAATAGGCTTACTGAGAAAGTCTTACAAGATTTTCGGTGATCAATCTATTCTGAAGAAGTGTTTCAATTCTTTCATTTTACCGTGTTTTGAGTATTGTTCTCCTGTCTGGTGTTCAGCTGCTGATTCTTATCTTTATTTGTTGGACAGAAACTTACGGTCTATTAAATTTCTTATTCCTGATCTAGATATTAATTTTTGGCACCGTCGTTCAATTAGTTCATTATGCATGTTGCATAAGATTTTTCATAACTCTGACCATCCTTTACATTCAGATCTCCCTGTACAATTCTATCCTGTTCGTAATACTAGGCCTTCTCCATCATGAGTCTTAATACTACACAGAATTCTAGAAGTTTTATTCCAGCTGTTACCAAGTTGTGAAATGATCTTCCTAATTGGGTAGATGAATCAGTAGAACTTCAAAAGTTCAAAGTTGGAGCAAATGTTTTTATGTTTACCAGGCTGACATGAGTCTTTTTATAGTTTATATATGACATATCTGTTTTTGACGTTGTTAATAGTTTATATAGGACATATCTGTTTTGACGCTGTTACTGTTTTTAGATTGATATATTGTTAATTTATTCTCATCATTTATCTATTTCCTTTCCTCACTGGGCTATTTTTCCCTATTGGAGCCCTTGGGCTTATAGCATCTTGCTTTTCCAACTAGGGTTGTAGCTTGGCTAGTAATAATAATAATAATAATAATAATAATAATAATAATAATAATAATAATAATATTCTTTCCACATTCTCCTCTGTGCTCATCCACCTGACAACATTGAGATTACCAAACAATTCTTCTCTCACGGGGTTACCTACTACACTGTGATTGTTCAGTGGCTACTTTCCTCTTGGTAAGGGTAGAAGAAATAGCCTCAGTACCATGGTCTTCCACTGTCTTGGGTTAGAGTTATCTTGCTTGAGGGTATATTCGGGCAAACTAATCTATTTTATTTATCTTCTCTTTTTTTAAGGTTTTATAGTTTATATAGAAAGATCTATTTTAATATTTCTACTGTTCTTAAAACATTTTATTTTAATTGTTCATTACTTCTCTTGTAGTTTATTCCTTTCCATGTTTCCTTTTCTTACTGGGCTATTTTTCTTTGTAAGAACCCTAGGGTTTATAGCATCCTGCTTTTCTAACTAAGGTTGTAGAGTAACTAATAATAATAATAATAATAATAATAATAATAATAATAATAATAATAATAATAATAATAATAATAATAATAATAATAATAATTAATATCTCTCGGACTGACCCAGCCTAAAGGACGAACACAAACCACAACAAAACCAAATCCACGACAGCCAAACTGATTTTTTTTTTTATTATTATTTACAATTATCCACTGACGTTTTTTCCTTGGGATGATTTTCATCCTGAATTTGTACGACAGCCTTGATTAATTATCTAATTTGATGATTGATAGGGAATTCTTATTAGAATTGTCAGTTTGAACATGCGTGATAAGGCGAGTGAAATGAGAAGGAAATCTTAGATATTAGTTATATTAGTAATGTCTGTTTTGAGGGGGATGGCTGAGAAACAAATTGGCACATACTGCATAAGATTAATAAAAAAAAAATAAACTTAATTTTAAATGAACGTAATGTATTTGTATACTACACAACTAGGACTCAGTAGAACTGGGATTCATTTTATGATTAACCATAACTATGCAACTGATGAGGGCGGTAATTTCTATGGTTGTAAGTAGGTTGGGATAGCACAGATGGGCGATAGGGAAGGTTAGAGAAAGAGTGGAAGAGGTCAAACCCATCTTGAAAATTAATTACAGACAGTAGAATGTTCCTGACGGAGTATCATTATGTACCAATTATCCAACGTAATGACAAAATAAGGAATAGATGTAGGGCATGGTCATGCTCCGATTTAAAAAGGTGAAATTATGTCTGAGCAGAATTTTTATTTTCATACAGTAATCATTTTCTTGAAAGCTAAATTGGGGATCATGGAATTTATTTTCATCACAATAGTTCTAACCTATGGAATTCACCTACATTTTCTATCACTTAACGAACAGCTGGGGGCATTTATGTTGCTAAGTAAGCAATCTTCAGAGATTTGGAAAGGCAAATCTAACGGTTGTGCTATGACAGCCATTGTCTGTCTATTGTTTCTTTGGCATACCTTTCGACGTATCTAATCTACTAAATAGATAGCCTACTTGCTTCTTGCTTCAATATCAAATATCCAAAATTGGATTAGTTATTAGGCGTTAAATGTTTTTTTTTATCTCGTTTCTGAATCGTTTTTTTTTTTTTTATTAAAGATAATAGAACTTTTATTTGAAGTAGGCACAAGATCCCGCATTACAAGTTTAAATTGTTGCGTTCGCGGCATCAACAAATCAAACTTATAATCAATAACATCGTAGCACATGAAATTAGAACTAAATTCAAAGTGGTTTTATAATTATTTTTTGCATTCATTATTTGTTAATATACTATCTGATTTCAACATCGTCAAAGTCAGTATAATAAAAAGGCTGCAGAGCAGATGCGCAAGAGTTGTGTTTGGGCGTGCCTTTTATGTGCTTACGTGGAAAATCTTTTGTGACGATCTTCTGTTGCGTATCTTGATGCTGTGTTAAGTTCTTACAATTTATATGTACAATTTAAATAAAGATTTAATTCATATTCATGACAGAATCAAAGTCTCCTTACACTTTTACTCAGAAGTTATTCTCTTAGCAAACAACACGAACTTTAGAATGGCAACATCAGCAAGGAACCAATCGTAATTCCCCATGTATGTAGCAAGGTGATCCCGTTTAGAGATAAATTACGAAAATGAGACTTATTTGTAAAATTCTTTATGGTTAAGTTGTTTATTTTGCTGCTACTTACAAATATAATTCGATCTATACTGGTGAAAGTTAGATAATTATTCTAATTCTCCTTTAGATATACGCACTGCCGAGGTTTGATGGTTTCCATGTTTACAGGGATTTTGCTAAGAGTCTGAGGTCAAAAGTAGCACCTTTTAGTATCGAGTGAAAAGCTCTTGAATTTATTTAGAAATTATGATTCTAATAACATCGAAATTATATTCTATGTTGAAATTCGACAAAAGCAATACTGAGTGGGAGGTACACAAGGAACATATTGATATATAGCACAAGTTGCTAACTTTCCAACCTGTTTTATTGACAGTGGCTGCTTCGTTGACAACATCTAGCGGCGTTGTCGACGAGGCTTGAAAAGGTGGCGACCATCGGCAGACCTGGTAAACTCATCATGAGGGCCATACTCTTGTTAGGCACGGTCTTCATCTTGTTTACGGTTTTTAAGAAAACCGAGGGCCAAGGTGCTGCAGATAAAGGCCCCAAAGTAACACACCAGGTAGGAATATTAGTGTATTTTGGCTTCATTATCCTGAGTCTTAAAATTCCCTGTTGTATCGCAAATAAGACGCCTTGTGCCGTAACCAAGCATAGCTACAATCCCGTAGCTTGTCTGTTTTAATGTTTTTTTTTTTTTTTTGTGGCCCCTTAGAATAATGCATGCTGCCGATTCTATGTTATCATTATTTCAATTAAGGTGGTTGAAGTCTTTTGTCGAATTCTATAGTACAGTAAATGTGTACCGGTTTTTCAGGGGTTTATGTGTCAATCACTGAGTGTAAGTGTCAATAACTGAAACCGGTTTTAAAAATTGTTCTTGTGACCAGGCTTACTGAAACACTAGAAACTGAGAAATACTTCACTAAGGGAAGCAGCTGAGTATAAGACCCAGCACTAAACTCCCCAGGACTGTCGCGAACTTTAATTTGGCACGTTAGGTTATGCCTTAGTCCTGTGTTAGTGTCCTTTGTTAAAAATTGCCATTCAGTTGTATTTTCTTAGTTCATTCGAATAAGAAATACTAGTTGAATACCGAAGATGTTACACAAGACACATATCTTGTTCCTGTAGGGCAGATGGTTTCAGTGTGAGAGGACCAGGGACACTGCATTTACAGTAAAGTAGAAAAATATAGGTTTCTTACAGTTATTATTATAATTATTTTTATTATTAAATGCTAAGCTACTACCCTAGTTGGAAAAGTTGGATGTTAATATATATTTCATTTACTAGCCAAATACATGAAATTTATATGGTTTATATTATTCCCTAGTTACGCTCCACCCCCCCCCCCCATTAGGCCATACAGGAAAAAATGCTAAAATAGCCATGACTTATTTCCAGTTTAGTTAGAAATTTAATTATCATATAGGGGTATTTATGATGACAATAATGGCCGATACCTCCCTTATTTTCAACCCTATCACTCAAAATATGGTGTTCAAGGGGGCGTAGCAGGGCCGGTCCTCCCCGTTAGGTGAGTAGGTAAGGACATTTAGTGTAGGTTACATTAGGTGTTGAAGTTTAGGTTAGGTAGTGTTCTATGCGTGTAGGAGGTTCTGTATGTTGTTATTCAAAGGCTCCATCATATTTTAACTAATCTAGATCAGAATGGTTGAAAATGCCTTAAGTGTAGGTATTGCCTATTATTAACTATGATAGCAAGTGGGGCTTCTTCCATTCTGGAAATCCAAAACATTAGCTTTAAAATGAGGGAGGTACCATCTCTTAAGAAGTCAAACTACAGTAGATGATTGGTCATAAGAAGAACTGTAGCATCTTGGTGGAAAACGGCTCTAGAATTGTCACTTGGGAGCCTATGTATATCAGCGGACATTTCCTCGCACATTGATTAAAGATGGACATCAACTAACTTAAACTCCCCCCCCTAACCTAACCTACAAGCAGTGTGTTTACCTACTTACCTAAAGGGGGGGGGGGGTGTGGGGGGCTAACAACCCCTTGCGACCCCCCCCCTTACGCTGCCGTATTCTAAGTTAGACTTAATAGTACAGATTAGATCAGATCAGATTCAGGTTGAGGCTTCACCTTTGCCATGGCACCTCTGTGTCTTTTAGTTTTGTGTGTTCCTTATTTTCACTAGTTTTTCTCTTTTCATCCACATTTGATGTACACTTTTCTTATTTTCTTCACAAAAAAGGAATTTTCCAACTGTTAGTGCACTATCTTCTTCGTATGGCTGTTGGAGCTCAATTTTTTTTATTCTTATATCACTAAACTGTGGACAATGAAACTTGAAATGATTAGCATTTTCTTCTACATCACAGAATACATAGTTTATATTTCTATCTTGGTGTCTGTTTTTGATATTCAAGCCCAATGTGTTTGTCCTTGCTCTGAATAATAAAATTTACGAAAATGTGTTGTCATACACTTCCTCCTTGATTTCACTTTTCCAGTTTATATACAGGATTACTCTCTCCTTGCACTCCATTTCAATCTTCCATTTGCTTGTGTCCCATTCTCTTGTTCTCTTCTTTATGTCCTCCTTTGTACATCTCTTGACTTCTCTCATCGCCATCCCACATTTTTTCATGTGAACCTTCTTTTCAGTCTTAAAAGGTTGCCAAAATACTCTTAGAGAGACATGCCTATCTTAAACAGATGATGTCACAGTAATTATATGCCATAGACACGGCCCTCGTAGGAGCCGCCCTAAGTGGCCCTTTAGAAATCTTTCTCTTCGCAGATTGAGTTTGGGAAGAGAACTCGGTGTCATTCTCTCAGCCTCCTATTGTGGACATTCACTGAATGTTGTGTGAGAGTGGAAGGATGTTCGAAGGAACCTTAAATCTTCTAACCAGTCTATCAAGGTAAAATTACCAGTTGACCCTGAAGTGGAGCAATTCATGATCCATATATTAATGACTCCAGAAAACCTCGCTGCATGCTTGGGCACCATCACAGCTGATATAGCCCCCCTCGAGGTTTTGATGTCTGGTTTGGAAGAATCACTTCATTAAGGTCAGGAGCCTAAATAAGCCCTCTCATGTGCAAATCACTAATAAGCGGTACATTATACCTAAAGAAGTCCTCTCGTGCAAATTGCTAACAAGCGGTTTGTTATACACATTATTCCCAGGAGGAGTCGTGCTCACTTCTAGTATAAAAGTTTCAACTTCTTGCACTTTGTGAGAGAATGACAGAGTTTCCTTCCTAAACTCAATCTGCGAAAAGAGAGAGATTTCTAAAGGGCCACTTAGGGCGCCTCCTACGACGACCGTGTCTATGGCATATAATTACTGCGACATCATCTGTGTAAGATGGGTGTGTCACTCTACGGCACCCTTTTAAGACTGAATGGAAAGTTCACAGGAAAGAAGTTTTTGTTGTTCAGAAGATACATGAAAAATCTGAATCCCGAAACATAGGTTTGTAGTCGCTCTCAATGCATATTCACTTTCAACTTTTACTTATACCTACATGTACTTGCAACTGTCGAAGAGAGAGTGAATACCTCTTACCAGAGACTTCACCTCGCCTAAGAAAGACTCCCATTTAAATGACTCGGAAATTTGTATCCTCATAGAAATAAACTACAAATTTAGAAAAGTTTCAATTTTTCTAATTTCTACTTTTCTTAACTATACAAACCTGAGTCATTTAAGCAAAGGTCCTGCCTCAACCACCCCTGAAGTCTTTGACCAGAATAGTGTGAAACCTACTGGGCAACCACACACAACACTGCCCGGCAGTGGGTGCTGCTAGGTAACCAATCATGATGCAACCAAACACTTTTTCTGTTCGTAGAAAATGGAACTATGAGTAACCAATTTAAATGACTCTGGGTTGCACAGCTAGGAGAAATACCAATAATTTTTGAAATTTGTATTTGTTGTAAAAGAAAATTGTTCATGTACAGAAATAATTTTTACAGAATTTTTAAGTCTCTTATTTCAATAAATACAGTACATTTTATATTATTGGGTTGTAGTGAAATGAAGTAAATTTGATTATTAGGTTGGTCTTATAAATTTTTTTAGAGTGCATAATGTTTGGTAAAGGAAAATTGTGCTGACGGTACACTAAAGTATTAATTTTTAGAAAATTCTTGGTTGTCTTTTTGTTTCAACAAAGACTGGAGTTATATTAATGTAGCGTATTGGCATGTATTAAAAGTAAAGTTGAGAAGATTGCATCTTATCTAGTGAAAACTTAAGTGTAGAAAAATTAAACTGCTATATTTAAGATATATTTGATCAGATATAAAACTATTAACCAATTATTGTCATTAGACTTTTGTATGTATAATTTAAATTTGATAAGTTTTGTAAATTTTTAAATCTTATTCCTAAGGTTTATTTTTTATACTTGAAATAATTCAAACCTAATAGGTTCAATAAACATATGTAAATTGCATGAAAAGTTTTTTTTTTTTTATTTTATCCATGTTAACGACCGTTGACTTTTCTTCCCGTGTAGGTATGGTTTGACATAACCATTGGCGGGGAACCCGCGGGACGTATTGAGATTGGACTTTTCGGAGCAACTGTTCCAAAGACTGCAGAAAACTTCAGACAATTAGCACTAAATCCAGTTGGAGAAGGTTACAAGGGATCTGCGTTCCATAGAGTTATTAAGGATTTCATGATTCAAGGAGGTGACTTCACCAAAGGAGATGGTACTGGAGGTGAGTTGACTTATTGAGACTTGATATCAGCTTTTTGCAGTCTAGTATTTAAAAAGAAATGCATTTTAGGTCCTGTATGCTGTTGATTGTACTGTAATGATCCTGTACAAAAAGGATAAAAATACAAAATGCATATCGCGTTCATTTTGAATGCAAACCTTTCATCTTTTAAATAGGCAATACTTTATCTTGAGCGGGAACGGCCATTGATTAGTTAAAAAGGCATTTGTTTAACGACTGGTTTTAACGTATTTAGATAACAGGTGGCATGAAGGTAATAGGTCCGGAACGTCCACCCGTCCGTTAAAAATAACCACTTGATGCTGCCGTATCACAGGAGGATATACTACTGCTCTCTGCTTTTATGCAGGCTTTGGTCTTTGATTCATTCTCTTCCAATCGAATATAAGGTTAGATTGGGTTGGCTAATATAAGGTTAGATTGGGTTGGCTAATGTCCTAGGTACTCTCCCTTTTGTAGTGGCCCATTACTACTGTATATGCGGTTTATCCCCGTTATCTTCCTACCATTAGGTAAATTTTGTGGAGAAGGCGGTTGCAGCTTTTTTCTGTACCTACCTGTTATTATTGATAAGAAGTTAATTCCTTATTCAGTTTTAACCCTGTACCAACTATCACTTCAGTGTATACATCATAACCACCTTTGCTACTAATAATTAGTGCTGTCTTTCCATTGTCTACCTTGAATCCTCTCCCTTCTAGCACTCCTTTCCATGCTAAAAGTTTTTCTTGCAGTTTTTGTGTGCTCTGACGACTTGATTATTGACCAACACCAGTTCCCAAAATTCTTTGTCGCTCATTAATTCTGACCAAGTGTCTAATGACAAGGAACAATATTGGACTTTGAGTGGATCCCTGATGGAGGCCAACCTCCATGGGGAATGTCTCCCCATAGTTTGTCTGTATGGTGGTTCTTGTCCCCTCACAAGTAATCCTCACTAACCTTATTAAAGACATGAAGACAAATCCCATATTTCAATAGTTAATTTTTACATTGTGTACACATCCTCTATAATATGAATGTTAGTGGCCGATTTCTGACAAAGCGAAAGTGTTAAAATTTATGGCCTTATCCCAAATCAAATACGGTAGCTAAGCATTAGGTTGATTCATTGCGCTAGTGCTTGGCGATGCTGTGAACGCTTTACCATATTTTTCAATACTGCAGATAGGGGGTTCTTGTAGATGTCTCAAACAAGTGGCTGTGGTCAGTAAGTATTCATGCTAAGCTGTTATTCATCCTTGTAGAAATTTTAAAATCTTCTCAATCAACATGTCTGATGGTAAGCACATAACCAACCTCTGGTATGCTAAGAAATGGTATGGAATAACCATGGAAATGAAAAAGAAAATTTGAGTTGATAAAAGTGAAGACTGTCGATGCTGTGCGTGCCTTTAATGATTGTCAACCATCTGTATCATTGACAAAAACATAAAACATGTGGGAATAAGCTTTAAATTGTTTTTCTGTAAATGTGTATAAAACCAATGAATAATCATAGAATAGTAAAATTTATATCTAAATGTAGGAAGCCTTATATTCATAGACTAGTTAGGCAGTGGTAGGAAAATAATCTGACTGAAAACTTGAAATTGCAGAATGGTAAAATGGAGAAAATCAATAATTATATAATACTAATTAAATACTGTATGTCTTAATGCAAGAACTTGTTACATTCATAGCCTAGTTGGCTAGCGATAGCAGAATCAGTAGATGGAAAATAGTGGAGGGTTGGGAGTTGCGGATTGATTGTGATTTCAAACACTTTGAAGTTTGGTGAGGGTAGGGTGTTAATGTATACATACATTACAGAGGGCTCAATTTAAAACCAAAACTATCAGGATGAGGAAGGGGTGTAAGCCATTATTCTTGGGCTGTGGGGTGTGTTAAATCTGAATCTTTCGGGTGTGTATGGGAGGTTACAATGTAAAATAATGTTTCAGGATGGGAAGTTTCTTTTGATTTTGTAGTTATTTTTTACCAACTTATGTTTCTATTTACTATTTATTTTTTTACCAATGATACCAATTTGGATGGCACATATAACTGAAGGCTGTACTGCTTTTAAATTTGTACATTAGTCTTACTTTTTTTGTGATTTTATTCAAACACCATCTAGTTTTAATTGCATTTGGTTAAGAAAAAGGAAATCGGTTTCTTTTTAAATATTCATGCAATGTATATTAACTAAACCTGCATTTTGTGTATTTAATTCTTGAAATCATGAGTGTTTAGCTTGAAAGGCCTTGTGTAAGAGTGACTACAGTACTGTATAATCTTTTTGAACTGTTAGAACATAAAGCTTTCTATATCTGTCTAAGAAGTTTGGAATTTTTATCAAACTAATACTTTTAAATCTTTCATTACTTGTAATGCCTAATTCCTATGTCAAGGGCTATCTATTTTGAGACTTGTTTGCTTTGCATTAAGTTGGTGATATTTACAGGTCGAAGCATTTATGGTGATAGATTCCCTGACGAGAACTTCAAGCTTAAGCATTATGGAATAGGATGGTTGTCCATGGCAAATGCTGGAAAGGACACAAATGGATCGCAGTTTTTCATCACTGTCAAAAAGACGACCTGGCTGGATGGAAGACATGTAGTGTTTGGAAAAGTTCTTAAAGGAATGGTATGTAACTCAGGATACATATATTGTGTTTTGTGATATTAAGGATGAAGCTAAGCTTCATGTCAAGTTTATAATAGCAAACTATCAAAATATAGGTGGTGTGTGTGTGTATCAATTAATGATTTTCTCTAAATTTCCTTGCAGAATGTTGTCCAGGCAATTGAGAGAACACCGACTGATGGCCGTGACCGTCCTGTAAATGAGGTTAAGATAGCAGATGCGGGGGAGATAGTAGTGCCAGAACCATTTTCTGTGGCAAGAGCAGATGCTACAGAGTAAATGTTGTTGTTTTCATCTTTAGCACAAGCTTGATATTTACGGGAATTAATTTTAATTGTTTGAACCTGTGAATTTCAAGGGTCATTTTCTGATACATTGTATTTGACTACAGTATTTAGTTAATAAATTTTTTAATAAAAATTTTCTTTCAATCCTTTAAAGTTTTGAAGGCATATAGCTAATCACTTCAAATAATTTGTATCTACATACAAGGCATTACCAAAGGTATCTTAATAACACGTGTGTGTATATAATACTTTATTTTGTTCTTTCAATCATTTATAGTACAATCAATGACAAACTTAAGCTATTCCATATCCATTAATCCTGGTCTTCCACCACTTTTCCTTCGTCTTTGTGACCTTGAATTTTGATTGAAGGAAGCTGCAAGCATTGCACGATCTCTATCAATACTGAATTTTGGGTTTTTTGATGGTAGCTGTTCAATTGGTGCACATATAAAGTCGTCCAAAGTCTGAAAAATTAATTTTAAATTAAAGACATGGCTAAAAGTAAAGAAAGTAACTAAATTCTTTCAATTATTTAAATCAAAATATGAAAAATACACTTAATACCATCTGCATTGGCACCTAGTGCTAATTTTTAACTTTCATTGAGTACAAAATCTATTTATATACATTCTTTGATTTGCTCATGTTCTGAAGAGATTTCCCAATTGAAATTAAGAAAAAAAAAATTTGCTGAAATAATTGCTGTACAGAGATGTCAACTACTTGGCGGCAAGTGCCATCTGTACTAAATTAAGCTGAATCTTTACATTTCAGGGGCATATCAACATCTTGATATATCGAGTTGTGAATTGTTGACATTCATCCTGGAACTAATTAATTTCAAAGCAAGGTTAAGATAATATAGTAATGTTTTGCCCACCACATTATGGCATTAAATTTTATAAATTAAACATAACCTTATCCACAGATTCCTTTAAAAAATTAATCAATTGATGTTAATTTAAAGAAATTCACTAAAATTGGTATTGGATTCCCAAGAACACATCCATTAAAGCTAGAACAGGAATCTATATAGGATAATATATACCCAAGATATTCTTTCCTGCCCTCTGACCAATGTATAATAATCGTGCAGAAGTACAGCCTACATGTAAGGGAAAACAAAAGCACAGCCTTGAGTCTAGGTATAAGGGAAAGAAACCCACGGCTTCAGGCTCTAGTAAACATACCAAAGCAGCTTTATGATTACTTCACTGCGAACCATTTATTCAAGACAATGATTCGTCTAGTATTTTTCTCGCCATGCTACCATCTTATCATTCCAGGCGTATGTCGGTTATATTTCAGTTCCCTCCAAAACTATTGTAGGGACTTAAGGGCAGGGGTTGCTGTACAGTTTGAAAGACTTAAAGTTTTTCCCCTTGTTCAAACCCCTTTTTTAGGGTTAGGCTGCTGTTGTGTGGTTCCCAAGGACTAATACAGTAGTATTATTCTTGTTAATAGCTAAGCTACAACCCTAGTTGGAGAAGTATGTTAAAAGGCTAAGGGCTCAACAGGGAAAAATAGCCCAATGAGGAAAGGAAATAAGGAAACAAAACTACAAGCCATGAAGTTGAAAAATATTTTAAGAATAGTAATATTACCTAAATCTTTCATATATAAATTATAAAAAGATATATATATCAGCCTGTTCAACATAAAAAATTTGCTGCAAGTTTTTATTTTTGAAGGTTCACCGACTCAACTATCTGATCAGGAAGATAATTTCACCTTGGTCGCTGGAATAAAACTAATACAATACTGTGTAGTATTGAGCCACAAAATGGAGAAGGCATGACTATTAGAAGTGACTGCATACCTAGTATTACTAACAGGATGGTACTGTCGGAGAAGATCTCAATGTAAGGGTGGTCAGAATTATGAAAAGTCTTGTGCAACAATCATAATTTAGTAACTGAACATCAGTGCCAGCGATTAATATTTAGATCAGGACTAAGAAACTTACTGTCCAACAAATTAAGATGAGATTCAGTAGCTGAAGACCAGACAAAAGAACTATAATCGAAAGAAGGCAGAATGAAAGAATTAAAATACTTCCTCAGAATAGATTGATCACCAAAAATCTTAAAATACTTTCTCAATAAGCTAATTTTTTGTGCAATTGAAGAGAGCAAATGGGTTTTTCATAAGTAAATTTTCTATCAATGAATCGCATCTAAAATTCTAAGTCATACAGTTGTTATTATTATTATGATTACTAGCTAAGCTACAACCCTAGTTGGAAAAGCAAGATGCTATAAGCCCAAGGGCTCCAACATGAAAAATAGCCTAATGAGGAAAGGAAATAAACGATATAAGAAGTAATGAAAAATTAAAATAAAATATTTGAAAAACATCAACATCATTATAACAGATATTTGGTATATAAACTATAAGACTTGTGTAAGCCTGTTCAACATGAAACCATTTGCTGCGAGTTTGAACTTTTGAAGTTCTGCTGATTCAACAACCCGATTAGGAAGAACATTCCACAACTTGGTCACAGCTGGAATAAAACTAGAATTCTAGAGTACTGTGTAGTATCGAGCCTCATGGTGGAGAAGGCCTGACTATTAGAATTAACTGCATACCTAGTATTACAAACAGGATGGAACTGTCCGGGAAGATCTGAATGTAAAGGATGGTCAGAATTATAAAAAAATCTTATGCAATGTGCATAATGAACTAATTAAATGATGGTGCCAAAGATTAATATCTAGATCAGGAATAAGAAATGTAATAGACTGTAAGTTCCTGTCCAACAAATTAAGATGAGAATCTGCTGCTGAAGATCTGACAGGAGAACAATACTCGAAACAAGGTAAAATGAAAGAATTAAAACACTTCTTAAGAATAGAATGGTCACCAAAAATCTTGAAATTTTTTGTGTAATTGAAAAAGACACACCTAATGTGTTTCTCAAAAGTAAATTTGCTGTTGAGAATCACACCTAAAATTTTAAGTCATACAAAGTTAAAGGAACATTATCAATGCTGAGATCCAGATGTTGAGGAGCCACGGCCTTTGACCTACTTACAATCATACTTTGAGTTTTGTTAGGATTCAACTTCATACCCCATAATTTGCACCATCCACTAATTTTAGCTAGATCTCTATTAAGGGATTCTGCAACCCCAGATCTACATTCAGGAGATGGAATTGATACAAAGAGATTAGCATCATCTGCATATGCAACAAGCTTGTTTTCTAGACCAAACCACATGTCGTGTATATAGTATGAAAAGTAATGGGCCAAGAACCATACCTTGAGGAACAACAGATATCACATTCCTATACTCGCTATGGTGCCCATCAACAACAACTCTGCAAAAATATCAATGCTGAGATCCAGGTATTGAGGAGCCATTATCCCTGACCTACTTACAATCAGACTTAGAGTTTGGTTAGGATTCAACTTCATGCCCCATGATTTGCACTATGCACTAATTTTAGCTAAATCTCTACTAAGGGATTCAGCAAACCCAAATGGAATTGATGCAGAGTATTATTATCTGTATATGCAACGAGCTTGTTTTCTAGGCAAACATGTCGTGTATACTGTATAGGTTGAAAAGTAATGGACCAAGAACACTATATATCATATTCCTTTACTCACAATGGTGCCCATCAACAACAACTCTTTGCCATTTACTACTTAAAATTCAATAATCAAGCTAAGAAAAGACTCCCCCCACTCCCAATTGTTTGAGTTTGAAAACAAAAGCCTCATGATTATTATGGTCAAGGGCAGCACTAAAATCAAAGCAAACCATACAAATTTCCTGACCACAATAAAGGGATTTTGACGAAGGAAAAATCTATTTCTGGGGAGATACCTGTGATGCCCGGTGAAAAGGGTCCTTCTTTGCACTTTTCTGATATAAATACTTCCAAATATACCAGAGAAAGTTAAAAGCATGGAATGCAGAGGTTACTACCCTCGTGCGAGCACCCTGAAGGTGTCGTGTATAAAGCAGGGGCGTGTGAAAACCACTATTCACAGGCTGTCTTCCATTTAGCTAATTCCTTCGTCAAAAGGGATGGGCAGATACAGAGGCACTAGCTACGTTACCTGAACCACACCACCGACGCCCGACGCGAGCGCCATCTGAACAACATCCTTCTGTATTGAACATGATGGCTTGGAAAGGAAAGGGAGGGGTATAACAAGGGAAGGGTTTCACCGGGCGTCACAGGTATCTCCCCAGAAATAGATTTTTCCTTCGTCAAAATCCCTTTTCTGGGTCGACCTGTGACGCCCGGTGAAAATGTATCAGAGAATGCCTTCCAAGTCCTAAATAAAACTGGAGTAAGAAAACAACAAGTCCCAAAGGTTATTATATGAAGTAATGTCAAAATTATATACAAGATTACAAAAGGTGCCATACTGGAAATAATAACAATAATATAAAATACATAAAGGGCGATGAAAGGGGAGTACCCCTAGGTCCCAGCATCACAAAAACCAAACCTACATGGTAAATAGAAATGGTAACATAACAATCTTAAAGGTAAGGCTATACACAGGTAATGGTAAGTAACCAAAGTAACACAATAATGGCAATATAATCTTAGGGCTAAACGAACCACCCGGAGAGCGGCGACGTGGTGAGAGTGGCAGGTAGGAGGGAGAAGGAAAGAGATGGATGAAAGGAAGAATGGAAAAATTATTGAGGGGAGATGAGGGTCCCAGCTGCAACTGTGGAGAATTTAAGGGCCTGTAAGTTTTTTAAATAGTGGCGTTTGAATACCATAGGGGATTTCCAACCCGTATATTTCTTAAGGTCATCAAAATCCATATTTTGAAAGTAATTGATGGAAGTTGCCACAGACCAGATATCATGAGCCTGGGGAAATGATTCCGGGTTAGCTGTTTAATAAAGTAAAAGATTTGCTGTCTGATGCCCTGAATGGAAATAGTGCCTCCTTGTTCTCTGACAAACAAGGGGCCAGACGAGCGGGTGGCAATTCTAGCTAAAAAGGCCCGGAGTGTAGTGACTGGACACAGAGAAGTATCTTGGGGAAGAGGGATAATCTTCCAAGGGGACCACCTGTTTTGGGGGTCCTCGTTTTTAGCTAGGAAGGCTCTGTCTGGGGAAAGGAGGACTTCGCCTGACGGGAGGAAATCTATATTTTCAGGATTACGTGAGAGAGCTGCTAATTCTGAGATTCTAGCACCCGAGGCCAAAGCCGTTAAAAATAATGTTTTTCTAAGCAGGGAAATGTAGGAGCAGGATTCGTTATTAGTGTCTTGAAGCAAGTTTTAGTACGTCTTTCAGAGACCATGAGACTTTTTGCGAACGAACCGAAGGTCAGAGCCTAGCGCAGGCTTTCGGGATAGAAGAAAAATAGGAATCCGCTAGGTCAATATTGAAACCCACAAGGAAGATCTTCTTCAGAGCTGACTTAATTGTTGTTATAGTACTGGCTGCTAGGCCCTTGTCAAATAGGGACCTGAAGAAAGAAATGGCCAGATTAGAGGTCATCCGAGACTCTTCTGACTGTTTTAGGAAATCTGCTAATTTCTTAACGGCTGAATCGTACTGTCTAAGCGTAGAGTCCCTTTTGTCTGATTCTATAAAGAGGAAATTTTCTAGGTCAATGTTCACATCCCTGTGGGCTGCAAACTTCATGAAATCCACAAAGTTAGGGTTTGAGCTATCCTTGAGGAATCTGACACAGTCCGAGTTTGGAGTACCTGGGTCAGCTTGGGGAATGGTATCCGGAAGGGACAGAGTTTCAACTCGAGGAGGAGAGGAAACCAACTGCTTTTTGGCCAGTTCGGTGCTACTAAAGCCACTGCGCTGTGGAAGGAGCGCAGTTTGTGTAAGACTTTCATAAGAAGATTCACCGGAGGAAATAGGTAAATCTTCTTCCAATGGTTCCAGTCTAGGGTTAATGCGTCCATAGCATATGCCTGAGGGTCCAGGTTCAGTGCCACATAACAGGGAAGTTTGTGGTTTATTTGTGTCGCAAGGAGATCCACCTGGAGACCGGGAACCAGCCTGGATATCCAGCGGAAAGAATTCATGTCTAGAGACCATTCTGACTCCAGTGGTTTCGTCCTGGATAGTGAGTCTGCTATCACATTCTGGACTCCTGCTAAGTGAGTGGCTGACAGGAACCAGTTCTTTTCTAAGGCCAAGGTAAAAATCGGGACCAGGACTTGATTCAGGTTGGGAGATTTTGATCCGCCTCTGTTTATGCAGTGTACTACTGCAGTGCTGTCCGAGACTATCCTGACATGAGTGGACCGTGGGGGGGACAGTCGCTTCAAGGTTAGGAAGACTGCCATGGCCTCCAGTACGTTGATGTGAAAGTGCCTCAAGGCGGGGGACCAGGAGCCCTGAAACATCTGTTGTTTGTAGTAGCCCCCCCAACCACTGAGCGACACGTCTGTGTGAATTGTCACTTGTGGGGGAGGAAATTGCAGAGGGACCGATTTGGAAAGGTTCTCTGGTTTTGACCATGGCCTGAGTCTCGTTTTCAGGATTGAGGGGATTTTGGAAATCTTGTCTCGTAACGTAGTCGTAGCTCTTTTTCTCCAAACTCGATTGATGTCTTTGAGTTTGGCTTTCAATAAGAGGTCCGTCACTGACGCAAATTGAAGTAAGCCGAGGATTCTTTCCAAGGCTCTCCGTGACACCTGTTTGCGCTTGAGGAAGTTCCTCGTCTTGGATGCTATCTCTTTGACTTTTTTGGGAGGAAGAGACAGCTTGTGACTTGTAAGGTCCCATCAGATGCCCAACCATTCGAATTGGCTTGATGGTTGAAGGCGAGACTTTTGTAGATTGACTTTGAATCCCAGTTTGGTGAGAAACTGAACCACTTTGGTTGTAGCTTTGTTGCATTCTGAAACCGACTGGGCCCACCATTTGGTTCCACACCTCCATAAGTATCAAGGACCATCAAGAGAGCTTTAATCTAATGAGACGGAATAGGTAAACTAATTAGTTTAGCCTCAAGAAATCAGGAATTAGGAAGACTAAGTTTCTCATTACTCTGCTTACTGTCAAATACATTAGCCAAAAGAGTTGCGTTTTCCTTTGGACAGTGTTAGCCATCTAGTTCAAGTAAAGGAGGAACTGTTACGTCTACACCATTGTGCAGATTTAGTGGGTAGTCCACAACTTCGAGTCCTAGGTTGTACCAGAAAGGGTTTCTTTCATGGTCAAATTGTATTCCTTGTCAGTTGAAGCATAAACTCTGAGCAAAAGCTCTTAGCTGAGTATAGTTATTCCATGTCAAACCTGATCTGTTAACCTTCCAAAGATGATAGGCCTCTTGCTTCTCAAAATAAGCATGTCTGCAATCATCATTGACCTACGGTTTGTCTTTAACTTGGTACTTTAGCACACGAGAAGGAATATACCGGTACTTATCAATTATGTTGGCCAGATTCTCATTCAAAAGAACAGGCTCAACACTATTATAACAATTGTAACCAACAAACATTATAAAATATTAACCAAAGTTCAAAAGATCAGTTAAAATGTCATTCCACCCTGCTTGAAATTTTATATAAATTTTACATGAGTATGACACATCTGGGACAGGTTGCTCAGTCTTCACTACCTGTTTCAGAGGCAAAGTCCAAAGCTCTTAGGCCATGGCAATCAGTAGGAGACAGAATTTAATCATTGAAATCACAAGCAAAACCAAAAAGTGCCTTTCTATCATCTTGTATCTTAGACATAGTAGTAAGAAGACAATTAAAAATAGAATCATCCATGTCTGGATTTCGGTAGATTTAACACATATAAAAGTTGTTACGCCTGCCACAAACTTTTATTCCTGGAATATCATGACATCCACATTCGTAGCAGGACATATGCAAAGCAGAGTACCTGGTCCCAATATACACCGCCATTCCCCTTGCCCTAAGAATGGCAACCCATTTCAAAATCATTGGCCTCTTGAAATCAGTAATAAGGAGCTCAAGTCAAATCTCCTAAAATTAAGCAAGTACTGTACCCACTTCATGCATACCTACAGTATGTGAAAGGAAAAGACTAGAAAGTCAACCCAATACCAAATGACATAGTACATTTATGTACTGATCATTAGAATTCAAGTTTCAAATACATAAACTGAACAGTGTTTCATGTGCTGTCAAAAGAGGTAGCCAAGCAAAATATTGAACTGTATAATCATAATATAGCTGATAATGTCAGAAGTTTGAGAAAG
This sequence comes from Palaemon carinicauda, assembly GCF_036898095.1. Classification (NCBI taxonomy): domain Eukaryota; kingdom Metazoa; phylum Arthropoda; class Malacostraca; order Decapoda; family Palaemonidae; genus Palaemon; species Palaemon carinicauda. The sequence goes on from NC_090740.1 coordinate 41,468,994, forward strand.
GTGTTACTGTATTTCTGGAAGAATAACGTTTTATCTTCTTTTATCAAAAATTACACAAACATAATTTTAATAAAATTATTTCTATAATCACCTGATGTTCACATTGCTTCTATTCAAGAAGCTTGATTTTATGGGTAAAGGTCAATTAGACCTTTACCCATAAAATTTTGAAAATTTTCCCCACTTTCTTCCTTTCAGTAAACTCCTGCACTTAGAAAGGTAATGAGCATTCTAGCAGTAACTGGTGACTGAAATGCCATTCTCTGTGTCTCCTCAGTCTTCAAGGTAACATTACCTAGCCTGTACACCAGTATTGTCCAACCATTTTGCCTATTGTACCCTTTATTACCGTCCCCTGCTGTTAAGGCCCTCTTCCCCACAGATGAACTAACTGTTTTATTCAGGATAATGCAAATAGTATATTAATTATGAAAAGACTGCATTTCAGGAGTGTTGGTCAATAAATTCAAATTTATTACATAAATAAAAAGGATGATTCCATGACAAAATGCTTGGAAATTACTTAGACAACTTGATGTGAGATGTGAGACTGATGTTCACTGAAGATTTTTTTCCATCCTTGGCAATATTGAGGCTACTGCAGTGATCATGCTTTGTTCAAGTTTACTTCTCTGTTTCGATTTTATAATGCTCATTGCAGAGAAAGATAGGTAGACACAAATGGCAAAAATTTTTCTAAGGCCATTTTTCCTAAGTCAGGGTGCTCCTTTATCACGGAGCTCCAGAAGTGAGTGACACATTTGAGCTTTTAAAGTACATAACAGTTTTAAAGCATGGTTCACATACACTTCTGTCAGTCTTTCCTAGAAATGAATAGGAAGATTCTCGTGTTCAGAAATGAGGAATGAATTTCTAATCCAGTCTAGTTCAACTGATTATTTTTGCATGTCAGGAAAGTAAACTTAAAAGCACTAATAACCAGTTATTAACAGACTAATGAAATGCCAACCAAATTTGGTTGAAGAGTCCCCCCCAAAAAAAGTTGAGTATTGATTTGTCTACTCAGTACTAACCCCTTTTAATAATAACTGACACTTAATAAAGATTCTATCTTGAAGAAGAAAAATAGCAATACGATGATACGAATACAATACTCTACAATACCGTACGAGTCTCTGATACATGTTCAATGCAAAAAGTTTTTGCTTTCAAGTGCAAATGAATACCATCTCTATTCCTCTAGTTGCATCATGTATATTTCTTCATACCGCTAAAAATTTCACGTCTAATATGAATATAGTACTAACTACCATGATAACATCCTAAACAAAAGAATAAACTCATCTTTTGAGTCAATAATAATGAAAGAATGCATTACATATTCTCTTTTTCATTATTATCCCTTAATAATCATTTTCACAATTTTTCATAATCATTAGTATTAGCCAAACTTTTTAAGTCCTCTCAACAACTGTTGGGGGACCAAAAGGCATTGCTCGCCGTCAGGGAAATGACCAGTATCGCTCGCCTGCAACCTGCCGCAGACGGCTCTCATCGTGAGGTGAACCTATTTCGTGCCCTTTGGGTACAACGCTTACCCGAACCTGTACACGCTGCCATACACGATGTCGATATTTTGCCCAGATAGGACCTGATGACCAAAGTTGACGCCCTTATAAACAGCCACTTCACCACCTTCAAGATCTACATCAACGTCTTCACTCTTGACGAAGAGGACAACTATTCAACATCGACCGAAGCTAACGTGAATGCGGTAGGACACAGATGGGCACCCCATGACGTGCCGGAGCGGCGACAAAACGGCCCACCACCCACCACTCACTCATGCCCCAACCAACAACCTCTACAGCCACTTACTGATGCCCATTGGCCACAGTTATGCTACTACAACTCCAGATTCAGGGCTGCTGCGAAGAAAAGTTCAAACAGTTGTCAGTGGCCAAAAAATCTTGAAGCGGTGGCCTCCCCTGTCACTAATCTTCTTTTTACATGATGCAGTAACAGGTGTGCGATTTTTGGTAGACACGGGCACTATCTTCTGCCAAGGCCACTCGCCAGGACACAACATAGTTTGTCTACATCTGGCTACGTCCACCTAGTAGCTGCCAATGGACCTACGATCCCCACCCATGGTTATGAGAACCTTACATTATCGTTTGGAAGCGTCAAATATCACTGGAATTTTCTCCTTGCTGAGATCACATTGCCAATCCTTGGAGCGGATTTCCTCTCACACTACCACCTCCTGGTTGATGTCGCTCACTAACAGCTAGTCAACTCAGACTCTTACTCATCCACACCTCTTCAACCCGCCACCCCTAATCTCGCTCTCCACATAAGCGCACCCACAGATGCCTATGTCCACCTTATCATGTCGTATCTGGAAGTCTTCCATCCAAAACTTTGCCAAACGCCCACGGTTCCCGTCAAACACTGTATTTATCACCATATCAAGATGACGGGGCCCCTAGAGTTAGTCAGATTTAGGTGTCTGGCACTGGATCGTTTGGCAGTCCCCAAACAAACTTTAGCCGAAATGGAAAAAAATAGGCCTTTGCCAAAAGGCCTCCAGCCCATGCTCTTCACTCTTACACATCGTCCTGAAAAAAGATGGTTCCCTATGTCCGTGTCAAGATTACAGGCGCCTGAACATATAGATAGAACCGGATCACTATCCCCTCCCAAACATCGCCGACGTGACCACCTACTTGCACAAAGCGAAGGTTTTCTCCACACTCGACTTCCTGAGGGGTATTATCAAGTGCCCATGAACCCAGAAGACATCCCCAAGACTGCCATTACCACCTATTCAGTACATACACCTTCAATTAGTCCTGTTTGAACCTTCGTAATGCTGGGGCCACTTTTCAACGTCTCATGGATGGCATCTCAGGGGACCTCCCTTTCTGTGTATGTTACATGGACAAAATACTTGTGTTCTCTTCCTCCAAAGAGGAACACCCTTGTTCCCTACGCATTGTGCTTGACCGCCTACAACAGAACGGCCTTGTAGTCTGGTACGACAAGTGCACCTTAGGCGCCAACGAAGTATCATTCTTAGGGCACTGCATCACTCCTGAAGGAGTCCACCCCTCCCTGAGAAGGTAGCAGTCATTCAGAACTTCCCCATGCCCTTGACCGTCAAAGCACTGTAAAGAATTCTTGGGCACGATAAACTATTATCATCGTTTCCTGCCAGCCATTGCCACTACTCTTGCCCATCTCTACACCTCCCTCAAGGGTAAGCCAAAGGACCTGCAGTGAGGTCCCTTTCAAGAAGCAGCCTTCTACAATGCAAAGAATGTCCTGCTGCTCTCACTTTTCCTGTGCCACAAGCACCTCTCCTTCTCTCCACCGATGACAGCAGCGACACTATTGGTGCAGTACTCGTACACTGTAACGATTTTGATTTTTACCTTATCACTAGCTCTTACTTGCACTGTTAACAGATCAACTTGTGTTATCATGCTAGCATAAGCTTTATCATGTTTGAATTTTTGTGACATTCTTCCTCGCAAGTCGCTGTATATAAACTCGATGATTGTTTACTAAACTTTAGTTGCATTCACCTCACCTCTCAGTTACAACCTAACTGCCCATTTGCACGCTAGCCTCAATCTTGTCCTTAGTGGCACTAATTGTTCTCAAAGTAAATTCAGACACTCCTGTGTCTCGCACAATATCTGGAGTTCGCTGCCCCTGGTTATAATTGCGCAATGCAGTATGTCCATTTTCTGATACAAGGTCATAACCTTGCGAGACCTCTTAGCAATATTAGAGGTAGAAGACTTGGAACAATGTTTAGGAGTCACTTTTACAATATTTTCTCGACACTTTACGGTACTAGAACACATGACACGAGTAACAAAATTCAAACAAATTCTAATTCCCACCTTGGCAGCCATCAATGCAGGGCATTGTGGGAGTACACACAGTGTAAACAAACTAAGTTATGTGAATTTGTATGGTTCTAACAGTACATTTAATGTTTTTATTATCATTTCATGATTTTTAGCATTACTTTACTACTTTTAATAGTTTAAAGTATTATTTGTCAATTACTGGTAAAATAACCGAAACAAATAATATAGAACTAGATTATGTGGCATGCAAAATAAAGCTAAATAAAGCTAAAATAAAGCAGTAAGAGAGGGACGCAGGAGAACATTAGAACAACATGAATGATGAAAGTAGGCCTAGCCCACCAGACTCGGGTAGCTACCGAACTGGATAGGGGGACTACAACACAAAGGCTCGAACGGGTATGATGCCGATCGGTAGGATAGAAATACGTAAAATAATAAACTGCTAACCTGGAGTCCCTCTCCAACAAAAAACACAGGACCTAACTCTTGTCTAAAGGTGGTAGGAATGAATGAGAGCAAAACAATCCTAGCATAATAAGACACCATGACACGGTGACGATTATGCCTTCAAGGTACTCGGCCTAGAAGGGTAGCAAGCAAGCCCATAACCTAAGATATACGTTCCAATATTAATGAAATAGCGATTAAAGCTGAATAAAAGTATCGCGTAATGTGAATCGGTATTGAGCAAGCGCGAAAAGGTTCAAAACGAGTTACAATTAGTATGGGGGACCAATTGCAAAACGTCAAGAACAAGATGCGGAGGTAGCGAAACCAAGCATGGCTGCCGTGGAGCGGAACCTCCAACCCGAGAAAACTCGACACTAAAAACAAAGAAAATAAAGGCATCGCTACCTCCAGAAACTCAAAATTCATAGTTCTAGTACTTAACCTGGATGAGGAAGCTTGAACGTCCGACATCTCGCGCAAAAAAGCACTCAAAGGAACTAAAAACACAAGCAAAGGAACGCACGGGTAAACACCGAAGATACTATGAAAGGAGTGACGTAATTGGCGTGGGTGGAGATAGTGGTAGTAGCAATCAGTAGTGGATGTAGAACGGCACCTCATAGTAACGGGGATATTTGAAGAGGAGAAATCTAAATGGCATGAGACCTCTGATGGTGGTTTTCACGCCCCAGTTACTATATACCGACACCTAATTTAGGTGAGTGAGCTGGGTTCATCCCTGGCATTCCTATGCAACTTTTTTCTCTGGTAATATATAGCAGTTATATACCTTAGAAATGATGCTAAAGGAGCATTTCACGAAGCGGCACAGGTCTCTCGCCCAGAAATAGATTTTTCCTTCGTCAAAATCCCTTAATTTCATGTTTTGACTAGTGGTTCTTAACATTATGCTGTACAGTATTTGGCAATTTCTAGCTTGAAATTTTACATTTCAACTCATTCTTTGCTGATTTCTAACTATTAAATTTTATATTTTGACTGACAGTTTTTGGTGATTGTTAATATGGTAGTACTGTATACAATATTATTCAATAATTTTTAATGCAAAATTTAATGTTTTGAATTGCGCTTTTTAACATCACACTGTAAGGATTTCTCGTTTTGAATTGTGGTTTATAGCAATTTTTGGAGGTTATGAAATTTAGCATTAGATTTGAGTTTTTGCACTGTACAGAATTCGCGAATACTAAATACGCAGATAGCAAGAGTTGAGTATATTAGGCTTACCAGCCATAATGCACTCACTTGTAACTCACACATAATGATAGTAACACAAGTGACAGTGAGTACAGTAATAAAAAACACAAGGCACAAGCACAAAGCAACAACAGTATAAGGGAATGCATGGTGAATGTTGATGTCTAGATCGTAGAGAGAGGAAGGGACACGTCCTCTTAGCGTAACAACAAGGAGTGTAGCGAAGAGTGTCATGCGACAGCATCATGTAACGGCGACCTACGCCGCCATGCACTGTGGTTGCTTTGCAACCGTATTGTGATGCAATCAAATCCATTTTTCTTTTGATTGTCTAGTTGTAGAAAACGAGACTAGGAATGAGCTATTTAAATGACTTAGAAGTTTGTACAGTGAGCCCTCGCAACTTCGCGGTTCGACCATCGCGGATTCACGACTTCGCAGACTTTTTTCATTAGATGCGGCATCCGATTTCATCAGCAAACCACTATTTTTGGGGGGAACATTTTATTCTAGAAAATTGCTACTCTTTAAATAGTTAATTGCACATTAAGAAAGCGTGTACTTTTGTTTTTAAATTTCGGGTGTGTTTTGAAAATCGAGTATTGTTGACTTCTTTTTGTTTTACTTTTGGCTGTGATCAGATCAGCTGACGTCTAGCTGCCGGTCTCAAGAATATGCGCGTACGAAGTATTGTTTATACCATTTCTTAACTTATTCAAACCATCTATACAGTTGATATTACATAAGCACCAATGTGTTATAACCTATCATATTTTTTTGTTTATTACATTTAAAACAACTTCTCTCTCTCTCTCTCTCTCTCTCTCTCTCTCTCTCTCTCTCTCTCTCTCTCTCTCTCTCTCTCTCTCTCTCTGTGGGCTACTTTTCACTACCTCTCATTCCTTACCTCTATCTCACTAACAAATGAAATCTTTGTTGCTTCACAAAGTTTCATTTATATTGAAAATCAATCATGATTCAATTTTCCTTACTTTCTCCAATCTCGCACTGTCACATCGAACGTTATAGCGGTAACTTAATTGTTCGATAAATTTAAAAATCGGCCTAGTACTTGCTTCTTCTCTTACTTTTTTTTTTTTTAAAGATGGTTTCATAATTGAGGGGGGGTACAAGTTAACTTATAACTGAAGTTAGGAAAAGTATTTTGGATATGGAATGGAGAATCATCTTTAGTAACAGTTTAGAATTATCGTAAATTATCATTCGGTCATTAGCGGCAGTTTATTATTGTTGATTAAACGCCCCCCAAAAAAGAAAAAAAATTGTTTTCCTGCTTTGCTATGTATGTAGGATTTTATATAGATACGGTAAATAATACTGTATTTGTAATAACATAGTTACTAAAAGCTTTTAATATCATTATTTATCACTTTCATCATGCGCGTTTAATGCCTTCGTTTGTTTATTACGATCGAAGATGGAGCGTACAGTAAACGAATGGAAGGTTCCCGTTTCAGGCGGCGTCATAAAGAAAAACATTAAATAAATGGCATTCATTTCATTTATTTGGAAGTCCTAAGAAAAATTAAGTAAAACATTGGTAATAACAAAATCAACATACTGTATAATCAATACTTGGTAAGATTGCTGTCGATGCAAAAACTAACCTATACACAGATGTGTAAATGCGTCTGTTTCTTCATTATGATCAGAGATACTGTAAACGTAAACAAAACATTGGTTGTCATTTTTTATCGTGCTTTTTGGCGTGTTTAGGAAACGCATGATATAAAATCGCCCTTAATATTTGTGCCTGTTTTAGTTTAGGGTACTGTAGTACATGCATTAAGTGTTCTGTACATTAAAGGGTAGTTTGTTAACAGTACTACGTAAAGGGAAGGTTTTAAAAGTCTGAATATACATGTTAAATAAATACGTAAATATGGTGTCACTACTTTCGCGGATTTTCAGCTATCGCGGCCGGATTTGGAACCTATCTACCGCGATAAACGAGGGTTCACTGTATCTGCGTAGGAATAAAAAAATATTTATTTTCTTTCATAAGAAAAATTACACAAAAAATACTAACCTTTACAGATATGAAACCATTTCCTTGAAGACCTTTTGCTATGTGACTGTATTCTGCTATAAGTTCTTTATTACCAGTTTCATTTACAGCTTGTTCCACTTTCTTAACCTGGAATTTGAGCAATTTTCATGATAAAAATAAATATGACAAATTCGTAGATAATTTGTATTTTTCCTAACTATACAAGCCTTAGATATTTAATATGGGTAATTACTTTCGGCGTAGCTGAAATGACGAGCCATTAGAATTTTAACGAGGGTTTACTACCCCACCGCTAGTTATCGGAGGTTAGGGAGGGGTAGTATACTACCACCCCCCCCCCCTTTCACACAAACCTGTGCCGAGCTTCACTTTGCTTAGAGGTAGGACTTCACGGGGGACAGGGCCGGCGGGCAAGTTTGATTAAATAGCTAAGGTTTGTATAGTTAGGAAAAATACAAATTATCTACGAATTTGTCATTTGTTCCGTAACTGAAATACAAACCATGCTATTTAATATGGGTGACTCAACCCTTAGGTAGGGTGGCAAGTCCCAGCCATTACTGGCTTTTGGCTTTTTGCCCGGGGACTCAGTATCTGAGTGTGTTGGTACTCAATGATAAGGAGTCCCTGCACCTCGCTAGCACCTTGCTCTGTAAGGGCTGCGGCCTACATAAGCCGTGTGTGGAGGAATGAAGTGTGACTCATCCTAGGAGGTTGACCTGAAGTTCTTTAGATGGAACTTAAGGCTAGGACTCTCCCAATACCACCTCGTCAGGGTATGGGGACGTGACAGTATTAGCTTAATACTAGGAACACAAGGGAACATGGTTTACCTGCAGTGGTTTGAGGTCAGCTGTGCAGAGAACCCAGGATGCTGCTTTCCCCAAGAGAGGGGAGGATGAAGAAAAGAATAAGGGCCAGACATACCTTTTCATTCATGCAGACTAAAACCGGGTAACAATGCCCGCAACCCTCTGCTACTTGTCCATTAAGGAGCCTGAGGTTTAAACCAGCTGTTGTGCAGTCACCACAGGGCCGATAGAGAACGTATCGAGCCTCCTGTGGGTCACGTCTTGCAGGTAGTGGGCTGTGAAGGTTGTCTGACGCTTCCACACCCCTGCTTGTAGAACCTGCGTCACTGAGTAGTTCTTTTTGAAGGCCAGGGACATAGCTATGCCCCTGACATCATGTGCTCTAGGGCGACGTGACGGAGGAGGGTCGGGATTCAGGGAATGATGGATTACCCTACGAATCCAAGCTGAGATGGTATTCTTGGTGACCCTCCTCTTTGTCCTCCCAGTGCTTACAAACAATGCTTGCACTTGAGGACGAATTGCAGCTGTTCTCTCAAGATAGAGCTTCAGACTCCTTACTGGGCACAGTAGGAGATGGTCTGGGTCATCTGTTACAGAACGAAGACTCGAAATCCGGAAAGAGTCAAACCGAGGGTCTCGCACTCCCAGATTCTGAGTCTTAACTACAAACTCAGGGATGAATCTGAATGTTACCACACCCCATCCCCTTGAATGGGTGATGTCATACGAGAGACCATGCAGTTCCCCAACTCGTTTGGCCGAAGCCAACGCAAGTAGGAACACCGTCTTCCAAGTCAGGTGGCGATTTGAAGCCTGGCGTAATGGTTCGAAGGGAGGTCTCTTCAGAGACCTGAGAACTCGAACCACATTCCATGGAGGAGGTCTCACTTCCGACTCAGGGCAGGTAAGTTCATAACTTCGTATGAGTAAAGAAAGTTTCAGCGAAGAAGAAATGTCCACTCCTTTGAGCCTAAAGGCGAGACTTGAGGCTGAGCGATAGCCTTTCACTGCCGAGACTGAAAGGCGCATTTCTTCTCGAAAATACACGAAGAACTCCGCTATTGCTGGAATAGTGGCATCGAGTGGAGAGATACCCCTTCCACGACACCAACCACAGAAAACTCTCCACTTTGCCTGGTAGACCCCTGCGGATGACCTTCGCAGGTGTCCAAACATCCTTTCCGCAACTTGTTGCGAAAATCCTCTCTCTGCGAGGAGATGCTGGATAGTCTCCAGGCGTGAAGCCGAAGCGAAGCTACGGCTTTGTGAAAGATGTTGGTGTGTGGTTGTTTGAGTAGCTCGCGTCGTGGAGGGAGTTCTCTCGGGACCTCCGTCAGGAGTTGCAGAAGGTCTGGAAACCATTCCGCGTGATGCCATAGCGGAGCTATCAGGGTCATCGAGAGATTGACCGATGTTCTGGTCTTGTTGATCACCCTCCTCATCAGACAGAACGGGGGAAAGGCGTAAACATCGATGTTGTCAGGCATCTTGCCAGAGTGCCTTAGGGTCAGGGACTGGGGAGCAGTACAGCGGGAGCTTGAAGTTCAACGCTGTAGCGAACAGATCCACAGTCGGGGAACCCCACAAAGTCAGGACTTTGTTGGCTACTTGACAATCCAAAGACCACTCGGTACTCACTATCTGAGACGCTCTGCTCAGACTGTCGGCGAGCACATTCCTTTTGCCTGGAGTGAAGCGAGCCGATAGTGGAATCGAGTGGACTTCGGTCCATCTCAGTATCTCTACTGCAAGATGGGATAGCTGCTGTGAAAAGGTGCCTCCCTGCTTGTTGATGTAAGTCACTACTGTGGTGATGTCGCTCATCACCACCACAGAGTGACCCGCCAGGTATTGTTGGAACTGTTGAAGGGCCAGGAATACGGCCTTCATTTCTAGCAGGTTTATATGGAGGCACTTTTCTGATTCTGATCACAGGCCTGAGGTCCTGTGGTTCAGAACATGGGCCCCCCACCCTTTCTTTGAGGCGTCCAAAAACAGCATCAAATCCGGGGGGAAGACGAGAAGATCCACTCCCTTTCGTAGGTTCTCGTCTGTCACCCACCACTGAAAGTCCGTCCGTTCCGCGGGCCCCATAGGGACCATGACGTCCGGGGAATCGTGTCCTTGATTCCACCGAGACTTGAGTCGCCATTGCAGAGATCTCATTCTGAGGCGACCATTGGGAACTAGACGGGCCAAGGATGAGAGGTGACCGAGAAGACGTAACCACGATTGGGCTGGGAGTTCGTCTCGTCTGAGGAAAGGACTTGCGACCCTCCTCAGCCTTGCTATCCTCTCGTCTGATGGGAAGGCTTTGTGGAGATTGGTGTCTAAGATCATGCCTAGATATACCAGTCGTTGAGTAGGAAGCAGAGAGGACATCTCGAGATTTACCATGATTCCCAGATCTTGGCAAAGTCCCAGAAGTTTGTCTCGGTGTCGAAGAAGGGTCGACTTCAAGTCTGCTAGGATCAGCCAGTCGTCCAGATAACAGAGGAGACGGATGCCGATCCTGTGTGCCCACGATGATATCAGGGTGAACAATTTGGTGAAAACCTGGGGTGCTGTGGAGAGACCGAAACAGCACCTTGAACTGGTAGATCTTGTTGTCTAGGCTGAATCTTAAGTACTTCCTTGAAGAAGGATGGACTGGGATCTGGAAGTACGCATCCTTCAGATCCAGTGTACACATGAAGTCTTGGGGTCTCACTGCGAGTCTGACTGTGTCTGCCGTCTCCATACTGAACGGGGTCTGCTTGACAAACCTGTTCAGGGCTGAGAGGTCGATGACTGGTCTCCAGCCTCCAGACGCCTTCCTTACAAGAAAGAGCGCCCATCTTCAACATGGTCTCGACTTCTGCCTGAAGGGCTTGCCCCCTTGCCGATCCCATGGCAAGGGAGCTCAACGACACTGGATCCGCTGTCAGGGGAGGTAGAGATGTTGTGAACGGGACGCGATAACCTTGACTGATTACAGAAATCGTCCAGGCATCGGCCCCGAGTTGCTGGCACCTGATCGCGCAACTTTGTAGGCATCCCCCACTGGTGGACATGCAGGGGGACTGCCAATCCTAGCGTTTGCGGCTCCGGCCACTCCCTCTAGGATTTTTCCCTCCCCTGGAGGACTTCTTGCCTTTCCTGTCCTTGACAGGAAAGGGCTTCGACACCGTTGCCTTTGCTGCCACTGCCGGTTTCGTTGTCTTGGATGTGCCAGCTTGTTGGGGTGCTGGAGGTGGTTTATAGGGCTTCGATGTAAAAGCCCTATGTAGGAGAGAGTCCTGGTTGGACTTCCTCCACCTCTCACCTGCCTGTTCCACGTCTTTCGGCTCAAACAAGTTCCTCCCCAAGATGGAGGAATGTCTGAGTCTGCTGACCTCGGTTCTGGGGACCTTCGCGTGAAATCTCTCAGACACCGCATCACGACGCTTCAAGATGGAATTAGCCCACAAGTTCGTGACTTGGTGAGCTAGAAACTCGATGCTACGTGTGCCTGATAGAAGGAAGGTCTCCAAGGCCTTCCTGGTACTCTCCTTGGACAGGTCCTCAGATCGTAGCAAGATGCCAAGAGACCCCAGCCAGATATCCAGCCACGAAGTTACCTGCATGGCACACTTCGCTACATTCTCCTGACCGAGGATCTCCGTGGCCGAGAAAGACACTTGCCGACTGGTGAGTCTCTCTAGAGGGACTCTCTTGGTAAGCTCTTCCACAGAGTGGTGTAATGGAAGAGCTAAACAAGACTCCTCCATGATCTCAAAGTACCTCCTCTGATGGACCCGAGGAGGCGGGAGGAGTTTGTTGCCGGCGCTGGAACGGCTGGAGGAGGCAAGCTCGGAGAGCTGGCCCTCAACCTTATGTCTGGCACTCTTGACCCCTTGGGACCAAGGCAAAGCCGCACTGGCCTTAGGGGCTTCTGAGTGCCGAAGACTCGGTCCAGGACCGTGTCCTTGCCCTCTCGAGGAGGAATCTCAGGATCCGAGAACCCGTTGAGATTCCTCATCAGAGTCAGAACTTGCCAGAACGCATGTTCCGACTCCTGTAGCTCTCCTCCTGTAGGGCTGGCAGCAAAGTCTCCTGTCCCCAAAGGCTCTTCTTGGGGGGACTCGTGGACGTTCTTCGCGGGTTTGGCTGGCTCTGGTCTCATCCTTGAGGACGACTTGGGAACAGTCTTAGAGTCCTTCGACTCCCTCCTGGGAGGGATACAGTACTCCAACAGCGATGGCGGGAGGCTCTTCTCCACCCCTACTAGAGAAGACTTCTCTATGCGAGATGGGGTTTCTCCCATTGGTGCGATGGGAGAACGCCTCACCTCACGAGAATCCCGAGGACGAGAAATCTTCGTCCGAAGGAGAAGCAGAGAAAGTCTGGGGGGGGGGAGCCTTCCTCAAAGACTTCCGAGGAGCCAGCTTAACCCTTGGGGAAGTCACCACGTCATCTACTCCTATCTTCCTCTTCAGGGGGGTCGGTACTGCCGCTGATTTGAGGCCCAATTCAGAGAAGGCAGGCTTAAAGGCCTGCACGTCGGCTCTGACAAGGGACCCAAACCATGGCTGCTTACTGACAGCGGTGCTGTCAGAGACTCCCTCTGGAGGGAAGGGGATTGTACGATCCCTAGGAGTAGAAACCACAGCAGGGTCTTCCTGAAAAGAAGAAGGGGAAGAATGCAAGTTCCTGGACCTATCCGATGTTCTCCCGCCCTCCGGCGAGCGCACTGGGGAACGTGAAGGAGACGACCTGGTTGCTCACGGTCCTGCAGCCTTGCGCGTGGGATCGCGCTGGAAATTCCGCTGCGAATCGCGCTGGCGCTCGCGCGAAAGGTTCTTATCCGGTTCGCGCGCGGGCGATTGTTGGGCGCACTGGCGAGTAGGAGAACGTTGGCACACAGGGGATCGACGGCGCGCAGGTGAGCGCTGGCGCGAAGTCCCAGGAACAGGTGCTCGCTGGTTCGATGTCTCTGGGTGAGCAACTGTAGGGCGCTAGAGCGCAATAGCGCACTGGCACGCAGGTGATACCTGGCGCTTAAGGGACTTTGCTACAATGTGAGCAAGTCCCTTTTGCCCCGAAGGGACCGTGGCCTGCTTGATCGCAGGATGCGTGGGCGCCCACAGCGCGTCGGCAGCTATAAAGGGCGACGGCAGGTCAGCAGGTCTGGCAGGAGTAGGAGATCGCGAACGATCAGTGGACAGGTCCAGGGATGTAGCTTGAAGGGAAGTGAACGGCGACGAGGTTCCTCTGCGGCAGACTGTGGCGAAGACGAGCCGAAGAGGCGCCTCCTAACACCCTTGTGAGGTGAAGGAAGGCCTCTACGGTGGAGGGGAAGGTGGGCCTTACGCCTTATACGCCCTCTGGGGGCAGCAGGTAGACCGTCGGTAGTCCTCCGAAGAGGAGTCTCTGTCAGTGAACTCCCCCGAGGGGGAGAATCACCTGCAGGAGAGACCGTTGGACTTAGTTCCTCCCTCGAAGGGTGTTCGGAGGGGGGAGCTAAGCCTTCAGCTACATCAGCAACAGGAGCAGAGGTTTGAGATAACTCGTCAGAAGCCTCTGCCACAACAACGTCGATGATAGACAGAGGATCAACCTCTGCTAACGTCGGCGACTGTTTGACAGCTGCCCCTAACCTGATTACGTCAAACAGGGCTTCCTTGGAAGGCGAGCCCTGAAGCCCCAAGGAAGCCCAAAGCTGTAACAAATCATCATTAGCAACATTAGAAATTAAATCCTCCCCCGGGGAGGAGGAGGAGCTGCCTCGCTATGGGAGGCAACTCCCTCTCCCAAACCCCGAGATTGGTTAACAGAAATGCGGCCTACGCTACCACTCGCTGGCCTCTTGGAAGAAGCCGATCGAGTGGGAGCTTCGGAGGAGGTTTGGGCTACGGAAGAAGAGTCCTTGAGGTTTTCTCTCTTCAAGGAAGCCCTTGAAGGAGAAATATCCCGTTTCAACTTCTTCCGGCGCTGGGAAAACCTCTCCCACTGGGAGGTAGACCACTCCCTGCACTCACCACATACTTTATCTCTGTCACACCGTTGGCCCCTACATTAAGGACATAAGGTATGTGGATCTGTTTCGACCGCCGACATAAAAGTCCCACAAGGGCGGTCAGGTAAGCTGGGACACTTCCGCATCGCAGAAGCCAACTTCCAAACACTCTGTCAAAAAGAAAAAGCAAACAAAGATTAATGGCTGTCAGTGTAGGCGAGGGTGATAGGAGACACGTTTGTCTAGCACCTGAGCTGATAGCAAAGTGAAGCTCAGCACAGGTGTGTGTGAGGGGGGGAGGGGGTAGTATACTACCCCTCCCTACCCCCCGCTAACTAGCGGTGGGGTAGTAAACGCTCGTTAAAATTCCAATGGCTCGTCATTTCAGCTACGCCGAAAGTAATTACCCATATTAAATAGCGTGGTTTGTATTTCAGTTACGGAACAACTTGACATTGATTTTTAAAAAATATCAAAATTTTTAAAAATTTGTATTTTTCCTAGCTATATACACCTGAGTTCTATAATTAGGGAGAATAATTCGGTGCGAGCTGGAGATGGTAGTTAAAACTTGGATAACAAGTGGTTATCCATCTGGTGTGGGCAAGATGCCCTACACCCTTTCCCAGCTAGAGCTTCACTTTTGATATCTAGACATATCCAGCGCAGTGCTTCACAAAAAACCCTTCAGCTCAGAGATGCTGGATAGTCTCCACCTGTGAAGTGACAGGGATGACACAAAATTATGGTGTCTCTGCAGATGGGGCTGGCAAGGTAGTTTGACCCAATTGGGAAGTCCTCTTGGAACCTGTGTTAAAAGCATCAGAGTCTGGATATCATTCTGCATGGAGTGACTTTGGGGCTACCAACATCATCTTGAGGTTTGGAGTAGTCAACACCCAGTAGACCACCCTTTGAATCAGGCAGGAAAGCATAATGTTAAAGCTGTCCCAAGTACTGTATGTTGGAAGGCATCCTCTAATGCTGTTGCCTGTTACAGGAGCAGTGAGTAGCAGATTGAGATTTTTCCGTTGAGTCCTAACACAAACATAGGTATTGTTGAGAACCCCACAAAGTCAAAAGGCTCCTTGCCATCTGAGGATGAAGGGACCACTCTGCTCCAACCACTTGTCCCTGTCGGCTGAATTTGTCGGCAATTACGATGTTATTGACCATGAATGAATCTCGCTGACAGCTCCACTACATCATTTAGTTCCCACTCATGAGTCTGCACCGCAAACTCACAGAAGTGCCAAGAAATAGTACCTCCTTGCTTGTTGATGTATGCCACTACAGTAGTGTTGTCGCTCAGCAAAGCTATTGACTAGCTAACCAAAAAGTGTTGGAATGACTGCAGCTCCAAAAGTGCTGCCTTCAGTTCTAGCACACTGATATGCAAGCTCCTCTCCTCATGTGACCACTGTCCCACAACATACTGATGAGCACCCCAGCCTTCTTTCAATATGTCCATGAAAAGTAGTAATTTTGGGGGAGGACACTCCAAAGAATTCCTCTTCAGGAGATTCCCATCCTTCAGCTACCACTCTAGATCAGTCCTTACTTCTTTTTATACTAGAAGTTGATGAATAAGTGGGTTGTTGATTGGTGTCCAGTGTGTTTTCAGACACTACTGAAGTGACCGCTATTGTAGAGGACTGTGTGGGGATGAGTTTCTCTAACGACAAGAGATGTCCCAACGACTGATGCCATTGACAAGCAGGTAATTGTTGGTAGCATAGGAAAAGGTGCTCTAATATTCTGAGTCTGCTGCCACTGTTTGTCTATCTGGATCCCTAGGTTCTCTATCCCCTGCTTAAGCATGTCAGACTTCTCTAGATTTACCATACTCCCCAGATAGTGGCTAGTAGTAGGTTGCCCAGGGCACCAGTCACCCGTTGAAATACTATCGCTAGAGAGATATGGGGTCTTTTGACTGGCCAGACAGTACTACATTGGATCTTTCTCTCTGGTTACGGTTAATTTTCCTTTTGCCTACACACAAACCGAATAGTCTGGCCTATTCTTTACATATTCTCCTCTGTCTTCATACACCTGACCACACTGATTACCAAACAATTCTTCTAGGAGACGGACACTCCAAAATCAAACCATTGTTTTCTAGTCTTGGGTAGTGCCATAGCCTCTGTACCATGGTCTTCCACTGTCTTGGGTTAGAGTTCTCTTGCTTGAGGGTACACTCAGGCACACTATTCTATCTTATTTCTCTTCCTCTTGTTTTCTTGAAGTTTTTATAGTTTATATAGGAGATATTTATTTTAATGTTACGCTTTTTAAACTACTTTATTTTTCCTTGTTTCTTTTCCTCACTGGGCTATTTTCCCTGTTGGAGCCCCTGGGCTTATATCATCTTGCTTTTCCAACTAGGGTTGTAGCTTAGGAAGTAATAATAATAATAATAATAATGGAGAAGAGCTTGACTTGTGGGAGTTGCCTATGAGAGGAGGACAGTTAGCCAATAGTCCAGATACCTCAGGAGCGTGAACATCCGAGTGAACATTTCAGGGGACGGTCAACATACTGAAACACAATTCTTTGAAGTAGAAAACCTACTCCTCAAGGATGAGTGGAAGAGCTTCCTTGATGACTGATGAACCAAAATCTGGAAGTCTGTATCACTCAGGTCCAAAGAGAATATAAAATTGTTTCTCCTGATGAAAACTTGTATGGTGCTAACAGTCTCCATATTGAACAGAGTTTGTAGAACAAACTAGTTCAGGGCAGAAAACGGATTTTGAGCGAAGCGAAAAATCTATTTTTGGGTAAGATGGCCATGTCGTCCTGATGGAAGTTCCTTAAAGGTAGCTTCCTAGGGTATATTACAACTACGGCGATATTCCCAGAGAATTTACCTTAAGGTACCCAGAATTCTAACTCCTGGAGCGAGTATCCCTAAAAAAGACCTTAGGGATATCGTAAATATCAGCGGACGTATTCTTGACACGCCACATAGCAATCTATACCCCGAATAGAGTTAACACTTCGTAGGGGTCAAATGGCAAGAAAACGAAAACGATAAGAAAAAGGGGGAGAGCCGTTCGTAAGGCATCTCTCCTCCCCGTTTCGTAAGCGTGCCCTGCGCCGCTCGCGGCGCCATCTGTATTCCTTGTAGCGATACACGAGGTGCTACAGATACTGTATGTAGGGAGGGGTCCTACAGCCCTTTTCTTTCTTTTTTTTTTTTTTTTTTTTTTTTTTTTTTTTTGAAAAGGGACAGGGCGGGTCCATCAGGACGACATGGCCATCTTACCCAAAAATAGATTTTTCGCTTCGCTCAAAATCCGTTTTTTGGGCTCAAGCCATGTCGTCCTGATGGAAGTATACCAGAGCATCTGTGGATTCTCAATACGTGCCGTACTCCTCAGGAATGTTTCTTAGTCAACTCGACTGAAAGACCTAAGATGTTACCGTTATACATCTTTTCACTAATCATAAACCATGAAAGCGCTTCCTGCCCCCTACAGGGAGGAGTCCTACTAGACTCTAGAAACGAACGAAGAGTACACATACCTATGTATGACTCACTCGCAAGCCGATACAATATAGTGGTCTCACTCTATATGAAGTAAAGCATAGTCCTTACGGAACTACAGCATCCAAGGGAAAAACCGACCAGCCCCCTGGTCGGAGTAGAATTGGACAAAAGGTTATATCTGCGTAGGATTAAACTTGCTGCCGCTACCGTCCTCTGAGAAGGATGGAGCCCTTTATGCTAAGGAAATTATAAACCAGTGCAACAAGGCTTGCATTAAGGAACAGGCTATTATAGATATCCCCGATTAATATACATAGGCTGAATGCTCAATAATTGAAACAAAATCAATATAGGTGAAGGAGACGCAAGGTTCCCGAGAACAAGTTTATTGATTAACAATAAATAGACATGGTTACCACAATTATATACATATGATAAGTGGATGACCAACAATTTACACAAGTACTGTAGTACATGGATATATGGTTATCTGAAAGAAAAACAATCAGGTTACTTTTCACATACCAAGGTATCAAAGTTAAAAGTCCATGTTACTAGCCACTGACATTAGCGTCAGAAACGCTCGGCACATCTGTCTGTACTTGTGCTACAATCACCATAACGCCGGAACAGTCATTGTGGGCTCCCAGAGCCTTCACTTCTAGTTATAGCAACGCATATAACTATACACTCACCCGAGAATCAAAGTCCCAATTAAATCCACTGTTCCTCGCAGAGTTAAACAACAGGGTTAACGACGCAACCAACTGCTACCACAGACCTCTTTAGCTGCTCCACTTGCTTAGCATAGTGGCGAAAGAATACCCTGGAAAACTTCCAGCCAGTGTATGAACGAAGGTGTTCAAAATCCATAAAGTTAAAGAAGTTTAAGGATGAAGCAACTTTCCTCGGATCATGACCTGCGGGTGAACTGTCAGGATCCGCTCTGCGAATAAAGTATGTAATTTTCGCCCTGAGTTGATTTAAAGATAAATTCGAGCCCGATGTTTCTCCTCTGAATAGTTGACCCCCATGGAAGTCTGAAGTTCTACGAAGATAGACCTTTAGGCATTCTACGGGACATAGAGATGCATCTTCTTTCAGAGGGCAGATTCTCCAGGGACCCCACCTGTTGGTGGGCAACTCGTTCTTAGCGAGAAACGTAGGGTCCGGAAACAGGTTCAGTTCTCCCCCATCCAGGAACTGAACCCGGCCCTCCTCTCTCGAGAGGGCTACAATCTCACTAACTCTGGCCCCAGAAGCTAGGGCAAAAAGGAAGATCACTTTTTGAGTCAGATCCTTCAGTGCACACTCCTCATTATCCAGTAATGAGGCAAAATGAAGGACTTTGTCTAAAGACCATGAAATAGGCTTTGGAGGAGCTGAAGGTCTAAGCCTAGCACAGGCCTTCGGGATCTTGTTAAAAATCTCGTTAGCGAGGTCTACCTGGAAGGCATACAGAATGGGTCTTGTCAGAGCCGACTTACATGTAGAAATCGTGTTAGCCGCCAGCCCCTGTCCGTGGAGGTGGATGAAGAAGGATAGGCAGAAATCCGTAGAGATCTCATGCGGATTCTTGTCTTTGACAAAGGCTACCCATTTTTTCCATGCTGATTCGTACTGCCTTCTTGTAGACTTGCACTTATATTCTTCCAGGAAGTCGATGCTATCTTTCGAAATTCCGAACCGCTTCTTCACCGCTAGGGAGAGAAAATCATGAGCTGCAGGGTCCGGGTTTTCTGTAATGAAGCGTAGACAGTCGACTTCTGGACTTGCTGGGACAGAACTGGGTCCGGGAGTGGTAGAAACTCTAGTCGTAGTTCCAGAGCTAGAGGGAACCATACACTGTTCGGCCACTTGTGGGCCACTATCGCTGCTACTCCCTTGAAGGATCTCAGTTTGTTGAGGACCCTCAACATCAGATTGTGAGGGGGAAACAGGTAGATCCTGGACCATCTGTTCCAATCGAGGGACATCGCATCTACTGCTTCCGCCAAGGGGTCCTCGTACGGGGACACATATCTCGGCAACTTCTTGTTGTCCTTCGTCGCGAAGAGGTCTATCTGCAGTTCTGGGACTTGACTCGAGATGAAGGAGAATGATCCTGCGTCTAGGGACCATTCCGACTCTATCGGAGTAACCCTGGATAGAGCGTCCTTGGTCACATTCCGGACTCCTTGAAGGTGAACTGCTGACAGGTGCCACTTCTTCTTCTCCGCCAGTCGGAATATGGCTAACATTACCTGGTTGAGAGGTGGAGATCTCGATCCCCGCCGATTCAGACATTTCACTACCACCTCGCTGTCCAGTACCAACCTTACATGGATCGAGTGACGTGGGGATACTTTCTTCAGGGTAAGAAGCACTGCCATAGCTTCTAGAAAGTTTATGTGAAAAGTCCCAAATAGCTTGGACCAGGTCCCTTGTACTTTTTTCCGATGGGAGTGACCTCCCCACCCTACCTTTGAGGCGTCTGTGTGAATTGTCACTGACGGGGGAGGTGGCTGAAGAGGTACTGACCTCTTTAGACGACTGGCTTGAGACCACGGTCTGAGAAGAGA
This sequence comes from Palaemon carinicauda, assembly GCF_036898095.1. Classification (NCBI taxonomy): domain Eukaryota; kingdom Metazoa; phylum Arthropoda; class Malacostraca; order Decapoda; family Palaemonidae; genus Palaemon; species Palaemon carinicauda. Next base: position 41,489,388 of record NC_090740.1, read on the forward strand.
ACGTAGCCGAAGTGGGACCGGTCTCTTCAAGTCCCTTCGCGCTTTTGATGCAAAGGTTCTCCAAACTCCCGCTGCATCCTTTAGCTGTGCTCTTAGCACTGGGTCTGTTACTGACGCGAACTGAAGAGAGCCCAGAACCCTCTCTTGTTCGCGTCTTGATATCCTCTCGGAAACTAGAAGTCTCTTGACAGACCCCGCTATCTCCTTCCTTTTCGACATTGGAATGGAAAAACGGTGTGACACTAGGTCCCAGTGAATTCCCAACTACTGGAACCTCTGAGCTGGAGAAAGACGAGACTTCTTTCTGTTGATCATGAAACCTAGATATTCCAGGAACTGAATCACCTGTAGGGAAGCTTGTAAGCATTCCGCTCTGGATGCTGCCCACACCAACCAATCGTCCAGGTAGGCTACTACCTGGAACCCTTTTAGGCGTAACTGTTTGAGCGCTGCGCTCGCAAGCTTCGTAAAGATCCTTGGGGCTATGTTTAGCCCGAAAGGCATCGCTCTGAAAGCGTAAAGTTTTTGTTGTAGCTTGAATCCTAGGTAGGGGGAGAGACGGCGACTTATTGGAATGTGCCAATAGGCGTCTGACAAGTCGATGGAGACGGTATATGCCCTCTTGGGCAGTAAGGCCCTTATGTGTTGTAATGTTAACATCATGAACTTGTGGTTCACTATGAACTTGTTGAGTGGTGACAAGTCCAGAATGACTCTGAGTTTCCCCGAGTCTTTCTTGGGAACACAAAACAGCCTCCCTTGGAACCTGATGGACTTTACCCTCCGGATCACCTTTTTCTCCAACAGTTCTTGAATGTACTCCTCCAAAACGGGGGTGGAGTGTTGGAAAAATTGAAGGCACAGGGGCGGAGTACTGTACCAACTCCAACCCAGTCCATTTTTGAGCAGGCTGTGGGCCCAGGGATCGAAGGTCCAACGATCCCGAAAATACTGTAGTCTCCCTCCTACCGGCGACACTTCACTTTGACTGCTGCCCTGCAGTCTTGCCTCCCTGGCCGCGACCACCTCTGAATCCTCTTCCCCTAGAGGGGCGTCTCGCCGAGCCTCTGGCTGCACCTCTGGGCTTTGCTTGAAACGTGGTCGATTGCCCTTCGAACACTGGATTGAATGCCGGGGATGCTGATGACACGGCCTGGGGTACCCATTGGAAGGTGGTCGGGGTCTGGGCTACCAATTGTGGCACCGGAGGCAAAGCTGGCTGCTGCTGCTGCTGACGTTGCGGTCTGAAAGGCTTGGCTGGGCGGGAAGAAAACCTCGATTTCTTCACCTTTCCTTTCGGCTGAGGGCCTTCATCAGGGGAAGACTTCCTCTTAAGGGACAGGCCCCACTTAAGGAGAAGATTTCGATTCTCAGTGGCTGCCTTGTCCACCACCTCCTTAACCACCTCATTGGGAAAGAGATCTTTACCCCAGATGCTGGATGAGATGAGTTTCTTGGGTTCATGCCTCACTGTGGCCGAGGCGAACACAAACTCCCTGCAGGCCCTCCTCGCTTTGACAAAGCTATAGAGGTCCTTTGTCACCGTGGCCAGATGGATCTTGGCCATTACCATGAACATTAGGGTCGCTAGCCATTGTCTCCATGTTTGTCTGGAGAGACATCGAGGCTGCCAGACGCTCCTTTGTCTCAAGTTCCCTCCGTAGGAGGAATTCAGACAACTTGGGAAGGTTTTCGCCGAACTGTTGACCTGCAATATCGGCGTCCAACTTCCCAACCGAGAAGGTGAGACGTACCTCCTTCCAGTCCTTGTTGTCCAACGGCAAGGCCAAAGACAAGGGCTTGCATTCCTCCAGGGATGGGCATGGTTTGCCAGCTTCTACCGCCTTCAAAACGGCCGCGAACCCTTTCTGCAGAAAGGGGAAGGCCCTAGCCGGAGAAGATACGAAGGAAGGGTGCTTCTTACTCAAAGCAGCAACTTTTGAGTTTGAGAAGCCCCTCTCCTTCAACGCAGACGTTAGTGCAGCTTGAGCCTTGGCGTGATCCAAGATGATCACCTCCTTCGGTTCCGTCTCCTCCTTCGAGGCCGGCTCCTTCTTCAGACGGACATAACAGTCCGGGTAGGCCCCTCTGCTGGGCCAGAATTCCACCTCCTCAAGGGGAACTGAACCCAGCTTCTCCGACATGACGATCTTCCCGACCGTCATCGGCATGTGCTCGGCATATCTCCACGGGTTGGCATCCGAGCACACAGGAAGGTCCTTCACGTTGAGCTTCTTTGGAGGCCCACGTGACGCTGTAATCTTCTGCATCTGGAGCTCCATTGCAGCGGCCTTCTGACTATTCTCCCTCTGCATCTGTTGTATCATACCAACGATGGAAGAGAGAGCCTGTCCCAGCTCTGCTGGAAGAGCGGACGAAGTAGAGGGAATAGGTTCAGGGGCCTGAACCGGAACGTCTGAAGGTACGGAAACCTCTTCCTCCACGGCAATCGGATCTTGATCCTCCTCCTCACCCTCTGCGAGGAGGTCCTGTTCCGCACGGTCGGACAAGTCCGACATCTTGTCATCCAGCTGGATGTCCTGCATGGCATCCGCAACATCCTCCTCCACTGGGATCTGGACGAGAGGGATCTCCGGCCGAGGCTGGGGAACAACAGCGTCAGTAGAAGCCTTGGGAAAAAGGTACGCCCTCATCTTCTCATTAGGAAGATAAGGTCCAGTGGTGTTCTTCTGGAAACCCCTTACCCATAAACGGAGCTTCTCCCTCGCTGCGTCCCTTGACTCCGCCGACCTAGGGGATTCAAAAGCCTCAGATAGCAGGTTAGTACACACTGAACATACCTGCGGATCCCAGTAGCGGTGATCATCCTTGGAGGCTGCGCAAGCCGCGTGCCTCCTACACGAGACATGTCCGCAAAAGTTCTTGCTGCGGACATTGCAGAAAACGCTATCACATTTCGGATGCTCCTCCTGTAAAAGAAGAAAATTTCCATGAGTATCAAGTGAATTTCAATTCACATGTATATATGAGCATGCACAAAGAATAAGGGAAAGACACATACTTGTGAATCCCACACAATCACCTGTGGAAGCCCACTAGCCATTAAAATCAAATGGTTAGTCTTTGCTAGAATAACCAGAGATCATATTTCCCGAGGGAAATTAGGTGTAGCTCACACCTAAGGTAAGATTTTACCATTCTGGCTAAAGATGAAAAGAATTCTCTTTTCATCCCTGTAAGGCAACACCAAGTGACTGCACAAGGCAACACAAGTAAGTTAGAAAAGACAGTGTTGTAACCTACTATATCATGGTCTCCCCTGGTAGAATACACCATACAGGGAAGAACTGATACACTACATGAGGGTGGTGTGCCGGCCGGCTCTTGCCGGTCAGTACCCCCCCCCCCTTTTCCAAAGGTAGGTCTCAAGTATACAACTTAAGATCACCCATACGGGGGAGAACTCCAGTTCCTATGCCTGAACCGGCCGGCAGTGGTTGCCGGTCCGTAGCTACCCGGGTGGCACCCAGCTGCCGGCCATCACTCTTAGTGGCCGGCCAACCGAGCGATGTAGCAGGCCGGCCGGCAGCGGTGAGCAAACCCTGCCGGCTGGCATCCACACCAGGTAGCGCCCGGCTGCCGGCCGCCACTCATAGCGGCCGGCAGGTGAGCAAGGAGACCGGCCAGCAAAGGCATATAACCACCGCCGACCGACAGCAAGAGAACTAGAGAACACCCCCTACCGACGGCCGGCCCCTAGGCCGGCAGACGGCAAGGACAACACATAAGAAGACAACAGAATGAGTGCCGGGCTAAGAGGCTATGTACCTCCGCGCCCGACACCCGAAAGAGTGCCGAGAGGAAGGGGAGACACTAAGTCAGGCTTCCTAACCACTGCTTACTGAATCTACAGACGGCAGCGGTTGAGGGACCAAGGAAGGACCGGGCAGCACTCAAGGGATAGGGCCTCTGCCGGTCGGCACACTCTGCCGGCCGACAGGGGACCACGTCAGCTCCCCATCCTAACCTAGGCTAGGTACGGATGTGAGACGGCTGACACAAGGAAACGGAAAAAACAGAAGGGAAGGACAGAGGGTCCTGTCCAACCTTGCCTTGGTTAAGGATCATCCCCACTAAGAAAGCCCATCTCAGCCAGGGAAAATCCAGGGAGGGAGGCCGGCACTACTGGCTGCCTCCCTAAAACCAAGGCAAGGAAGGAATTGCTAATCCGGAAAGGGAACATATCCCGAACCCGGAACAGCAAAGAGGACAAGTCTGAGGGGTCACCGAGTGAAGGGATCATAACTACAGAAACCCTCCAAGGTGATCCAAGGAGGATAAACCTCCTATGCCCGTGTCAGGCAGCAAGGGAGACTCTGCCCCACGCTAGACCAACACGGACTCAGACTAATACACTGCTGTACTGTCCCTCTCTGAACCAAACCAGTTGGAGCAGGAAGGTACAGTACTACTCCAGCATAGTTATATTTGAAAATTAATTCAAACAAACCACTAGAGTTAAGCCTAAGGCTTAAACAGAGGGAAAGGGTTTGCCCCTTCCCCGAAGAGAAGGGAGCAAACGGGGAAACAGACAATATTTTAATAACCTAAGACAACCTAGCTTAGGCACTAAGAGAATCGATTACCTAAATCACCGAAACTCACTCCAATACTATCTTGGAAATTACTCGAAAAGGGCTTATATGTATAACGTTGCCTAACGCTTTAAACAGTATAAAATCACACTTGGAAGACTAATTATCATGCAGGAAGTACAAGGGCCAACAACTAGGCTACGAAGACTAGTGTCGGTCAGCCTAGGCAACTCCTTCGCCAGGCGCTATACTATAGCATCATAACAGAATTCCTAAATAAGCTAAGCAGCTAATTATTAAAGCGCAGGGGGCTGGGAACGTCGCTCTTGCTAACAAATAAATCCTATTCTAGCGAGCGACAGCGTCCAGGACGCCTCCAGCAGGCAACAGCTCTTGTATCAAAGATAACTCTTTTAATTACTTTAAATTTTAATCAAGAGCTTACATTTATACATAAAAGAAATAGTACTCAACTTATCCGAAGCAGAAGAAGTTGGAGAAAGCATAATTCAAGAGTAAATCCAAGATTTTGGTAGAAACACAGGGAAAAACACCGAGTTGTATAGCTACGCAAAAAGGAATACAGATGGCGCCGCGAGCGGCGCAGGGCACGCTTACGAAACGGGGAGGAGAGATGCCTTACGAACGGCTCTCCCCCTTTTTCTTATCGTTTTCGTTTTCTTGCCATTTGACCCCTACGAAGTGTTAACTCTATTCGGGGTATAGATTGCTATGTGGCGTGTCAAAAATACGTCCGCTGATATTTACGATATCCCTAAGGTCTTTTTTAGGGATACTCGCTCCAGGAGTTAGAATTCTGGGTACCTTAAGGTAAATTCTCTGGGAATATCGCCGTAGTTGTAATATACCCTAGGAAGCTACCTTTAAGGAACTTCCATCAGGATGACATGGCTTGAGCCCAAAAAGGTCAATTATCAGTCTCCTGTCCCTCCCAAATTGACTTCTAAACAAAATATAGACGACTGTAAAAGCCTGGAGATCTATCCTGTACTACCTGTAGCACGCCTTTGTCTAGCATCTTCTTGATTTCCAAGTGAAGAACAAAGTCTTCCTTCAAATTCTATTGAATAGACAACTATGCTGTCGGAGTCCGAGAGAAAGGCAAGTGGCATCCATGTCAGAGAACATCTACTGTTCAGTCCTTTGTTCCGTGAAACTGCCAACTTGACCAATGGCCTGCTAGGTATCCCTCACTCGTGGCTTTTGCTGGAGAGGACTGACTTTTCTAGCAAGTTCTAGATCCTCTTCTGCCCCTTCCACTTCTGGTCTGACCAAACCAGACACGAAAGTGTTGGGCCGAGTCTATTGGTCTTCTCGATGAGGATACTGTAAGTGTGGTAGACCTCAATCGCCACGTACTTGACAGCTTTTTCAGGACTAATTTCAATGGAGTCATTGCCACTGTCTTTGGTGATGGTCCCATGTCCCAGTCTCTTTAAACGTGATGGCTCAGTGAAGATGACAGTCCTGGCTGGACTTTCTCAACTATTCTACTGTTACCTCTATCTCGTTGGTGGAAAAAGTGCCGGGCTGTTGTTAAGTGGGGCATATCCCTCCATTTAAAAACCAAGATGGTCTGCCAGTTCGCAGACTGGGCTAGGAAGGTGATCGCCTTCATCATACACAGAACTAGGTCCATACACTTCATGTTCTCAGGATTGGACAAACCCAGAGAAGGGCCAAAGATGGCCATCATTCCTGACCAGTGATCTAACCAGGTGGTCGCCTGGAGGTTTACCATCGCAGTAGCTTCCACATTTGCAGATTCAGAGGAAATGGAGTCCTCAGGGAAGCAAAACTGTCTCTGCCTAAAGACAGCTAGAAATATGATCCTTGTGGAGCAGCTTGTAGGAAAAGAGTTCCTCTCGCAGAAGACTTGCCGGTCCACGTTTAATATTGCTTCCCTGGCCTGTTCTACCCAGGGCAGTTCTAAAGGTCTTGATCCCTGTGGAGTGCCAGAAAGCTTTTCTATGGAGGCTCTCTTCATTTCATCATTGCTCTGATTAACTGCCTTAGACCACTGATCTACCTGCTGAGAGCCAACACCTTAAAAAAAAAAGTGGATTCAGACTTACAGTCTTCTGTCAAAGGATTTACACTGTTTATTGATCTCTCACCCCTTGGAGTTAGGGGGGGGGGAGAGTTGTTCTGTTCTAGAGAAAGATGGCGAGATTCTAACGATCTTCTATCAGGTAGCTCCTCCAACGGGCTATGACGTCATGCTCTTACTCTGCAGCACCCTCGCAGCAACGTCCTCCTCCGGCAAGGCGACAAGGGCAGAAAAAGGGTGCTCAGCAACCACAGCAGGCTGCTGTGAGAAATCAGGACCACAGACAATCCTTTTGGCCCAGAGGCCCCAGAAGAGGTAAAAGAGGTAGAAAAGGACGACGTGGATATACCCATTAGGGGGGTAATGATAATTCTAATAATTTTAATATTAATAATTTTTACAATAGCAATGTACCTCTTTGATATTCTGAAATCTCTTGTAGGCCTAAGGTTTTCTTCAATTTTGTACTAGCATTGGGCATTGATGCAACTGCTTGTACACCAAAGAAAGGCTAGTATAGTCACTTCGAGAAGACCTATGGACTAGAGTCCTTGTGCTGCTTGACCCCCGATGACGATAACTTCGTAAAAGGAGCTCTTGGATACCTATCACTCAAAGAGTGTCTAGTAGAGTGAATTTCAGAAGTATCTCTCAATGTGTCTTCAGTAAATCCCTCTCAAGATTGGTCTCTTTATCCGGTCTTGTGTAAGGAGCAGAGAGCATTCTCTAACCTTCTGTTGACCTCAACTCCTTCTATACGGTGATTGTGCACTCCACAAAGGAGGGGAACGAAGTAATGACCTTGCACAGTAATCAGAGTGCACCTTAGGGTAAAATTCATCTAAAAAAGAGTAGTGTGTGGTAGCCTTAGTGTGACAATTTCAGCATGAAGAATCCTCCTGAGAACCTTGAGTTGATGGGTGAGGTTCCCTGAATAGGGAACTGGTCATATGCTGGTGCATACCTGGAATGAGGATGCAATTTAACCAGTGAGTGCATCTTACTGGAAGAGCATGTGTACAGATATGCCCGTGCAAGCAGAATATTGTGTATTATCTAGTGTGTGCACATAGGAGTGCACATTAGTAGATTTCTCTCTAACCTACGACCGAACATAAACAGGTGAGTGAGCGAACAATGGGACGCATATAGCCAGGTGAGCTTGTTTGAGCCCAAACAGGAGAACTCTCTTGAAATTGAAATCATGTATGATCCAAGAAATATGTATGAACCATAGACCAAGTATGAACTGTAAAGCGAGTACGAACCGTAGAGTGAGCATGAGTTAAAGAGTGCTTACGATCAGGTGAGCGAGCTTGCACAAGAATAGATGAGTTCACACTAATTGATGAGTACGAGGAGGCGCTACAAATTTCTGGAATTGGAGAGCTAATGGGCAATGTAGTGCACACATGTGTGGGAGAGCTTTGAGTCACAGGAGACTGCATGTACAAGAGAGCATTTGAAGAATCAGGGTCTGTCGAATACAGTGAACCCTCGTTTATCGCGGTAGATAGGTTCCAGTCGCGGCCGCGATAGGTGAAAATCCGCGAAGTAGTGACACCATATTTACCTATTTATTCAACATGTATATTCAGACTTTTAAAACCTTCCCTTGTACGTAGTTCTGTTAACAAACTACCCTTTAATGTACAGAACACTTAATGCATGTACTACAGTACCCTAAACTAAAACAGGCACAAATATTAAAGGTGATTTTATATCATGCATTTCCTAAACACGCTAAAAAGCACAATAAAAAATGGCAACCAATGTTTTGTTTACATTTATCTCTGATCATAATGAAGAAACAAACTGGAGGTAGAGCTTTGCTTATTACCCAGACATATTTCCCATACTTTTCCCTTAGAACTAGATCACATCTTCCTACTTTAGATATATATATATATATATATATATATATATATATATATATATATATATATGTGTGTGTGTGTGTGTGTATATATATATATATATATTTATATGTATACACATATACATACCTACATATATACATAAATACATGCATACATATATATATATATATATATATATATATATATATATATATATATATATATATATTACTGTATATATATGGGTTATGGAAAAAATCCGCGAAGTGGTGAATCCGCGATGGTCGAACCGCGAAGTAGCGAGGGTTCACTGTATCCTTCAATTAGAGAGCGTGAGTGTGAAGCAGAGTGCACGCAATCAGGAGAATGTGCACCAACAGGATAGAGCAATTGCGTGCGAACAACAGAAGATGTCCTACCAGAGGGGCATGTAAGAACTGGTGAGTGTCATGTCCAGGTGAGTGCTTGCCTACATGTGAAAATTCAACTCCAAATGAATGAACGCCAAGTGGAGAGCATGGGCGATCTTCATATCTCATGCAAACAGCTAAGACCTCAAGATCCAATGTGTGTGTGCTAATTGGAGCTCACACCCTAGAAAGGGAGCATGCACAACCAGTTCTCTAAACCATGAGAGTCTATGCTCAGTGTCTCGTGATTCTTGTAAGATTTCTTTCATTCTCTGCGATAAGAAGTACTGTACTGGCAGATTTGTCGTCTGAGGGTGTAAGGGTACATCTCCGAACAACTTGGGAGGAAGGGGCCCTAAGAGAGCTGACAATATCCTTGTCATACTTCCAAGAAGGTGGATTTCTCCTTTTCATCTTATGAAAGTGAGCAGAATGAGACAAGTTCCCTGCAGACAATGAGGTCAGGAAAATCAAGCCGGGAGAAGATGGAGATCGAGGATGTTTTCTTCTGTAATCAGGAGACATCAAATCACAATGTGACAGTGGCCCTGAAGGTGAGGATTGTCTATCAACTGCACCTTCCGGGGTTCTGGGCTGGATGGAGGGAGTCACATCAAGGACTTTCTCTGCAGGCGTCGCAGAAGAAAACGAGAGAGTGAGGGAAGACTTTATCCTTGAACTTGCAAGGGCTTGTGAATCTTTCTGTTGAAGGAATACCCTCTGGCATAAGGAGTGCCAGTGTCCTTAGGTGTCGATTTTAGCCGTGTCGTTACCTGAAACTACTTTAAATTTCCGGGTTTACTTTGAGGAGAGGCAATTACTGCTTCTCCTGGTGAAGCAGATAAAGCAATCTCATTCCCGGCTTGCCCTATGGTTAATTCAATGTTGTTGTCATTCTTCGTCTTCTCCTAGGATGGAGAGACAGAAGACGTTTAAAAGCTGGAGTAGGGGGCGAGAAAGGGTCCAGCAGATTTATTGAGACCTTGAGGAAGACCCCAAAGGAGAAGAATTACACTTATAATTCTTCTTCCTCCTGTCACTAGGAAGATGGCCATTCCTTAGACTCCTTATAGAGTGATGATCACAAGCAGTCATGACCCCTCTAAGGACACAAAGAAAGGGGATCCACAAACTTCCTACTCATGAAGGTTCCACACCTAAAGCCGAGGACCCTTATACAGTACCGCAAGTCTGCACGTTGTTTCTCCATTTATCACAGGCAACGTCAAAGGAGCCAAGTTAAGAACACCGAGAATAGATCCGTACTGCTTGGCAGTTGAAGTCAAAGTGACTACTCAGTGAGCTAGCAGGGGGGCGCAATAGAGCTTCTTAGCTACCCACCAGTAATTACCGATGCCTCGTAATGATTTTTGACAGCTGAGTTTCCAGCTTCACTGAAATTATACTCCTATCAAAGGACGAGAGTTTGTATTTGTGTAGGACAAATGAGGAGTTGCTAAGTGTCAGAAGGAAGTCTGAGCATGTGCAGAATGATTTATAGATTCTCACTTGTACAAGTTGTAACTTTTATTGAATAAATGAAAGGCAAAATATAATTAGTGGGATTTTCTTTAACAGACAGATGCTGATTAAAGAAACCACGAGTATGATAAATTACCTCATCATCATCATCATCATCATCATCATCATCATCATCATCATCTCCTCCTACGCCTATTGATGCAAAGAGCCTTTGTTAGATTTTGCCAGTCATCTCTATTTTGAGCTTTTAATTCCATGCTTCTCCATTCCTCATCTACTTCACGCTACATAGTCCTCAGCCATGTAGGCCTGGGTCTTCCAACTCTTCTAGTGCCTTGTGGAGCCCCGCTGAACATTTGGTGAACTAATTTCTCTTGGGGAGTGCGAAGAGCATGCCCAAATCATCTCCACCTACTCCTCACCATGATCTCATCCACATATGGCACTCAAGTAATCTCTCTTATAGTTTCATTTCTAATCCTGTCCTGCCATTTAATTCCCAATATCCTTATGAAGGCTTTATTCTCAAACCTAATAAATTTATTGGAGATTGTTTCATTGTCATACCATGACTCATGTCCATACAGTAACACAGATCTCACTAAACTGATATATAGCCTAATTTTTATATGCAATTTAATGCGATTTGATTTTCAAATTTTACTTAACCTAGCTATTGTCTAATTTGCTTGTTTCAATCTTTCACTAAACTCTAATACTAAAGACCCTGCATTGGAGATCATAGTTCATAAATACTTGAATGATTCTACATCATTAATCCTTCCTCCTTCCAATGATATTTTATCTGCCAATTTATACTCTATTCTCATCATCTCTATCTTTCTTCTATTTATCATGAGCTGAACCTCATGTGATATTTCATGCATTCTGGTAAGCAAGCATTGCAAATCCTGTGGTGTTCTGCTAACAAGGACAGCGTCATCAGCATATTCGTGTTCTGCTAATTTCCTATCATCAATCCAATCCCATCCTTCTCCACCATCTCCAACTGTTCTATGCATTAAAAAAACATGAGGAGGATAAACAACATAGGTGACAACACATTCCCTAGGAGTACTCCACTGTTCAATGGAAATTCATTTGATAAGACCCGATTTACAGTAACTTTGCACTTGCCATGCTCAAGAACCGACTTAATCAAATTCACATATTTAAGAGGAACTCCATATTTAAGAGGAATTCCATAATAATACAGGACACTCCACAAAACATGTCTCAAAATGAAAATTTGGTCAGTGCAACTTCTACCTTTTCGAAATTCTGCTTGTTCATCTAACAGTTTTTCACTGATTTTTCTCTCCAGTCTCTTTAGAATAGGCTTACTATAAATTTTCATAACAACTGACGTAAGTGTTGTGCCTCTGTAATTATTGCAATCAGTCAGGTCTCCTATTTTTGCCATTTTCACCAACATTACTAACTCCCATTAATTAGGTTTTGCCTCTTCATGCCACATTCTACAAAATAATCTTGTAAGTACTCTGGGAGTCACTTCATTTTCGGCCAGTATCATCTCAGCAGTTATTCCATCATATCCAGGGGCTTTCCATCTCTTGAGTTTTTTAATAATAGCTTCGACTTCAAACACACTGAATTCATTCATGGGCACATCAAGGTCTTCATCAGCTTCAGGTATACGAATCAAATTATTTCCTTCATATCTGCTATTCATAACCCCACTAAAGTGTTCCATCCAACCTTGTCTCTTTCCATCTTCTGTTGTTATTCCAGATCTATCTCTCTTTTTGATGGGTGTATGCTTCTTCTTTGCCCCAGTAGAGATTTCATTAATAATTCTATGAGAAATTCTTATACCACTCCCTGAATTCATAGTTTTGTCACCCTCATCTGCTTCACTGTCTAAATATTCTCTCGTCATTCCTGGCTTTTCTTTTGACCTCACTATCGATACTGAAATACTTAGCATGCTCTACCTTGGAATTTTCATTACTTCCTCAAAAACTTTCAACAATCAATTTCTGTCTTTGTCTCCTTTTTATAGTATCCCAAGTATTATTTGATATCTATGGCCTTCTCCTTGTAACTGCGTGTCCCAAGACTTCACTACCAACTAACTGATGTATGTTCTTAATATCACAACATTCTTCATTAATTGTCTACTCTTTGTCTCTTAAAGTCTCCAAGACTGCAAATCAATTCCTACATTCAATTTCAAATCTTTCCCTGTGCTCTTCTTCTAAAAGCTTAGTTGTATCAAATCTAGGTATTCTATATACCTTTCTGTTGGGTGCTTTCAGTTTTGATTTCAGTGTGGCAATGAATAGCTGGTGATCACTACCAATATCTGCACCTCTATAGATTCTTACATTTCTCAGTCCTATTTCTCTCTTTATCAATGGCAATGTGATCTATTTGATTTTTGTAATTTCCACATCGTGAAATCCATGTATATTTGTAATTACCTACTTGATAATTTTTGTAAAGTACATCACAAGGAAGTAAAGTAAATTTGATGTCATAAAATGCCCAGGTTCAAGATTTCCAATAGCATTCGATATATTTTCCCAACAGCCCTAAAATTAGCACAAAAATTAGTAAAAGTGACTTACCGTGGTTTCAAAAATCATTTGACTGCCACCTCTTGGATGTGTATCTGGAAGGTCAACCCTCAACAATGACCTCAGGATTGGAAGTACATCCTCAACTCTGTTTAATTCTGCCAGTGACAATACCTATAAAACATAATTCTCTGAAGGGATGCTTGAATATCAATCATGACAAGTTGCAGAGCCATATATACATACATATATATATATATATATATATATATATATATATATATATATATATATATATATATATATATATATATATATATATATATATAAAAGTTCTATTAACCTTGCACATGTAAATTATTGAAAATTTACTAGATATATTATTTCAGGGAAAATTTACTATACAAATGACTAAAATGTTTTCTTTCACTTGAGTATAAAAACTATAAGTAAAATTATAAGTAAAAGACCGAGATAATTTTTTAATGACTGAAGCAAGTATGGTAATTCGATATCTACATTTCTTTACATTAAATAATATCTGCCAGGAATCATCAGATTTTAGCAGGAGTGACCATTTTACCCTTTAGCAATTCAGTACTCCTCTTTAAACAATTATATCTTATGCCATATCCTCTATCATAGAATAAATAAAAATAGGAATACAAGTATATGGATCTATTAAGTATCATATTACTGTACATGTTATCCTGACCAAAAATTAGGCGATACTATTTAAAATTATAAATTGTATAAAACCTGTCATTGGGGATTTCATGCTCTTTGCCAACCAACAAAACCTCAGGAATTGCACTGTTAGTCTTAACCTTGGATTCAAGAAAAAGATCCTTTAAAATTCTAACTGAAACTAGATTGCTAATCAAAGCAGAATAATGACTTGTAATAATATGACTAGATTTGTCTGGTATCAGAAACAAAGGAAAAGAGGGAAACAAATCCAGGTGATTTGTAATTGATTCTACAATAGGAATTTCAAAAATTATTACCTTGTACAGAAACTTATATAGGATCTTGAAGACAGACAGATTGCCTAACATTAAATACATTCATTGCTCACAACACTAGTAGAAGCTGGAACGGTAACTAAAGAAACAACAATGCTCATAGATTGTACAGCAAAGGCATCCAGTAGAAAAAATTGGATAACCTAAAATAATAGTAAAAAAATTGAAAAACATGAACCATAGAATCAAGCATTACAACCACATTGTCCACATAAGAAAAAATAGCCTGAATCTCATTCCGAACCTATTAATTCTTAGACGAATCATGGCTTACATGTACACTATCCAATAATAGCCCTACTTGGCATTACCTAGGTTTACTGGGTAATGAAAACACCTTGACTTCTGGCTACAAATATACAAAAAAAATTACTAAAGTAATAGAATAATAATGTAATATCCCTTAATAACTGCTTAAGAGAGAGAGAGAGAGAGCCAATACTGCACCACAACTTTAAGCTTGCCTCTCTTATTAATTGGTGGATGCCCTAAAATCAATGTTCTAGCATATCTAGAGGGGAATGAGATGGAGTAGAGAGAAAATGACAATTTGTTCTAAATTGTATTTTTTCTAGCTATACAAACCCGTAATCATTTAATATAAGAATTCGCTTCAGTGCAGCTAAAACAGCCGAAGAGAAAAAACCAGGCAGTTGTGCTGGATGGTTGGCTGGCGGTATGGGGCGGAGCTTAGCGCCCCCCCTCACCCCCCCCTCTCCCGCCACCCCCGCCCCACTGCCAGCCCGCTTTCCTCATTCAAACGCTTTAGGCTCAATGTGGAACATGAGAGGGGTGATAGAGGAGGGCATTTATATTAAATGATTACGGGTTTGTATGGCTAAGAAATATACAATTTAGGACAAATTGTCATTTGTTCCGACGCGATATACAAACCTTGTAATCATTTAATATAGGAAGACTCACTGGTTGATGGGAGGTCTGCCTTCACTGCTTGTGAACAGCTAACTGCCTGGATATTGGCTAATAATAATAATAATACAGACCTGATCTCGAATGAGAGCAGAGTACTAAATCCACCTACCCTTGTCTCTTGACCCGACAAGATGATGGTGGGGTCTGAGAGACTGGGAGCCGGGTCGCGCGCTGTAAGAGCATCGCGCAACCTGAGAGCGTGAATATAAGAGACACTTGACCCTAGGGTCGCAGTGACTGGATGAACCTCCATAACAAAAAGGCAACAGGTTTATACATCCACCGTCTTCCCTGCCTAGCTGAAGATGGGGGGAGATTACCTATAAACAAACTCTAGCAATCTTACCTGGGAAGACTTGTCTTGATGTATGGGACTCCAAGGGAGGAGACAGAGAGAAAGGCGGAGCACATGCACACTGCTTTCACACTGCCAAACATAACGTAAAAATCAAGACAAGAGACTTCCCTGTCCCAGAGGAACTGGAGAGGTCAGACAATAGCTTGGCTGCTACCACCGGACCAAGAACAAAGGTGTCCAAGGACTTGTGTGTAAACTCCCTCAAATAAAAGGCCGTAAAGGTGGTCTGGCATTTTCAAACGCCAGCCTTCAGCACTTAGCCCACTGCAAGATTTCTCTTGAAAGCAAGTGTAGGGGCAATGCACCTGATCTCATGAGCTTTAACCCTTGCTGGTGCTTGGACTTTTGAGAAAGTCTCATACGCGTTGTAGATGGTTTCACAGATCCAGAAGGATATCGTGTTCCTCGACACCTCCCTCTTGGCTCTGCCGGTGCTAACGAAGAGTCGTCGACATTCAGGTCTGAGATGACGAGTTCGCTTACGATGGCGCCGGAGACACCCGACGGGACAGAGAAGTCTCTCACCTGAACCGCCACTCGCCGCATCTGGTAAGGAAGGAATAGTGAAGGCCTCAAACCTGGGATCGTGGATCGCTGGGTTCTGAGTCTTGGCCACGAACTCTGGCACAAAACTCACGATCTCCTTCCAACCCTCTGCGTGAGTGACATTACAAGAGAGGCCGTGTAACTCCCCGACTCTCTTCGCCAATGCTAAGACTAGCAGAAAGACAGTCTTAAGGGTCAAGTGCCTGTTTGAGGTACGGCTCAAGGGTTCGTAAGGAGCACGAGTAAGAGACCCGAGAACTAGAGTGACATCCCACTGGGGAACTCGAAGTTCCCTTGGGGGACATGACTGTTCGAAGCTCTTAATGAGCATAGAAATCTCGAGGGCGTTAGAGATATCTATGCCCTTCAGACGGAACACCATTGCAAGGAAAGACCTGTACCCTTTAATGGCAGAAACCGAAATGAGCTTATCTCAGCGAAGAAAGACTAGGAAGTCTGCGATCTGAGTCAGAGAGGCTCCAACCCCTTCCAATACACCTATCACAGAAGACCTACTACTTCCCCTGGTAGACTGAGGAGGAGGATCTTCTAAGGTACCCTGACACCTCTCTCACAGCGAGTCGCGAAAAGCCTCGCATTCTGAAGAGATGCTGGATAATCTCCACCTGTGAAGTCTGAGCGACTGCACCACCTCGTGGTACCTGTTTGACAAGGGTCGCCGAAGGAGATCGGGCTAGTGTGGTAGCTCTCTCGGTGCCTCGACCAGGAGCAACAACAGATCGCGGAAACCACTCCATGCGTGGCCATAGCAGAGCATTGAGAGTCACCCTGAGGCGTGGGGTTACTAGAACCCAGGACAGAACTGTGCGAAGCAAGCAAAAGGGGGGAAACGCGTAGCAATCCAGTCGATCCCAAGGATGTTGCAGTGCCGCCTCGAACGCAGCCGCGTGATCTGGTACTGGAAAGCAAAACACGGGAAGCTTGGCGTTGTGCCATGTTCCGAATAGGTCGATGCATGGTTCTCCCCAGAGGTCGAGTACTCGACTCGCTACCCAAGGGTGAAGAGACCATTCTGCCTCTATTACTTAGGGCGTCCGCCAGAACATTTCTCTTGCCCGGAATGTACCTGGCTGACAAGGTTACGTGTTGACTCTTTGCCCACAGAAACACCTGCCTCGTTAACTGCTGCAAGGGACGTGAGATCGTGCCCCCTTGCTTGTTGACGTACGCGACCATGGATGTGTTGGCGCTCATCAGCACTACCGAGAGCTCTCTCAAATGGGCCTGGAAATGAATGAGTGCTCTCGAGACTGCCATCATTTCCAGCATGTTGATGTGCAGGTGTTTCTCCTCTTCCGACCACACACCTGACACCACTAGGTCATCCAGGTGTGCACCCCAACCTTCCGTACACGTGTCGGTGAACAGACGGAACTGAGGTGGAGGAGGGTTTATGAGAAACCAACTGATGAGGTTCTCCTCATTTAGCCACCAAAGGAGATCCTCCCTTACCTCGCGTTCCATGAGAACTGGACGAGAGGGAGAATTGGTGGCTGCCGACCACTGCTCCTTCAGACACCACTGAAGAGAGCAGAGATGGATCCGCCCGAAAGGAACGGGCTTCTCCAGCGAGGAGAGGTAACCTAGAAGAGCTTGCCACTGGAGGGCTGGAAGTTGTTCCTGTGACAGGAACGGCTGCGCAACCTCTCTGAGTTTGCTGATCCATTCTTTCGAGGGAAGAACGCGAGCTGCTGCCGAGTCGATCAGCATTCTCAGATACTTCACCTTCGGCTTGGGAATGAGGTTCGACTTATCGTAATTCACCACGATCCTCAGATCGCGACAAACTGCCAGTCGTCGAGGAGGATGCCCCTCGAGTGGGCCCAAGCTGCTACCGTCGTGAACACTCGCATGAACACTTGGGGAGCTGTGCACAGTCCGAGGCACAGGACTTTGAACTGGTACACCGTGCCCTGGAAAGTGAATCGGAGGTACTTTCGAGATGACTGATGAACTGGTACTTGAAAGTACGCGTCCTTCAAGTCTATCGAAAGCATGAAGTCGAACTGCCTGATGGCTAACAGCACGGTATGAACTGTTAGCATCTTGAACGCAGTTTGCTGAACAAACTTGTTCAATGGCGAAAGGTCGATGATCTGTCTCCAACCTCCTGTTGCCTTCTCGACAAGGAAGAGACGACAGTAGAGCCCTGGTGACTGATCGTGCACGACTTCCAGCGCATCCTTCTCCAACATTTCCTGGACCTCCATCTCTTAGGCCAGAGCCTTCGAAGATGTTAGAGTGTACGTGTGGAATGCTATTGGAGAGAAAGATGGGGGGGGGGGGGGCGATGAAGCACGAATGGAAGATTGTACCCTTCGCGAAGAGTCAACACTACCCATTCCTCAGCCCCGAGGTGCTGCCACATTGCCCAATGGCGCGATAGGCATCCCCCTACCTTCGGCAGCCCAGCGTTTCCCTTTCCCTCGCTTGCCCCAGTTGTTTCCACGATGTGGAAGAGATCCCGAGGGAGGCTGAAAGGTCTGTTTGGGAGCAGAACCCTTCTGAACAGGAGCAGGTCTCGGCTGCACAGGAGCAGGAGGAGCACGACCAGCGGTACCCTTGCTACTTCCCGTGGGCTTGGCCTGACTCGGCCTGGCCGCGGACGGTTTAGTGGGACCAGGTCCCTTGAAACTCGCAGCCTACGTCAGGTGGATAATGGAGTCCATTTATCCCGCGCGGCCCGAACTTCCTCTGGTGGAAAGAGAGAAGTTGCAGCTCTAATAGGAGCGTTTCTGAGTGCCAGGGCCTCTCCTGAATCAATCTGTCTCGCCAAACGAGCGGCTACTGCCTTGCGCTTTTCGGGGATCAGATTGGCATACTGGGTAGCAAGCTGGTCCAAGAGAAAAGCAACAGCTTTCCCACCAGACAAAGCCAGGTTCCTGTATTGTCCCGCGCAAACACTGTGGCCGTACTACACCAGTGGTCGAGCCATGAAGCAGCCTGGAGAGCAGTTACAGAGATGGAACTCCATAGTTGCAATCTCAGAGGCCGAGAAGGAGACACTTTGAGATTTCAAACTCTCGACCGAGGAGCCCCCAGCAAGCGCTCCGACCGCGGGGTCGAGAATGAGAGGACAAGGCACAGAAGACTCTGTGACATAGTACCTCTTCTGTCGCTGGAGTGGTTGAGGTAGAAGCTTGTTCGAACCTTGGCTCCTAAGCGAGTCATCAGGTCCTGCGATCTGGTCACTCACTCGGTCCAATGCTCGAGCAGCCTGTCTCGACCATGGTAGTGTGATGGGCCGTGAACTGCCTTCGGCAGCTCCCCAAAGCTGTACACTTATCCTCAGACACTGCCGCAAGAGGATCCCTAAGGCCATTAATCTCAGCATTGAGGTTAATGACCTCTAGGAACGGCGACTCCACCTCGGGATTTTCCCTCTCTACGGCAGGTGAAGGTTGTGGAGGTGGCTGATCCCTCAGTCCCGCTACATCCGTAGGTGTAGGGGAAGCGACATGCTCGCTCTGGTCCTAAGACCGAACCAGGCGTGTATTCAGGAGTCGAGGAAGGACCCTGGCATCGAGGTTCCCACTGCGACCAAGTGCGTGACTGGTTGCTGCGAGCCCACGAAGCTCCCGAAGGAGCTCGAGCGCGAGCGGTGTTGCTGGGAACTGCAGCGCACACACCAGGAGGTGTAGACAGGTTAGTCACGCGAGTGGTGTGCGCGGCCTCACCTGTTACACGACCAGAAAGCATGGGGGTTGGCTGCACCTCGCGCAGCTGGTATGCGCAAGAGCTAGCCTGGTCGTGCACGACTGGCCCCCATGTCGCGGGCTGAGCCGCGAGGTGGCTTCGTGCCGGGCCCGAGTTGCGAGGGTTGAGTGTGCGGATGTCTGGGCCTGCTCCCTGCTCACGCGACACACGAGTCGCGGAGTCGGTCCGCGTGGCTACCCTCGTGGAGGTAGTTGTGCGTACCGTGGATTCTTCACGAGAGACCACAGCAGTGATTTCTCGTGCTGAAGCCGGGACCCTCATTTCTCCGCTCAAGAGCGCTTCAATTCGAGTCTGAACAGCAGCTCGGGGGCCCGAGGACCCCGTCACCATGCTCTGGGAGACGATACCTATACCCTGGAACTTGTTTGTCGTGCATGGAGGCCTTGCGCGAGATCTGCCGTGAACAATACCATGAGCGCGGGGAATATGGGAATCTCTTGCATCGCCTTCATCCTCCGGAGGAGAAGAGGTGTCTCAGGGCGCCGTGTCCTTCCGACTGCGACTGGCCTTCTTTGCTTTTCTCTTCTTCCCCTTCATCTTTCTCCTTGGGGGAGAAGAGTCAGAGTCAGAAGATGAAGACGAAGAGGGGGAGAGAGAGGAGGAGGAACTAGAAGGGGAATACTGCCCACGCTTCCTCTTCTTGTGCCCCCTCCGAGGTACTGGAATGGTGGTCGAGGCAACAGTAGACGACACTGGACGAGGATGAACAACCTGAGCCACGTCCGTAGGAAGAGCCGTGGTCGGTGAACGTGGTGAACCTGAAAAACATCTTGTATTAGCAGGAGTTTCGGCAGATTTTAATTTTAACTTACTTGCGGGCGAAGCTATAAAGGGTTTGCCAGCAGTCGTTAACAAAATCTCAGTGTTTAAAACAATACTCTTCCTTGTTTTAACAGGGAGTCCTGCAGTTATTTTATCCTTGAAAAAAGTTTGCATTTTGCCAGGAACAAATGCTTTATCAGGTACATGGTCAACAACAACAGGGGCATCAGGGAACATGGGAGTCAATAAAGTTATGAAATCACTTACATTCATGTGTTCATCAACAATCGGATCATCCAAATGACGTTGTTCAAGCTCGTCCGCTAGAGTTAAACGGCGTTTTAACAAATCCAAGTCAGGCTTACCTGATAATCTGAGAGACGCCCAAAGTTCCCCCATCTTACCAGGTAACATGTCGTCATCGGTATCAGACGGTCAAACAATCTGTCGGGTGTCCCTCGAGATCGCCGAAGTATCAGGAGCGCTAAGGTCACCAGCTCCCCCGGCTGTGAATCCGAACTTCCCAAAATCATAATCACACCCTCTTCAGACTCGGAGAGGGCGTGAACAGACTTCGCTGTGGCAGTCTCTTGAGACGACATACTTACCAACGGCACCCCCTTCTTCTTCTTCGAAAGAGGCGAGCTCTCCAAAGCAGAAGCTTTAGGGGTCCGGCGATATTTGCGTTGATTCTCGAAAGCTTGCCACTGCAAGGGTGGCTAGGACTCACACTCACAGCAGGGAGAACCTTGAGAGCAAGGTTTTCCCCTGCATGTTGGGCAGAGCGTGTGCGGGTCTACAGAAGATGACGAAAGCCACCTACTGTAGCGCCCGTCACGGCCTACGTAACATTGCATCTTATGAGTAACTTTCTCCTCCATAACAATCACACAATCACTAGTACACAAGCACAAGAGAAGGAAAAGGGCTGCAGCGTAGAGAGCGGAGTGTAGCACAACCATCCACGTTGAGCCGAAGCGAGTGAATGAGGAAAGCGGGCTGGCAGTGGGGGGGTGGGGGTGGGGGGAAGCTAAGCTCCACCCCATACCACCAGCCAACCATTCAGCACAACTGCCTGGTTTTCTTTCTCCTTGGCTGTTTCAGCTGCGCTGAAGCGAATTCCTATATTAAATGATTACGAGGTTTGTATATCGCGTCGGAACAAACCCTTTTTATTTCTAGAATGATGAGGCCTGGAAAAAGGCATTTTCTTAGTTAACAGCTCTTGATTTGAAGGTAATATTAAAAGAATATACATTATATATCAGGTAAAATGAAAATACTGTTTATTTTCTTACATAACGGACTTTCAATCTACCTGAAAGGTACAGTACATCAATTGATAGAATATTCAACCAAAATTATTTGAAACAAGAACGATGAAATACAGTGTACAGTACAAGTAACACTCCATGCCTATTAATCATGTGGTGTAACTATTAATTCTTGAACACTGTACATGTATCATATATAGTACATACTTAAAAAGGGTGCAAACTTTTCTTTGAATTTATAGAATAAACACTAGTGCCCATTTTGTAATAATTTGTTTATTTGTTCTGGGAAACAAAATACACAGCTGTTGAAAGCCCATCAGTAGGCTTTTAGTTCCCAAAAGTAATTCTTTATACTTTTAGATTTTCATCTGCTCCATCTAGCCTCTTCCCATTAAGCTTTCCACCTTTCTTAACATTAACTTGATATAATTTTCACTATTCAAGTAACAACAAATGTTTTGGTAGAGGTATTTGAGGTGTGTAATATGGCATAGTGGTTTTGATCCATTTTGCAAAAAAATCAGAATAAAGCTGAATCTAAACCAAGATACAATACTGTATATCTAAATGATTTTAGAATCCACAATACTTTATTTACTCATCAAACTTTAACCTCTCAAAACACAAACTGTTCAATAACACCAATCTTTATGTCTGTTCGGCAAACATCAGTTCCAACTTTGCATCGCTTAGTCTTGAGTATATTGAATAAAAAAAATATAATTCACATTAAGCCTTTTCATCCGGCCTTACATTGGTCTCAACGTCAAAAATAATACAGTACAGATTATCAATGATGGTATCTGGTTTTTATAAAATGATAGCAGGTTGTAAGTATTTTTCTGTGTTCAATACATGTACAGTTTAGGAAATGTACTGTATAAGTCACTTTATAGGTCTAAAATCTGACCTATGTAAAAAATCGACCAATGCCTGGTCTCTTAGAGGCAATTAACGACGTAGGGCATGGTATTACTGTACTCATAACTTACCTTTAAATTCATTATTGATAATAATCTCACGTTAGTTGCTTTTGAAAGGATCTCCAAGGAAATATGAGGAAAACCCTGATTCAAGGAAAGAGCTGATGAAAATGAAATGTGACGTGCGGTGAGGTGCGTACCATATTCTTGTGACCCCTCAAAAAATTCCAGCATTTTATGGTAGCTTTCAATCGTGTTCTGAAAAGACAGATATTTTTTCTTTAAGAAAATGGACTTAACCCAACAAGTATTTTTTAAATCTCAATTATCTGACTAAAACCAATAACTGCAAGACAAAAGATTACAACAAGTAAATGTTAATTTATGCAAATTAAATAACATATGGCCTGTAAGTTTGAGGTATGATCACCATCTGTTTCTAGATTTATTTGTTTTGCAACTTTCATAATGGTACTTTCTTCAAACACAACAATAAAGATCACACCAAAAGGATTGAACACCTAGCCCCTCTAAACCTCATTAGGATTTTGAATTCAATCAATGACAAGAAAACTGCTTCACTGAATACTTTGTACACCCAAAATTTGAACAAACTATGAGTATAAAGTATAAAGTAAGTTAAATCTTTAATTCCAATCCTTTTGAAATACCCCGAACCAAGCCATGCCAAACAAGAATCCAGAATATTTATACTGTAATTGGAACCTGCCATCTACAAACTCATCCAGCTTTCCACTATCAACAAAATCTACAACCTTACAACATCACCACTTGCATCTCCAACTAATTGAGGTTAAGATGATCTTTGTGGCTTGAAACCTCATCTCACGAAAAATACTTAGCTTCTAATTACTATCCAAGAAGTACACTGAGATTAGCAGTAAGATCCAATATTTCTGTACAATATCCTTACATCTGCATATAATGTTATATGATAATTTTTGCCCATTTAAACGTGTTTTTTCATATTCAAATAAGCCATATATTCTAATACATTAATGTCTGGATTCTCTTATCGACCTCAGGATCAGAGTCCCAAGGTAGAACCACTCAAAGAAAATAGCATCTGACTGGCTGGGAATCGAACCCTGGTCCACAATGCTTGTATGAGTGTCAAGCTAAATGGTATTGTCACTGTCCTACAAGCATCCTGGACCGGGGTTCGATTCCCAGCCGGTCAGATGCTATGGTCTTTGAGTGGTTCCGAGGTCAATAAGAGAATCCAGATATCAATTTTTTGGGCTCAGGCCATGTCGTCCTGATGGAAGGTTCTTCTAAGTAGCTTCCTAGGGTATATTTGACTACAGTGATATTCCCAGAGAATTTACCTTAAGGTCTCCAGAATTTTAACTCCTGGCGCGAATATCCCTAAAGTTTCCCTTTAAGGATATCGCATAATATCAGAGGACGTATTCTCGACACGCCACATAGCAATCTTCACCCCGAATAGCGTTTACGCTTAGAGGGGGAAAGTGGCAAAAAACGAAGGAGACCAGTTAATAAGGTACCCTTCCTCCGTTACTATTTGAGTATCTAGATGGCGCCATCATCGCCGCCATGTTTATTCTTTTTTCTGTAGCGATCTCGCTCGGTGATTTTCCCGGTTGCTCTCTCGTTATTGGATTATTTTGGATTTATCATGCAATCTCCAGCCTCTTCTGCCTCTGGAAAGTTGAGTATTTGATCTTTACATTGTATAAATGTTAGCTCTTACCTCCTAGTGAAATTAAATCAAATTAAATTAACTTATGGAAGAGCTGTTGCCTGAACAGGAGGCGTCATGGGCGCTGTCGTTCGTAACACATGAGTTTTTGGGCTTAGGCCATGTCGTGCTGATGGAAGTTCCTTCATTAGTAGCTTCCTAAGTTACATGTGACTACAGTGATATATCCCAGAGAATTTACCGAAGGTATCCAGAATTCTAACTCCTGGAGCGAGTATCCCTTAAATTTCTCCAAGGGGTATCGCGTAAGGACGTAACTTGACACATCTCATAGCTATTTACACCCCAAATAGCCTTTCACTTCGAGAGGAAAAGTGGCAAGAAAATAAGAGAGTCGTTCAAGAGGTAAAAGTATACGACTCTCCTAATGTACTGTCAATAGTTCGGCCATCCGCCACCGCACGGCGCCACCAAACCATTCTTTCGTTTATAGCTTTGCTGACCAGTTTTCCCTGTGTTATTTCGCTATTTTCGAAGCTTTTTCTGCTTGATTATGGATTCCCCAGCTTCATCAGCTTCTGGAAAGTTAAGTAATATCTTTGAATTGTGTAAATGTATGCTCTTGCCAGTTTTGCTTTTAGATTGATATCGTAATTAACGTAACAAGAGCTGTTGCCGGCCGGATGGCGTCATGACGCGATCGTTCTTTTGTTCATTTAGTTAGCAAGAACGATATTCCCGGCATCCTTGCTTTAATAACTTTAGCTATTTAGTATTTTAGCTAGGGATTTTTATATTATGTCATTGTTGTCTGGAATTTGGCTATAATTTCGAGCCTCACGAGTGCTAGGCTTCTAGCCTAGGCACTTTCACACCTCATGCATGATATAACCTTCCTGGTAAAGTTGTATTGAAGCTCAGGCAATATTTTATACAATTAAGATATTACTATTTCTTTTCCTCTTCCATAATAATATACCAGAGTTACGTAGAACGTTTCTCTAAGCTCTCTAGCTTAATAGCTTTAGTGCTTTAGTATACTTTATATGTCCCCATTACTCTTGTATTGTCTTTAGGGTTAAGATAGATATCATTGCCCCTTTAAGTCAATATTTTCTCTATGAGATATAAGAGTAATTCCCTTTCTCTCTGATTAGCCTAGGCTATCCTCAGTTAATTTACTGTAACCTATGGTTGGGTAAATTTTCTGGGGCGTTTCGTTTTCCTCTCCTTTTCTCTGAGCTGGCAACTGAGTAGCTTGTCAGCATTGAGTTTGGAGTTGGGGACGGGACATCAGAGTAAGTCTGTGTTAGGCATCTGGCTACCTGGATTTATACCGGCAACTGAGTAGCTTGTCGGTATTCCAGTAGGGCTAGTTGCTGTTCAAGAGGCTTGCCTCCCTAGATCTTGTAGAGGTTTTTTGTTTTACAATTTCCTCTTTATGGTCTAGCAGACAATCCTGTATTGAGGGTTTTTAACGGGAGGATAGGTTTCTTCCCTGTTTTAACCCCTGGTACGAGATTCTGTTCTCTTGAGTTCGTTTTCGGACGTTCTCTCATTGCCTATCCCAACCTGGGGAATTGACTTCCCCTAGTTTAGGCTTTTACGAGGACAGAATCCTTCAGGTTAAGTAATACCTTAGGGTATTGCTTTACTTATGGACTATTCACCCCTTCCCCGCTATCTCTTTCGTGTTGAATGATCCGACACCCTTCTGGCCGTGGTTCTACATAGGCTCCTCTGGACGTCTGTAGACCTGGCATGAGTTTTTCTGTCAGTGCCTAGTTAGGTTACTGACAGATAACCTCATATCTTTGAGTGTTCCTTAGAGTCCTCCCTTGGACTGCCTTCCATACCCCTTAAGATGGGATATGGTTGAGTGGAAGCCCGAATTGATTTCCCTCTTCCACTGACACACTCTTTCAGGATGTAGACGACATAGCTGATTCTTTGCCGTCTTCTATCCTTTCCTTTCTCTCTTACTGTCTATCATGGGCTGTAGTCGGCCGTTAATTCTGCCGACAATGTGGGTTGGCTAGGCTAACAGTTCGCTGTTTCTCTTACCTCGGACATCGTTGATCGATACCGTTGGTGAGTTTAGTGCCTGTCTGCCGGCAACTGAGTAGCTTGTCGGCAGCTGGCCAATGCCTTTCACCCATAGTGTTATTTTAAAGCCAGCTGTGGTTGGCAGGCCCGGCAGATGCCGGCCTGCTGGCATATGCTGACTAGCCCATCATGCCGACATTGTCGGCAGGTCGACACTATATTCATAAATTATTAACGGTAGCTGCCGGCAGGCTCGGCGGACGCCTGCCTGCCGGCATTTCCCGACTGGCCCTACTTGCCGACGACGTCGGCGAGGCCGGCAGTGTCGGCGGGGCCAGCAGCGTCGGCGGGGCCGGCAGTGTCGGCGGGGCCGGCAGCGTCGGCGGGGCCGGCAGCGTCGGCGGGGCCGGCAGCGTCGGCGGGGCCGGCAGCGTCGGCGGGGCCGGCAGCGTCGGCGGGGCCGGCAGTGTCGGCGGGATCTGCAGTGTCGGCGGGATCTGCAGTGTCGGCGGGATCTGCAGTGTCGGCAAGGCCGGCAGTGTCGGCGGCATACTGCCGCCGGCAACTGCTGTATCCAGAAAAATATGATAAAATTTTTCCAACCTACAAGTGGTTCTTGAGCAGCTATTTGTGAGACCATCATAGAGAGATGATTCTCTCTTCTTTTTATGGTTATGTCCATTAAAATTTATCCACTGTATTGAACTTTATAAGAGGTTGTGTCAAGGAGACACTGTATATCTTGGATATTCCCTCTGTTATTTAATTCCTTGTGAATTTCTTGGTTCAATACGGGGAGGGGTCATAGCAAATGGCTGGATGGGAAACACATGTGGGTGTCTTTCCTACTATAGCTTACCCTATCCAAGCTAAAATATAATAAATGAATTAGGTTGAAATTTGGGAATTTCACAGAAAACTCATTTGCTTTTCTTTTCTTTACAGGAGGAGCATCCCGAGTGCGGGAACAACTTTTGTAGGGTCCGCAGCAAGGACTTCTACGGACATGGCGTGTGTAGGTCTCACGCCCGCTGTTCTGTCACCAAAGGGGCCCTCAAGTACTGGGACCCAGAGGTATGTACTGTGTGTGACAAGTTGGTTAAGGAGGCTTTTGATGATCAAAAGTCTGCGGAGTCTAGGGATGCAGCAAGGATTACGCTGCGGAAATGGGTTAGAGGTTTTCAGAAGAATACCTCGGGCCCATACCTTCCTAATACTAGGATGAGGGACTGTCTCTTCCCCGGAGCTCGTGACGATTCCGTCATTCCCCAGACAAAACCTTCGATCCTCTTGGTGCAACTCCCGGTTCCGAAACCTGGAGATCCTGACGTGGCGGATGCTTTGGAAAGCGTCCACCTGGACGACAATATGTCTGTCGTTTCCGAGGAGACTGAGAAGAATCTCCTCGTAGAAGAGTTAGAACAGGAGGCAGTTGTTCCTCCTACTAACGAGGTTGAGAATGCTGAAGCGGTGTCGGTTTCTTCAGCGGCTATGGTGGAACCAGCTCCCTCAACCTCTTCGCAACCGCCTCATCTGGAGGCACTTACGACCACCTTGCAATCTCTGATGTCGATGGTGTACAACTTGCAGAAGAAGTCGTCAGAGAAAGAGACTACTTTTCGGTCAGATATCGAGCATTTGGTTTCCTCGCGCTTAGCCCCGAAGAAACTAAATGTGAAGGACCTCCCTGTGTTCTCCGATGTTAACCCGTGGAGGTACGCGGAACACATGCCTATGTCAGCAGGCAAGATTTTCCTTTCGGATAAACTGGGTACCGTCCCAGTGGAGGAGGTAGAGTTCTGGCCCAGCAGGGCATCCTACCCGGATTGTTATGTCCGGCTCAGAACTGAACCGGGATCCAAAGAAGAGACGGAGCCCAAGGAAGTAATTGTCCTTGAGCTCGCTAAAGCACAGGCTTTGTTTTCCACAAAGCTGAAGGAGAGGGCATTCACTAGCTCAAAGGTGCCGGCATTAAGCAAAAAACATCCATCGTTTATTGCTGACCCTCAACGTGCTTTTCCCTTTATGGATAAAGGGTTTAAAGCAGCTCTGAAGGCCGTGAGGGCAGGAAAGCCCTGCCCCACACTGGAAGAAAGCAAGCCTTTCTCCCTCGCTTTCCCTTCAAACGACAAGGACTGGAAGGACGTTCACGTTACCTTCTCAGTCGGGAAGCTGGAGGCCGATATCGCTGGACGTCAGTTCAACGAGGACCTCCCGAAGTTGTCAGAGTTTCTCTTGAAGAGAGAACATGAGACAAAGGAGCGCTTGGCAGCGTCCATGTCTTTACAAACGGGGCTGAATACGATGGCTAGCATCCCGGATTCTCCAGATATGTATATGGTCTTTGCCAAGGCACACTTGGCTACGGTTACAAAGGACCTATACAACTTTATCAGAGCCAGGACGGCTTGTCGGGAGTTCGTGTTTGCTTCTGCCTCTGTGAAACACGAACCGAGGAAGCTGATAGCTTCTAATACCTGGGGAAAAGACCTCTTTCCTAGTGATGTGGTGAAGGAGGTCGTCGACAAGGCTGCTTCGGAGAATAGGAATCTCCTCTCTAAATGGGGCTTGTCCTCCAAGAGAAAATCTTCCGCTGACAGGGGTCCCCAGCCGAAGAACAAGTCGAAGCGGCCTTGCCTGTCCTCTCAGCCAAGACAGCAACAGCTTCCCATGGCCACGGTGCCCCAGACGGTGGCACAACCTACCACCACCTTTCAACTGGTGCCCCAAACACTGACGACTCAGTCACCAGTTTTCACCCCAGCTTATGAAAGGCAGTCGGCTTCTTCTTAGCCAAAGTTTAGGGTATCCTTTCGAGGCTCCTCTAGACGCCCCTTCAGAGGAAGAGGCAACAAAGGTGGTCGTGGCCAAGGTGGAAAGTCTTCCTCCCAGCACTCAAAGTGAGATGCTGCTGGTAGGAGGGAGACTGCTACACTTTCAGGATCGGTGGACCTTCGATCCTTGGGCCCACAGCCTGATCAAGATAAGACTGGGGTGGGGTTGGACCTCAACTCCACCAAGCTTTCCTCAATTCTTCCAGCCTTCAACCCAAATTCTGGAAGAATACGTTCAGGAACTACTGAGCAAGAGAGTAATAAAGAAAGCAAAGTCCATCAAATTCCAAGGAAGGCTATTCTGTGTTCCGAAGAAGAACTCGGAAAAGCTCAGAGTCATTCTGGACTTATCACCACTCAACAAGTTCATTGTGAACTACAAGTTCAGAATGCTGACGCTTCAGCACATAAGGACCCTTCTGCCCAAAAGGGCATTCACAGTCTCCATAGACATGACGGACGCATACTGGCATGTGCCAATCAACGGTCAAGTTTCCCCCTACCTGGGATTCAAGCTCCAGAAAAGAAAATACGTTTTCAGAGCCATGCCTTTCGGTTTGAATATTGCTCCAAGAATATTCACAAAGCTTGCGAATGCAGTTGTTCGACAACTACGCCTAAAAGGGGTTCAGGTGATGGCCTACCTGGACGACTGGCTGGTGTGGGCAGCATCCAAAGAAAAATGCTTGCAAGCCTCCAGAAAAGTGATCCAATTCCTAGAGTATCTAGGGTTCAAGATCAACCTGAAAAAGTCTCGGCTGTCTCCAGCTCAAAAGTTCCAGTGGTTGGGAATCCACTGGGACTTACAGTCACATTACCTCTCCTTGCCAAAGACAAAGAGAAAGGAGATTGCAGGGGCCGTCAAAAATCTGCTTCGGTCACGAAAGATTTCAAGAAGACAACAGGAGAGGGTGTTGGGGTCTCTCCAGTTTTCCTCGTTGACGGACCCACTTTTGAGAGCACAATTAAAAAATGCCTCAGGGATCTGGAGAAAATACGCTTACAACGATCGAAGAGATCTACTAAGACCGTTACCAAATCGTCTGCGATCGATTCTCAAGCCATGGTCGGAGACAAAGAACTTAAGAAGGAAAGTATCCTTGCAACCACCTCCTCCTACAGTCACCGTCCACACGGATGCTTCGAAGGAAGGATGGGGGGGGGGGGGGGTCATTCTCATCTTCGGAAAGTGCAAGGAACTTGGTCTCCCCTGTTCAAGACCTTCCACATCAACTATCTGGAAGCCATGGCAGTGTTTCTTTCCCTGAAGAAACTGAAACTTCGCCGATCAATCCACATTCGCCTGGTCCTAGACAGCGAAGTAGTGATGAGATGCATGAATCGTCAAGGTTCAAGATCTCCTCAGTTGAATCAGGTGATAATAGCCATCCTTCATCTGTCCAAGAAGATGAAATGGCACTTATCAGCAGTCCACCTTCAAGGATTCCGCAATGTGACGGCGTATGCTCTATCTAGGTTCGACCCGATAAGAGTCCGAATGGTCCCTAGACGCAGGATCATTCTCCTTCATATTGAGCAAAGTCCCAGGATTGCAAGTAGATCTCTTCGCAACGAGCGACAACAAGAAGTTAGCCCGGTACGTAGCCCCGTACGAGGATCCTCTAGCGGAAGCGACGGACACGATGTCTCTAGATTGGAACAGATGGTCCAGGATCTACCTGTTCCCACCAACCAACCTGTTGTTGAAAGCCCTCGACAAATTGAGATCCTTTCGCGGGAGGGCAGCGATAGTGGCCCACAAGTGGCCAGGCAGTGTCTGGTTTCCATTGATAACAGAACTAAGCCTGAAGCTGATCCCGTTGCCGGAACCAGTTCTGACTCAGCTAGTACAAAAATCGACTGTCTACGCTTCATCAGAGAAAACCCAGAACCTTCATCTCATGATTTTCTCGCCTTAGCGGTCAAGAAGAGGTTTGGGATTTCTGAAGACAGCATTAATTTCTTAGAAGAATATAAGTCAAAGTCAACTAGAAGACAATACGAATCTTCCTGGAAGAAATGGGTGGCCTTTGTTAAGGCGAAGAAACCTCAAGAGATTTCTACGGATTTCTGCCTGTCCTTTTTCATCCATATTCACGGACAAGGACTTGCGGCTAATACGATCACGTGTAAATCTGCCTTAGCAAGACCGATTCTATATGCCTTCCAAGTGGATTTTTCAAGCGAAATCTTCACCAAGATTCCGAAAGCCTGCGCAAAACTTCGGCCTGCAGCTCCTCCAAAGCCTATTTCATGGTCTTTGGATAAGGTTCTTCATCTGGCCTCTACCTTGAACAATGAAGATTGCTCGCTGAAAGAATT
This sequence comes from Palaemon carinicauda, assembly GCF_036898095.1. Taxonomy (NCBI): domain Eukaryota; kingdom Metazoa; phylum Arthropoda; class Malacostraca; order Decapoda; family Palaemonidae; genus Palaemon; species Palaemon carinicauda. The sequence continues at coordinate 41,520,754 of NC_090740.1, forward strand.
GTCTCAGAAAGTGATATTTCTATTTGCACTAGCCTCAGGAGCCAGAGTCAGTGAAATAGTGGCCCTCTCGAGGGATGATGGTCACATTCAGTTTACACCGAACGGAGAACTAAATCTCTTTCCGGATCCAACTTTTCTTGCCAAGAATGAGCTACCCACTAAAAGATGGGGTCCCTGGAGAATCTGCCCTCTGAAGGAAGAAGCATCCCTATGTCCAGTGGAATGCCTAAAGGTCTATCTTCGTAGAACTTCAGACTTTGGGGGAGGCCAGCTTTTTAGGGGAGAAACTTCGGGTTCAACGTTATCCTTGAAACAGATAAGGGCGAAAATCACTTACTTTATTCGCAGAGCGGATCCTGACAGTACACCCGCAGGTCATGATCCGAGGAAGGTTGCCTCGTCTCTTAACTTCTTTCAAACTATGTCGTTTGATAACCTACGTGCTTACACTGGTTGGAAGTCTTCCAGAGTCTTCTTTAAGCACTATGCGAAGCAATTGCAAGAAATAAAATTTCATGTGGTGGCTGCAGGCAGTGTAATAAAGCCTGTAGTTTGATTACTGCGAAGGACAGTGCACTAATTGGGACTGTTAGTGAAGGGTGTGCATGATAGACTTAGGTATATCATGTTGATTTTTAGTGTTGACATAAACATTATAAACTGTCTTCCATAGTTAAGTGAACTTAGAAGCATAATACCTTGACATGAGTGCCAGCATATTTATACTTAATGTCTTTTTGTAATAACATGTATTTTGAAATGTCCTAATTTCACGGAGTGGCATTTTTTTCTCTTTCAGATAAAACTTTTTACCTTGTTATTAATTTTATGCTTGTTATGTCTATGTCTAGCATAAACATTTTGCTTAATCATAACTTCTGTGTTTCTTGTAAATAAACTATAGAAGAAATCTTTGCGTCTCTCTCGCCTTAAGATTATACATTGTATTCAGAGTAATTTTGATCCTCTTATGGACTATGTGGGACAGAGTTTCCCTTACCATGCAATCAGGTAAGTTTGGTTGTGCTATGTTTGTCTACTGTTTTACGTTTCCTACATGAACATAAACTCGTCTGTCTGATCCAGACCTGGGAGGTACTGTACTCTATTCAGAACTCTAGTACAAACTACGCTTTACGTATATACGACACGATATACTTTCTGCTTGCTTGTTGTTCTTTGAACTCACAATCTCGGGTTTTTTTCCTAGAGTCTATATAGACTCTTCCCTGTAGGGGACAGGAAGAGCTGGCATATGGTATGCTCAGTTAATTGATGTATTACGGTAACATCAAGTGTCTTTGGTCGTGGCGACCGGTTAGGAAATGGTCAATTCGAGATAACGGCACTATTAAATCCACAGGTACATTATTGCTCTGGTAAACTTCCATCAGCACGACATGGCCTAAGCCCAAAAAGCGGATTTTGAGCGAAGCGAAAAATCTATTTTTGGGTGAAAGAGTCATGTCGTCCTGATGGACCCACCCTCCTTTAGTAAAAGGGTGTTAATCCCTCCCATTTGGTACTGTATCTGTAAAACTTACAAAGCTACAGAGAATGGTTTGGTGGCGCCGTGCGGTGGCGAATGGCTGAACTATTGACAGTACATTAGGAGAGTCGTATACTTTTACCTCTTGAACGACTCTCTTATTTTCTTGCCACTTTTCCTCTCGAAGTGAAAGGCTATTTTGGGTGTAAATAGCTATGAGATGTGTCAAGTTACGTCCTTACGCGATATCCCTTGGAGAAATTTAAGGGATACTCGCTCCAGGAGTTAGAGTTCTGGATACCCTCTGTAAATTCTCTGGGATATATCACTGTAGTCACATATAACTTAGGAAGCTACTAATGAAGGAACTTCCATCAGGATGACATGGCTCTTTCACCCAAAAATAGATTTTTCGCTTCGCTCAAAATCCATTTATTTAGTTAGCCAGAACGACTTTCCCGGTATAAATAGCATAAAATAATGATAGCTATTTAGTCTTCATTGCTAGGAGTTATTTATATTATGCCGATAGTATTCGTAATAGTTTCGGCAACTTAGGTAACCGAACCTTGCTTACGCTAGGCTTCCTAGCCTAGGCGTTTCAGTTTACTTTCATGCATGATATAATAGATATTCCTAGTGTTATAAAACTTAAATGAAGCTTTTTAGGCAATTTATACATGCAAGATATATTGATTGCATAATAATTTCCTCTTCTAAAGATAGTATACGAGAGAGTTTCGATGATTTAGGAAGTTGATTCTCGCTGCCACTGGGCTACTAGCCTAGAGGCTTTAATATACTTTCATACATGTTCTCCGGTTACCCTCGCGTATCGTTTTATCAATTCAGGCAGAGATAGATATCTCCTAGAATTATTATATAAAGCGATACTCGTCTCCAGTGGAGATTTAAGGGTAATCCCTCCTTCCCTCTGAGTGTAGCCTTAGGCTACAACCCTAGTCGGTCGTGCCTCGAGTTGTCATTCAGGCAGGACTAGGCTAGGTTGTTCTGTCCCTTCCCTTAACCGCAGATGGCAGGTTTTGGGTTTTGGTCAGAACCTCAGATTAGATAGTTTCGTCCCGGCAGCTGGCCGGCAGGGTGAATAGTCGTTCCCCTGTTGGATTACGCTGCTGGCATAGGAGGCTAGACCTCCCTAGACCACACCTGAAGGCCTTATATGATATTGCTACCTTTTCCCTGTAGTCTAGTTGACTAGTCTTGTGCTTGAAGACCCTAGGCTGAAGAATAGACATTCTTCTGCCGCCTAGGATAGCGCCGGCACTGAAACTCTGTTTCTCTCTTGTTTAGGGGTAACGGCAAGATTGCTGCCGGCCCCTTAACTGTATTGGCAGACCCTAGGCTGGAGAATAGATATTCTCCTGCCGCCTAGGATGGCACCAATACTGGAACAGAGTTTCCTTAAGGTGTGGTAGGACCGGCAACCCTACCGGCTCCTTCCACACCTCATACAGGACCCTTTTCCCCCCCCACCTCTGTCCTTTAGTAATGGCCTAGCCATCGCAACCCTTTGGCTGTTGTCCTACAATCTCCCCGCTTGCCGGCAGGTTGTAGGGCCGGCTTGGGCCTCTGCTTGTAGTGCCCTAGTCGCTCAGCTTTCCCTTATGGACGCAAGGTTTCGGGAGTTCTGTGACGGCTGGGCCGGCTCCCTTGACTGTAGAGTGTTCTTCAGTCCTCTCTTGGACTGCTTTTCCCAAACCTGTGGCCGGCAGAGACCAGCAATGGTTGTGGATGGATGGAAGCCTGAAAAATATACTCTCCCCTTTCATTTGAACCCTCATTCTGGAGGAAGGCAGTAAGGCAGAGCTCTTACATCATCCTTCACTCCTTGCTTTCTCTCTCTCTATCGGCTCGTGCTGCCGGGTACTAACCTAACCGGCAGCTGCCGACCACTACCCTAGCCGGCAAAGTGCTGGCTGGACTTGTGCGCCGGCAGCCATGAGCTGCCGGCACAACTGACTTGGCCGGCAAGGTCCGGCCGGGTTCAGACTGCCGGCCACTATCCTAACCGACAAGACGCCGGCTGGACTAGTGCGCTGACAACCGACGACCTACCGGCGGCCGGCAACCCGCCGGCAACCATTGCAGCAGGCAATGTGCCGGCTCAACTGTGCCCCAGGTGCTATCTTACCAGCTACATGCCGGCTAGAACTACAGTATATGACTATACAGTAGCCAGTATATTTGCAGTATAGATCATACAGCAAACAGAAAACTATAGTATAAAGTATACAGTACTTAAATTTTCCAACATACTTTGTGTCCATGCGCAGTCTATTGTTGAGACCATACTATATAAGGAAAGAAATTTTTTTTCCATACACTGATAGATGATCAGTTACAAATGACCCTTGATCTTAAACCTTTTGGAAGCTGGTATTAAGTTACACTTATCTATCCTTACAGGGTAGAACTCTTCCAATGGGCCTCCTAAATAGGATAACCCAAGGCTTTAATTTTGAGGGAGGTCACAGCAATTGGCCGGGCAGGAAACACATGTATGTGTCTTTCCTAATTCATTTCTAGCTTACCTATCCTAAGCTATATGCAATAAAATGCAAGAATATTATTAACAATATTTATATAGTGTATCAAGTGAGATGAACTACCATATACTCATTTTGTGTTCCTCTCTTTACAGGAGGACCACCCTAAGTGCCGCAGCGTCTTCTGCAACGTCCTGAGCAAGGACTTCTGCGGCCATGAGGAGTGCAGGGCGCACTCCCGTTATTCCATCACCAAGGGACCTCTTAAGTATTGGAACCCCCAAGTATGTAACATTTGCAAAGCCTTGGTTACTGAGGCCTTTGATGACCCCAAGACAACGGAGTCAAGGGATGCAGCACGGAGTACACTGCGTAGATGGGTCTGTGGCTTCCAAAAGAACGCCAAGGGGCCTTACCTTACGAGTAAGCGGATGCGGGCCTATCTATTCCCTAAGGCATCTGCGGATGCCATCATACCACAGCCTCACCCTGAGATCCCTTGCATCCAGATTTCCATAGATACGGAGGTCTCGGATGCGATGAAGGACATCCATCTAGACGAGAGGATGTCAGAGGTGTCAGAAGACACTGAAAAGGACCTTCTTGCGGAAGGTCAGTTAGAGGAGTCTACCTTGGCTCCTGATACCGAAGACGATGAAGTCGAATCGGTTTCCGTTTCATCGGTTCCAGCCCCAGAAGTAGTGCTCTCTATGTCCTCTGCTCCTCCATCTGATGAGATGGGGAAGACTCTGTCTACCCTCATGTCAATGATGGAGAGGTTTCAGCAACAGAGTGAAGAAAGGGAAGCTGCATTGAGGAAGGAGATACATCAGCTTGCAGCATCCCGTGGGTCTCACAAGAGACTCAACGTGAAGGACCTTCCTTCATATTCTGACGTGAACCCGTGAAGGCATGCAGAGTACATGCCTATGACAAACGGGAAGTTATTTATTTAAAAAAAGCTGGGATCTGTCCTCATCGAAGATGTTGACTTTTGGCCTAGCTTTGAGTCTTATCCAGACTGCTTCGTCCGTCTGAAGGCGGAACCTGTGTTGAAGGAGGAGACAGAGCCGAAAGAGGTCATAGTGCTTGACCATGCAAAAGCTCAGGCTTTATTGGCTAGCAGTTTGAAGGACAAGGGCTTCACTAAATCAAGGTGCTAGCCCTGAGTAAGAAACATGCTTCCTTTCTTGCTCTAGCTACTCGGGCCTTTCCCTTTACGGAAAAAGGGTTCAAAGCTGTAATGAAGGCAGTAGAAGCAGGGAAACCTTGTCTTACACTTGAGGAGTGTAGACCCTTATCCCTACCTCTGCCTACAGACCATAAGGACTGGAAGGAAATACATCTTACCTTCTCAGTCGGGAAGTTGGAGGCGGATATTGCTAGACGCCAGTTCAGTGAGAACCTCTCTAAATTGTCTGATTTCCTCTTGCGCAGAGAGCAAGAGACAAAAGAAAGGCATGCCGCATCTCTATCCCTCAAGAGCACCTTGGAGGCAATGGCAAACGACCATAGAACCCCAGATATGTTTATGGTCGTGGCCAAGACACACTTGGCAACACTAACCAAGGACCTGTATGGCTTCGTTAGGGCCAGAAGGGCTTGTAGGGAGTTTGTGTTTGCTTCGGCTGCGGTGAAGCACGAACCCAGGAAGTTGATATCTTCCAATATCTGGGGAAAGGACCTCTTCCCGAGCGAAGTGGTCAAGGAAATAGTCGACAAGACTGCCAAGGAGATCAGGAATCTTCTCCAAAAGTGGGGCATGTCGTCAAAAAGGAAGTATTCCCCGGATGAGGGTCCCCAACCAAAAAGGAAGACAAAGAGGCCAAGGTTGCCCTCTCACCCCGCCAGACAACAACAACAACAACAACTTCCCATGACTGCGGTGCCCCAGATGGTGGCACAACCCCAACCCACCTACCAGATGGTACCCCAGCAGGTGGTGACCCAGTCACCAGCTTTAACTCCAGCCTATGAGAGGCAGACCACTACCTTTCGCCCTAAAGGTAGGGGGTCACATAGAGGTTCCTCTAGACGCCCCTCAAGAGGAAGAGGAAGTAGGGGAGGGCGCGGTCAAGGAGACAAGTCCTCCGGTCAACCGAAGCAATAAGATGCTTCCGGTAGGAGGAAGACTCAATTCATTTTGGGATCGCTGGACCTTCGATCCTTGGGCCCACAGCCTGATCAAGAACGGACTAGGCTGGAGCTGGAAGATAGCTCCACCATCATTTCCTCAATTCTTCCAACACTCCACCCCCGTTCTGGAAGAATATACCCGAGAACTCTTAAACAAAAGGGTAATAAGGAGGGCAAAGTCCATCAAATTCTTTTGTGTTCCCAAGAAGGACTCAGAGAAACTCAGAGTCATTCTGGACTTGTCGCCACTCAACAAGTTCATAGTAAACTACAAGTTCAGGATATTGAGCCTTCAACACATAAGGACCCTGCTGCCAAAACGGGCGTACATAGTCTCCATAGACATGGCAGATGCCTATTGGCACATTCCAATCAATCGCCAACTTTCCTCCTACCTAGGATTCAGGCTACAGAAGAAGTACATTTTCAGAGCCATGCCCTTCGGGCTAAACATAACCCCAAGGATCTTCACAAAGCTTGCAGATGCAGTCGTTCAACAACTACGCCTAGAAGGTGTCCAGGTGGTAGCCTACCTGGACGATTGGCTGGTGTGGGCAGCATCTAAGATGGAATGCATGCAAGCATCCAAGAAAGTGATCCAGTTCCTGGAACATCTGGGATTCAAGATCAACGTCAAAAAGTCTTGACTATCTCCAGCTCAGGAGTTTCAATGGTTGGAATACATTGGAACTTGCAGTCATACTGCTTCTCCATTCCATCAAAGAAGAGGTGAGAGATAGCGGGATCTGTCAAGAGACTTCTGAAATCCGATTGGATATCAAGACACCAACAGGAGAGAGTGCTGGGCTCCCTTCAGTTTGCAACTGTGACAGACATAGTGCTAAGAGCACAATTAAAGGATGTATCAGGAGTCTAGAGAAGATACGCATCAAATGCTTGAAGAGATCTAAGAAGACCAATACCGACTCGACTACGATCACTTTTCAAGCCATGGTCGAAGGCCAAGAACCTGAAGAAGTCGGTAACTTTGCAACCACCAACACCTTCAGTCATCATCCACACAGACGCATCAAAGGAAGGATGGGGAGGTTACTCTCACCAACGGAAAGTCCAAGGGACTTGGTTTTCCCTATTCAAGACCTTCCACATCAACATTTTGGAGGCCATGGCAGTATTTCTCACGCTGAAGAAATTGTCCCCTCACCGTTCGATCCCCATAAGACTGATTCTAAACAGCGAGGTGATAATGAGATGTTTGAATCGTCAAGGTTTGAGATCACCCCAAATCAACCATGAGATGTTGGCCATCTTCTGCTTGGCGGAAAAGAAGAGATGGCACTAATCAGCAGTTCACCTTCAAGGGTTCCGCAATGTGACGGTGGACGCTCTATCCAGGCTCACGCCGATAGAGTCAGAATGGTCCCTAAACGCAGGATCATTCTCCTTCATCTTACGTCAAGTCCCAGAACTGCAGATCGACCTCTTCGCGACGAGCGACAACAAGAAGCTACCTCGTTATGTGGCCCCATACGAGGACCCTCTAGCGGAAGCAGTGGACGCCATGTCCCTCGACTGGAACAGATGGACCAGGATTTACCTGTTCCCTCCAACCAACCTTCTGATGAAGGTCCTCAACAAGCTGAGATCCTTTCAGGGAACAGCAGCTCTAGAAGCTCCCAAGTGGCCGATGAGCAACTGGTTCCCTTTAGTATTGGAATTGCAGCTGAGGCTGGTCCCATTACGGACCCAGTTCTGACTCAACAAGAACAGAAGTCGACTGTCTTCGCTTTATCATGGAAAACCCAAAACCTTCATCTCATGATTTTCTCTCCTTAGCAGTTAAGAAAAGGTTTTGGATTTTGAGAGACAGTATAGACTTCTTAGAAGAATATAACTCTAAATCTACCAGAAGACAATATGAGTTGTCTTGGAAGAAGTGGGTTGCTTTTGTCAAGGCAAGGAAACCAAAAGAGATCTCAACAGATTTCTGTTAATCCTTTTTTATTCACCTTCATGAACAAGGTTTAACAGCCAACACGATAACAACGTGTAAATCTGCCTTGGCTAGACCTTTGCTGTACGCCTTCCAAGTAGATTTTTCCAATGAAATCTTTAACAAGATCCCTAAGGCTTGTGCTAGACTTAGGCCTGCAGCACCTCCGAGGCCCATCCCATGGTCCTTGGATAAGGTTCTTCACTTTGCATCAACAGTGAACAATGAGGACTGCTCTCTGAAAGATTTGACTCAAAAAGTTATATTCTTGTTTGCTCTAGCCTCGGGGGCCAGAGTGAAATAGTGGCCCTTTCTCGGGATGAGGGCCATATTCAGTTCACAGAAGGGGGAGAACTGAATCTTTCTCCTGACCCAACGTTTCTCGCCAAGAATGAGCTACCTACCAAAAGGTGGGGTCCCTGGAGAATCTGCCCTCTGAAGGAAGATGTCTCGCTGTGTCCAGTAGAGTGCCTAAAGGTCTATCTTCATAGAACTTCAGACTTCAGGGGAGGACAGCTCTTTAAAGGAGAAACATCGGGTTCAAACTTGTCTCTAAAACAACTAAGGGCGAAGATCACCTATTTCATTCGCAGAGCGGATGCTGACAGTACACCCGCAGGTCACGATCCTAGAAAGACTGCTTCGTCATTGAATTTTTTCCAATACATGGATTTTGAGCGTCTTCGCTCGTATACTGGATGGAAGTCATCAAGTGTTTTTCAAACACTACGCGAAGCAAGTGCAAGAGTTAAAAAGGTATGTGGTGGCGGCAGGTAGTGTACTAAAACCTGTCGCTTAGTGCTGCGGGGAACAGTGAATTGATTGGGACTGTCATGTACAGGGTGTGTGTGTTGACACCTTACAGTGCAACATGTAAAGTGAAGTGTCACCAGGGTGACACTATGGACTGTTCCAGCTACTAAAGGTGAAGAAACATAAAGTTAACACTTGTGCCATGTGTTTTTTTCACAGTGTGAAAAGACAGTCATTCACAGAAATATATATTAGAAAATTTATTCAATTTTCAGTTTGGTGGCATTTACTATTGTTTCCTTTCAGGTGAAACAAGTATTTCTGAGCTTGCCTGTATTTTTTATGTTTTCTGTTATTCATTGGTATTTTTTGTGTTACTATAAAATGTATGTTAAATTACAAATTTTTTGATTACCAATAAAAAATTGATTGGTATTTGCGTCTTATTTCGCCCCAAATTTAAATAAATAAAGATTTGTACGAGCATTATTTATTTATTTCCCTTTTATCTGCATATTAACACGAGAACAACTGTAATAACTTTGTTCTTATATGTAGACAAACCTTTTCTGTGTATACATACCTTGTTTCTACACGGATACAAACTTGTCTGTTTTCGCATACAGCTAACCCTGTATGCCTTGGATGCTATAGTGGTTTTTATAAACCTTTGTTCGTATTGGGAATAAAAACTTCGACTGATTGGGTATACAGTGAGACCTGTATGCCTTTGTTGCTAGATTTCTTCATATGGAATATGCAAACCTCGAGACTTTTTCCTAAGTCTGGTATGATTCTTCCCTGTAGGGGGCAGGAAGCACTAACATAGTTCATGATTAGAAGTAATGACGTATAACGGTAACGTCATATGTCTCTAAGGTCTGAGTGACCAAGGAAATATTGTCTTGAGGTTTAGGCACAATTGGAAATCCACCGATACATTAATGCTCTGGTAATCTTCCATCAGGACGGAATCTATATTTGGGTGAGATAGCCATGTCGTCCTGATGGACCCGCCCTCCGTTTTATGAAAACGCCTTGGCAGATCCCTCCCAAAACTACTGTATCTGTAGCACCAAGGAATAAACATGGTGGCGATGATGGCGCCATCTAGATATTCAAATAGTAATGGAGGAAGGGTACCTTATTAACGGCTCCCCTTTGTTTTTTGCCACTTTCCCCATCTAAGCGTAAACGCTATTCGGGGTGAAGATTGCTATGTGGCGTGTCAAGAATACGTCCTCTGATATTAGGCGATATCCTTAAAGGGAAACTTTAGGGATATTCACGACAGGAGTTATAATTCTGGAGACCTGAAGGTAAATTCTCTGGGAATATCACTGTAGTCAAATATACCCAAAGGAAGCTACTTAAAGGAACCTTCCATCAGGACGACATGGATATCTCACCCAAAAATAGATTTTTCGCTTCGCTCAAAATCCGTTATTAAAATATATCGTCATTACTGAAGTCAAGTTTCAAGATACTACTGTCATTGGTAAAGAGAGAGAGAGAGAGAGAGAGAGAGAGAGAGAGAGAGAGAGAGAGAGAGAGAGAGAGAGAGAGAGAGAGAGAGAGAGAGAGAATATAATATCAAGGTTTTTTGGGCTCAAGCCATGTCGTGCTGATGGAAGTTCCTTCATTAGTAGTTTCCTCGGTTATATGTGACTACAGTGATATATCCCAGAGAATTTACCGAAGGTACCCAGAATTCTAACTCCTAGAGCGAATATCCCTTAAAATTTTAAGAAGGAATATTGCATAAGGACGTAATGGCACACCTCATAGCAATCTGCACCCCAGGTAGAGTTTTACGTTCGAGGAGGTGTGGCAAAAATAAAAGGGGGGCCCTTCAAAGGCCATCCCCGTTCCCTACTACTATCAATAGTACAACAGCGCCATCCCTACGATAGTGGCCATTCCTTTTATTGTAGCGATTTCGCTCGGTGGTATTTTCCTGTGATTGAATTTTTCGATTGTTTAAAGGATTATTAATTATGCTTTCTTCATCCTCTTCCGCCTTTGGAAAGTTGAGTATCGGGTCTTTACTTTGAATATGTTTTAGCTCCTGTTTCACAATGAAATTAAGTATTTATTGTGTTTTAGAGCTAGGCCGGTTACTGGAGGCGCCATGGGTGCCGTCGTTCTTAGGCATGCGTTATTTAGTTAGCGGAACGACTTCCAGTTTTTAAATAGCTTTATTTAATTCTTTTAATTATTTAGCTATTTAGGCATTTATTCTTGTGAAGATTTGATTATGTGCATAATTATTTCATTTCTCCTCTATCGATCGTATAGTTAGAGTTTCGGTGATTTAGGTAACCGAGAACTCGTCTAGCCTAGTTAACCTATCCTAGACATTTTCTATACGTTCGACATTCCCCGATTACCCTTGTGTTTCGTTTTCATCCATTGGAGACTGATACCTCCTAGAATGTTATGAAACTTCTCACGTCTCTTCGGAGACTTAAGGGTAATCCCTTTCCCTCTGAGTGTAGCCTCAGGCTACAACCCTAGTAGCCATGCCTGAATTTTATTCAGGCATGGATAATCTGGGGTTTGGCTTCTGCCTATTCCCTTACCTTTTGGTTGTGGATATACCAGCAGGTTTTGGGATTTAGTCAGAATCTCAGAGTATTTAGTCTTATGTCGACGACCTGCCGGCAGGGTGAGTTGGTTGTAGGATACCTTTATTCCCCTGCCGACAAGGTTGCCGACAATGGAGGTTAGCCCTCCATAGTCGCATTAGAGTTATGGTAGTATACCATCTTCTCTTTGCGACTAAAAGACTAGTCCTGTGCCACAGTTCCCTGGGCTAAGAGTAATTCTCTTTTAGCCTAGGATAACGTGGCACTGGAACCCTGTTTCTCCCTTGTTGAGAGGAGGCGGTAGTGCCGCCACCCCCTTAACTGTGTCGGCAGTCTCTGGGTTGGAGAACTGAGTCTCTCCTGGCACCTGGATTCTGTCGATACCGTTACAGAAACAGAGTTCCTTTTATAGGTGGTAGGACTGACAAGTGTGTCAGTTCCTTTCACAGACATTACAGGACCCTTTTCCCCTACCCCTCTATCCTTTTTGATGGTTGATCCATTGTCTTTTTAGGCTGACATCCTGCAACCTTACCATTGCGGTAGGGTGCTGGAGCCAGCCAGACTCCCTCTCCTATCTTGGCTGGTGGCAGTACTACTGCCGCCTGCCGGCCTGGTCGGCAACCAAGATGGCTGCCGGCAGTCATGGACTGTCGGCGGCTGCCGACATTGCCGGCGGCTGACGGCATGATAGCCATTTGCCGGCCTGGCCGGTAACCAAGATGGCTGCCGGCGACTGCCGACATTGCCGGCGGCTGCCGACGTTGCTGGCGGCTGACGGCATGATAGCCTTTTGCTGGCCGGGCCGGCAACCAAGATGGCTGCCGACAATCATGGACTGTCGGCGGCTGCCGACATTGCCGGCGGCACATTCGCTAGCTGCCGGCATGGCCGGCAGTTACGTCCATGATGGTCGTGAGCGGGTAGTCCCTTCTGTCCCCAAGGTTCTTCAGTCCTCCCTTGGACTGTTGCTATAGGTTCTGTTGCCTGTGTGCTGCCGGCAAAGTCAGTGCTGACTCGGTAGGCAGCGCGCCGACTGTACTTGTACTGTCAGCGGGTTGCCGGCAACAGTACTGTAGCTATATAGAAGCCTGAATGTTATATTCTCCCCTTCTATTAGAACCTTCTTTCGGAAAAAAGGCAGTCTATTAGACTTTTACTTCCTTAATTACTGTATACATTTACAGTAAAGGATAGCCCTTTTTTCCATACTGTCTCTCTCCCTGTCTCGCTAGTTCTGCCGGGTATGCCGGCAACTCCTAGCTAGACCGGCAACATGCCGGATCAACTACTGTATAGGTTATACAGATAGCCAGTATATCTCAGTATAGTATATACTGTAGATAGAAAACTACTATATTTCTTGTACTAGTAGTTATTTCCAATATATTTTGGATATCCAGCTCGGGCATTTGCTGAGCCTAATCCTATATTGAATGAATATGATTTCTTCAATATCCTGATTGGAAATCAGTTTAGGATTACCCTACAATATTAAATACTTCAAGGCAAGAGTTATACACTCCTAACCTTTAAAAGGTACAGCCTTTTCTTGAGTCTCCCTGATCAGGAAAGTAGGAAGACTACAGCAAATGACCTGAGTCGGATATACAGTACTAATATATGTCTTTAATTTTCTAGTCGATCTGGCTTTATGCTGGATGGACCCTTCTGTCTTATGCTGCCTGGTAGGCAGCATAATGACTAGATTACAATACATAGGTACAGTAGTCGATAATTTGCAATATAGACTTACTGCATTTAGAAATCTAAAGTACCATGATACAGTAGTATTTTCTAGCATACCTTGGGTATCCTTCAGCGAGTTTTTCTGCTGATACCGCTTATATATTGAAGGAATATTTTCTTCAATAGTCTGATTTAGAATCAGTCATCCTGACCCCACAGTATCAAAATTTTTTGGGACAGTTACTTGATACTTCTCTACCCCTAGGGGTAAGAACCCTTCTACTTGGATTTTCTCAACAGAGAAAGCTCCATGTAGTTAATACTGAGGGGAGGTAGCAGCATTTGCTCGCAGGGGTACACAAGTATGTATCTCCTACTATCCCTTTATAGCTTACTATCCTAAGCTATTCTGTTGTAGATGACATTTACATGTTGATTATCAGTGTAATAATCCCTTGTATACTCATTTGGTTTTCCTTTCTTAACAGGAGGAACACCAGATATCTTGTGCTGCGGTCCCCTGCAAAGCCAAGAGTAAGGACTTTTACGGTCATAATACTTGCAGGTTGCATGCCCCCTGCAATATTATTTCCGGATCCCTACACTATTGGAACCCACAGGGTTGCAATATATGTTGGACATTGATGTCTGAAGGTTTTGATAATCCCAAGTCTACAGAGTCTAGGGATATAGCTCAGTATAAATTACGTGACAGGGTGAGAGGCTTCCGAAAGATCTCTCCGGGACCTTTCCTACCTAATGATAGGATGCGTAAGCTATTATTTCCAAAGCTAAGTGAGGAAATAGTAGTGCCTCAGGAGCCAACTACATCCCCTAATGGCGAGAAAACCTTTGGGATCGAGGGCAAGAAGTGCCCTAAGGTAGAAGAGAAATATGTTGTGTCGGACTTTCCTCCGCCTATGCCGGCTAAAGAGCCACCGATGTCAACATCTTCGTCTTCGACCCCTCTATTGGATAATAGGGTACAGTTATGTATCCAACTGAAGAATCAGATAGAAAGCTTTGGTAAACAAAGCAAAAAGCAGGAAGTAAAAGACAAGATAGAACCTTGTAAAGCTTCTCTTGTTGCTTCCCACGGGTCAGTCAAACGACCCATGAATCAAGACCTTCCTACATGCTCCATAACCAATCCCTGGAGGTTTGCGGAGCAGATGTCGATTTCAAATGGCAATCTCTACATCTCAGAGAAATTAGGTGCTGTTCCTTTGAACAAAATCCAATTTTGGCCAAGCTTTGATGCTTTTCCTAATTGTTGGGTTCGACTGTTGTATGAACCAAAGTCAGGAAAAGGAACGGAACAAAAGGAGGTCATGATTCTTGACCATGGTGTAGCGGGATGTATACAAAACACAACCCCCACACCCTTGATCACTCTTACTTCCAAAATATCCCACAACACAAACTTTCCCCTTACTTTACTTTAAACTAGACTCTTGGACAGAAGGAAAATTAAAACAAAACATAGCCTTAAAACTATATTAACGCAACCAAAAACAGAACACAAATCATTAAACTTAACACAAAACAGACAAAAATAGCACTTTTATATTTATATATTATAGCTGTATGTGTGGGTACACAGAACTCACCAATAATCGAAAAAAATAATATCCTTTACATAAACCCAACACCGTCAGTCCACATACAGTACCGAAAAACACTCACCCACACACAGTACCGAAAAACACTTACCCACACACAGTACCGAAAGACACTTACCCACTCACTAAAATAAATCACTTAATATTAACCCAATCGTATACCACAACCCAGAAATAAATCAATATTTGTTTATGTGTGGAACTCTTTATCCACACTAGGGCCGACAATCCTTTTCGGCCAAAGCCACAACTCCCTGGCAGACGTAACACTGGCACAAGCTGCTATAACTGCCTCACTTAATTTGGCAGTCTATATCGTCATCATCATCCTCATCAATAAGCAATCGAAATCGTAATTGTAATAAACAGGCCAGGTCGTCAACAGTTGATCAATCCACTAGAGCATTCTAAACACAAGTTCCTTAAGTAAGCCAGGTCATCAATAGTCAAATTCAAATAAATCTTCTCCCCAAAGGAGGAATCGCGGCCTGCCAAAATAAAAAAGAAAAACACTTATGAACACTCCTAACTAACTTAACTATCGCACTATAATCAAAGATAAACAATAAACTTTCTATCACTCATGAACGCGCCTAACAAAAATAAATAAAAACAGTACTTACTCAGAACATAAAAACACTAAACAGCCGGCTTTCGAAGAACAAAAAAATGCAGAACCGACTCCTTCTATCGTTCGAGATCCAATGCTTTCGCCCAAGACATTCATCACCACCCTATCCTAGCTAAGAAGGTAAACAAACAACCTCAAATATACCAACAATCTTTCCAACTTCAAACAATCATTCGCTAATTACCCTTTTTCTTCAGCGCGCACCGCGGACACACAAAACACGCACACACAAACGCACATACACACATTCTCTCGCGCACGCGCGATCTAACAAAACTAAAGCACATGAAATTCTCTCTCTCTCTCTCTCTCTCTCTCTCTCTCTCTCTCTCTCTCTCTCTCTCTCTGACAAAACTAAAGCAAATAAACACTTTCTTTCTCTTGCGGTTTGACAAAACTTAAGTAAATAAACACCCACACTCACTCACTCTCTCTCTCTCTCTCTCTCTCTCTCTCTCTCTCTCTCTCTCTAATGACAAAGCTAAAGCAAATAAAATGTCTCTATTTAACAATACTAAAACAACTCTCTCTCTCTCTCTCTCTCTCTCTCTCTCTCTCTCTCTGTGACAAAACTAAAGCCAATACTGTAAACACTCTCTCTCTCTCTCTCTCTCTCTCTCTCTCTCTCTCTCTCTCTCTCTCTCTCTCTCTCTCTCTCTCTCTCTCTCTCTCTCTCTCTCTCACACAAAACTTAAATAAACACACTCACACTCTCTCTCTCTCTCTCTCTGACAAAACTTAAATAAACACACTCACACTCTCTCTCTCCCTCTCTCTCTCTCTCTTGATTTGGCAAACAAAAAAAATAAATTAAAATAAAATTAATCCTCCACAATGGTAAGGCACAGACTATCCTTTCAGGTAATCTGAAGAGGGCGGGTTATTCAGAGACGAAGGTATTCTCACTGAATAACAGACACCCTTCCTTTCTTGCTCCTACTTCACTCGCTTTCCCCTTTATGGGGAAGGCATTTATTTCGGTTACCAAAGCTGTAGAGGCGGGTGAACCATGTCCTACACTCGATGAGTGCAAGCCTTTGTCACCAGCCTTTCCCGGTCAGGAAAAGGATTGGAAGGAAGTCCATTTGACATTTTCGGTAGGAAAATTAGACAAGGATGTCGCAAGTCGACAATTCAATGTATGTCTCCCTATTTTGTCCGATTTGCTCTTGTTTAATGAACTCGAGTCAAAGAAGAGACTTGAGACATCCCTTTCTCTACAAAACTACATAAGAGTTGTGTTCAACCTACGAAAACACCCCAGGCATGCTCATGGTCATAGCCAAAATGCATATGGCCACCTTGGTAAAGGACCTTTACGCCTTTGTGAAGGCTAGGAGATCATGTAGAGTTTGTGTTCGCTGCTGCAACAGTGAAACACGAAACAATGAAGCTAATATCTTCCACCATCTGGGGTAAAGACCTCTTCCCACAAGAGGTCATTAAGGAAGTAATTAAGAATGCCACCATGGAGAACATAAGTCTTCTCCGGAAATGGGGCATTCCCTCAAAGAGAAAATCTTCTGTGGTTGTGGGTCCCCAACCTAAAAAGAAGATTGAAAATACTGGAAATATTCCAGTGACCACAATTCTACAGGCAAATGGTCAAAAATCTAAACCTGCTGATTATTCGAAGCATAAAGACGCTTCGGCTAGGAGGAACTTTCCCTCAGGACCGCAGGACCTTCGATCCTTTGGTCCAGAGCCTATTCGAAATGAGCCATTGGTGGGAAACAAAAATGTCCCTACTTTCGTCGTCTTACCTTCTCCTACAGTTCAAAACCCTCCTGGAGGAGTATACCTGAGAGCTGTAGAGCATACAAGTAGTAAGAAAGCTATGGCTCGTCGAGTTCCAGGGAAGGCCATTTTCTGTTCACGAGAAGGACTCGAGAAATCTCCGAGTCATTCTGAACCTGTCGCCACTCAACAAGTTTATAGTAAACTACAAGTTCCGAATGTTAATCCTTCTGAACATATGGACCTTGTTCCAATTAAGGGTGTTCGTAGTCTTACCAGACCTGAAAGGTGTCCCCCGGAACCTTCCAGCCAACCACCCCCCTTCCTCCTATCTAGGATTCATGTCACGAAGAGTAATATTCATCCTAGAATAGATACGTATTAGACTCACAGTCCTAAGTATCTTCATATAGATGACCCGGTTCCCGGGACATGGCAGATGCAAGATTTGCCTCTAGAAGTCTCGACTTTCTCCAGATCTATGGTTTCGATGGCTAAGAAACCATCGAAGCTTTCAGTCACATCAACTCAATTTCCTCTTGGGGATTTAAAAGGAGCTCACAAGGTCCGTCAAGAGACTCAGCTGATTGATCAGATTCCCGAAACGCTAACAAGGGAAAAGGCTAAACTTTCCCTGGTTAGCAATTCTGACAGACCTTGTGCAATGAGCACATCGGAAGGATGCGTTAAGGGTCTGGAGAAAATACGCATCAAGGGCTTGAAGAGATCAAATATGACTTCACAATCGAACATCTCGTACAGTTCTGGTGAAGTTACCCATCCCTTTCTTAAAGGAATGGCACATAACAGCAGTTCACTTACAACTGATCCACGAGGTGATGGTAGACACTCTATCTCAATCCAAGGATATAGAGCTGGAATGGTCCATGGACGCAGACATATTCCATCCCAGATGGGAACAAGTCCCGGAACTGCAGCTCGATCTTTTCATCACGAGCATCTTCAAAAAAGTACCTCGTTAAATAGCCCCTTACGAGGATCCTCTAATGAGGCTGATAGACTAGATGAGGCCGGTCCTAGTTCCGATCCTAGCTATATTTCTGAAGATTCAAAAATAAACTGCCTTAGGTTTATCACGGAGAACCCAAACCCCTCATTTCACGAATTTCTTGCCCTAGCGGTTAGAAAGAGGTTTGGGATCTCAGAAGGCAATATAGAATTCTTAGAAGAATACAAGGCTAAGTCTACTAGAAGACAATATGAGTCTTCCTGGAAGAAGTGGGTGGAGTTTGTTAAATCAAAAGGACCGAAAGAAATTTCTATGAACTTCTGTCTGTCCTTCTTTGTCCACCTTCATAGCCAGGGGTTGGCGGCCAATACGATAAATATGTGCAAATTGGCCTTGACTAGACCTCTCCTATATGCCTTCCAAGTGGATCTGGCAAATGAAATCTTTAACAAGATTCCGAAAGCATGTGCTAGACTTAGGCCTGCAGCACCACCAAAGCCCATCTCTTGGTCTTTGGACAAGGTCTTACATTATGCCTCATCGGTGAACAATGAAGATTGTTCTCTTAAGGATCTAACCCAAAAGGTTATTTTCCTGTTCGCAATAGCCTCTGGGGCTAGAGTTAGTGAAATAGTGGCTTTATCGAGAGATGAGGGCCACATTCAGTTCACAGATTTAGGAGAACTGAATCTCTTTCCTGATCCATCATTTCTCGCTAAAAACGAGCTACCCACTAAGAGGTGGGGTCCCTGGAGAATCTGTCCTCTGAAGGAAGATGTCTCTCTATGTCCTGTAGAGTGTCTAAAGGTCTATCTTCATAGAACTTCTGACTTCAGGGGAGGACAGCTCTTTAAAGGAGAAACTTCAGGATCAAATTTATCTCTAAATCAACTAAGGGCGAAGCTCACCTACTGTACTTTATTCGTAGAGCAGATCCAGACAGTACTCCCGCAGGTCATGATCCGAGAAAGATTGCTTCATCACTGAACTTCTTTCAGTACATGGACTTTGAGCGTCTTCGTTCATACACTGGATGGAAATCATCCAGAGTGTTTTACAAACACTATGCAAAACAAGTGCATGAACTGAAACACTTTATAGTGGCGGCAGGTAGTGTCTTAAAACCTGCCCCCTAAATTTTGTGATAAACTATTTTTGGTTTGGGTCCTCACTTGTCCTCGGACATGCACTGGATAAGAATCATCCAGGATGTTCTACAAACACTATGCTATGCTAGTCCATGATCTGAACCAATATGTGGTGACGTCAGGTAACTTATTTACTCTGCCGTTTATTCTACGATGAACAGATAATTGACTGGGACTCTCAGTTAAGGGGAGAGGAAGTCATCCTTTTTAAGAATGTCTTCTTTTATTTAAGTGTTACCATGGTAACACTAGCTCTGTTCTAAAATCCCAGGTGTGGAATTATACAGATAGCTCTAGTGCCGGTGTACGAAGTACATAGTGCAGTTAATGGTAACCAGTACAGGTGTTATGAAGAGCGATTATCTTTTATCTTCTCTTCAATCTAAGAGTGGCATTTCTTGACTTCATTCCTTCAAGAAAGAAATAGATTCTTGTACTCGTTTCAGGTATAATCCCATTGTCAGACTACATTCGTTTTGCTAACCATCTCTTGTAGTCATTTATTAGAAATAAATGTCTATTAGAATGTAGTGCGTCCACCTTCGCCAGACAATTGTATCTATACATGCCAGACTTTTTATCTACCTAGAATGCATCCTTCACATATTTGTATGCATCAAAGGTTAGACATAAGAGACACTGATGTCATTTTGGCCAAATATACAACTTGAGACTATTTGTATATTCAGTGTGTACTTAAGTTTGGTCATACTATTTATGTTAACCTTGAAATCCCTTTTCTACTGTCCAGATGACTCTTCCCTGTAGGAGGCAGGAAGCACTAACATTGTTTATGATTAGTGATGATGACATATAACGGTATTGTCACTAGTCTCATATGGTCAGTATGACCATTGAAAAGGTTGATATAAGGTTTAGGCACTAATGGAAAATCCATAGATACATTAATGCTCTGGTATGCTTCCATCAGCACGACATGGCTTGAGCCCAAAAAACGGATTTTGAGCGAAGCAAAAAATCTATTTTTGGGTGAGATAGCCATGTCGTCCTGATGGACCCACCAATCTCATCTGTAGAATAGATCTTCAGTTTCCCTCCCGTAGTACTGTATCTGTAACAGCCTATGCTCAATGCTACAAGAAATGGCCACTATCGTAGGGATGGCGCTGTTGTACTATCGATAGTAGTAGGGAACGGGGATGGCCTTTGAAGGGCCCCACTTTTATTTTTGCCACACCACCTCGAACGTAAAACTCTATCTGGGGTGCAGATTGCTATGAGGTGTGCCATTACGTCCTTACGCAATATTCCTTCTTAAAATTTTAAGGGATATTCGCTCCAGGAGTTAGAATTCTGGGTACCTTCGGTAAATTCTCTGGGATATATCACTGTAGTCACATATAACCTAGGAAGCTACTAATGAAGGAACTTCCATCAGGACGACATGGCTATCTCACCCAAAAATAGATTTTTCGCTTCGCTCAAAATCCATTTTATAATTACAGTAGATACAGTGATACCTCTACATACGATCTTAATTCGTTCCAGAAACTGCTTCGTATGTTAAAACGATCGTACGTTGGAGCAAATATTCCCATAACAATACATGGTAATTTATTCAATTCGTTCCTCAGCCTAAAAACCCTTAATAAATCCTTAATAAATGGCTACACATAATTACACATTACATTAATACAATACATGTATAATAAATACATATTACAAACCAAAAAAATGAATAATAATAATGAAATAATAAATAAAAAACGGGTTTTAATTTAACACTTTACCTTAGCGACAGGCCAGTGCAATTGTAGGGACTGCTACGCAGAAAGAGATTGAAGATCAGCGAGGAGGTAGGGACGGTGACTTTGTACGATAACGTGTACGATAACTTACACTAACTTACACTACTACGTGAACTTTAACTTAACTTAGCTTATTTTTTTTTTCATTTTTATAATTTTATATTTTTTTTTTACATTTTTTCTTTTCTTATTTTTAATTTTCATCACTCACTCGATTCGGTCTTCCTTTTCTTTGCTCCACTTCTTTCTTTTCATCATGATCACTAGACCGTTTTAAAGATTTTTTAAAGAAACTATCGAGTGAAAGTTGCTTGTTACGGCTTTTGGGGATTTTTATAAAATGCGTTAAGCAAACATCATCGAACTGCGCAACAACACGGCAAACCTGAAGTTTCTGTGGGTGATGCTTGTCGATGAAATCAACAACGTGTTGATGATATGCCAACATCTGTTTTATTTCCGCCGTACCTAAGATTTGGGCTACCTCCTCGATCTCCTCCAACTCACTCAACTGCGCTTGGAACTCATCATGCTGCATGGCTTGCAGCTCCTTGAGTTCCTCGGTGGTGAGCTCTTCGTGATGCTCATCGACGAGTTAGGTGATGTCATCTTCATCCACCTCCAGACCCATGGACTTGCCAAGGGATACAATCTCTTCGACGTCTTCCTCGGCGGCAACCACAGGTTCATTCTTGGGGCCAAAACCTTCGAAATCTCTGGGAGCAACAGCATCAGGCCAAAGCTTCTTCCAAGCGGAATTCAGGGTCCAACGAGTTACTCCCTCCCAAGCCTGATCAATGATCTTTAAGCAGTGCACGATATTAAAGTGGCTCCTCCAAAATTCACGCAAAGTTAAGTTGGTGCTTTGCGTGACATTAAAGCACTGCTTAAATAAGTGCTTGGTGTAGAGCTTTTTGAAATTAGAGATGACTTGCTGGTCCATGGGCTGGAGGATAGGGGTGGTATTCGGTGGAAGATACAACACCTTGATGAATTTGTATTCGCCGATGATATCATCTTCGAGTCCGGGGGGGTGAGCGGGTGCATTGTCCAAACAAAGCAAGCACTTCAAAGGCAAATTCCTCTCCTGAAGATACTTCTTGACAGCAGGGCCGAAAACTACGTTTACCCATTCCACAAAGATATGCCTAGTAAGCCAAGCCTTAGAATTAGAACGCCATAGAACATGTAGCAGGTCTTTATTAATTCTATGTGCTTTAAATGCTCTAGGGTTTTCGGAATGGTAAACCAATAACGGCTTTATTTTGCAGTCCCCGCTGGCGTTGGCACAAAGCGCAAGAGTCAACCGATCCTTCATTGGCTTAGGTCCAGGCATTTTCTTCTCTTCGGTGGTAATGTACGTTCGACTAGGCATCTTTTTCCAAAACAGACCGGTTTCATCACAGTTGAACACCTGCTGCTCTACGTAACCTTCCTCCGCCACGATGCTTTCGAACTTTTTAACAAAGTCTTTAGCAGCCTTGGTGTCCGAACTCGAAGCTTCTCCATGACAAACAACTGAATGAATCCCGGTCCATTTCCTAAATTTCTCGAACCAACCTCGAGACGCCTTGAATTCCTCCGTCGTAGGATCGGCTGAACTCTCCCCCGCATCACCCCGAGAGCGTGCCGCCTTCAAGTCACTGTAGATAGCGCTGGCATTCTCACAAATGATTATTTCCATGATCGCATCGCCAACAATCTCCTTGTCTTTGATCCATATTAACAAAAGTCGTTCCATCTCTTCAAGGGTAGGGCTACGACGTTTGGAAATAAACGTGATCCCCTTCGAAGGTTTCACTGCTTTAATGGCTGACTTCTGTTTTATGATCGTTGAGATCGTAGACATATTCCGGCCATATTTTTTAGCCAGATCGCTAACACGTACACCTTGCTCATGCTTTTCTATTATTTCCTGCTTTAATTCTAATGAAAGCATAGACTTCCTCTTTTTCTCACCACTACTACTACTTCCTGAACCAAAACTAAGCTTTTTAGGACCCATGATTACGGAACACAGAAAACAACACGTGAAAAGGCAAGATAAAAAACTGTTAAAACTGAGCGAATAGAGGACAACCACACGATGCGCAGGAGATGAGAGGACTGATCAAGGTGACGCTCGATTGGCGTCCCTCCGATGTGCTGCCGTCTAGCAGCGTCAACAGCAAACGACGCTGGACGCTTTCGGGAAAATTCCACGGGTAAGCGTATTGTTTACTTCGTATGTTGGAGCAACACTTCGTATGTTGAGACAGAAATATGGTCGAATTTTACTTCGTATGTTGGAAAATTCGTATGTTAGGACAATCGTATGTAGAGGTTCCACTGTACTGTAGATCCAAGTTAAATATATATATATACCAATCATTAGCAATAGATAAGGGAATACTGTAGATTCTTTTTCTTCCCCCGGATGTCAAATTTACCTTGTCTCGTATGGGAGCGAAGGAAATGACTCCAGCAACCTCCTATCTGTCTATCACTGGCATGTCCAAAAGATTAGAATGCAGTCAAAGGAGGGATACCTTATCTCCAATGGGGATTGCAATCCAGAAAAATATACCCGATATATAATGACCAAAGGGCTGGTATATATTCCACCATTCTCCCCCATGTCTATGGAGGATGGAAAACTTCTCTAGGATCTAAAGAATGGAGCTCAGAAGTATAGTTAACCAGCATCAAGTCAGATTCAGCGAGTAATGCTTCTACCTCTTTGTCTCTAAGATAGGGGCAGCAAAAAATGGAGAAGAGCCAGTTAGTCCTTCTTCATTCCAGACTCACATCCACAGTATATGCTACCATAGACAAGATGCTTACCAACCCATATGGGATCTGGGCTAACTAAACCCCTACCTGAGCCACCATCACAAGACCAAGTAACAAAGCATCCAAGGTCTAGTGGATACTCCAGTAGGATAAGGGCATTGAGATGGTCTGGAGCATACATACCCCAGTATTTGCCCACCAGCCAACTACAAAATTCCTCTTGAAGACAAGGGTGGGGCCACCTAGCACCTGACTTCATGAGCTATGGTCCTAGCTGGAACCTAACCCCTCTCAGCATTAAGGATCGACTTGTGAAGTCAGAAAGAGATTGTGTTCTAGACACCTCTTTCTTAGTCCTGTCTATGCTAAGAAGAGTCACCAACACTCAGAACTGAAGTGTCATGTCTTCCTCAGCCAACACTGAAGAACCATCACGGGATAAAAGGCCTCTTTTCTCCAAGCCACTCCATGGTTACATTGAGATTGGATGGAGAAAGGCTTGAACCTGGGGCCATGCACCAGCAGGGACCAAGTTTGCCAACTGCCCAGGCAGTAGACCAAGGAGATCCTACACTTCTTAGGGTGGGAAACCAAGGCAGAGAAAACTTGTAGCCATTACCTCTTCACCAAGTATGCAGCTGAGACAATTTGTATATCAGCACCTTAAGTGAGCCTTCTCAAATGCTTGGACGAGGTGCCAAGAACAAAAACACTGTTAGAAGCACCCCCTGAGCATAGCCAACTTCTATGAGAAGAAGAGGTTTGTCTCATTCTATTGAAAGACTATGCTCAAGACTTGAGAGGTAGCCTTGACGGTCGCTACTTGGAGGAGCTTCTCCCAGCCAGGAAGAAGATAAACTCTGCGATCTGGTCTAGAGCTGAACTGGCTCAAGGAGGATCCCTTCTAGGATAACCATCAGAGATTAATGCCCCACTTCCCTGGGAAAGTAAAGGCCAAGGGATTTATTATGAGATATCGACAAGGCAGAACAGGAAAACATTCACCATAAGGCTGATTACTGACTTACTTACTTTACTTTGATGGCTGCTTTTTCAGTCCCATACAGCAGGGGAACCCCACTCTCTACAGGACTTTCACTATCGTTTTACCTTGTTCGTTCAGAGTATTTAACATTTCATATCACATATTGTTCATTTACAGTTAAATCATCGCTGTTAAAACTCATGAAATAAGAAAGTCTTCAGTTTCCGCTTGAAAGCTTTAATGTCTTCAATCATTCGAATGTTTTGTGGGTTCTTATTATATAGTCTCGGGGCCGCATATTTCAAGGCTCTGGAGCCTAAAGTAGACATACATCTAGGTTCCAACAGTTTGAAGCCATCTGTAACTATTCTCGTGTCGACACGATTTGTTGGCTGCGCAATGTGTAGCAATTCTCTTAAGTATTTTGGATGCCCAGTTCTGATAACTTGGTGGGTTATTGTACATATTTTAAATTCAATTCTCGCTTTAATCGGCAGCCAGTGTAAATCGATTAGTATAGGGGTGATCCTTTCTGTAGGTGGGACACCTTTTATCAGTCTTGCTCCTCTGTTTATTATGTTTTGTAATTTCCCAAGTTGCACTTTTGATAAATTGTAGTAGAGTTGCAGTAGTCAATCCTGGTAATAACATAGTTTATCACAAGTTCCTTTACAGAATTTTCGTCCAAGTACTTTTTTATAAACGCAATATTTCTTAGATGATAACCAGCCGTTTTTATTACATTATTTATTTGGGAATTTAGAGGCAGGTTACAGTCAAGAAATACACCTAGATCTTGAACTTTACTAGATATCGACACCGAGTCATTATTTATGTTCATTTGAATATCACCTAAGTTTCTCACGCTGTTTCTCTCGCCCACCACCATGAATTCTGTTTTGCTCTCACTTAATTTTCGTTGTTTAAATGTCATCCATTCTCTAACGCTATCAAGGATTCGGTTTAGAGTTTCATTTATGGAGAAGTAAAATTGTGTGTCATCTGCAAATATTTTAAACTTCACGCCATGCCTTTGTAGCATTTTCGATCGACAAGTAGTATAGATGCAGAATAAGATTGGGTAAAGTACACTCCCCTGGGGTACCCCTCTGTTTAAGGGTTCATATGATAAGAATTTCAAATTTGTACACAGTAATTTCTACCAACCAAGTAGTCTTTTAGGTATTCGAAGGTTTGATCTTCAACGCCGATGGACCGTAGATCATTTAGTAGCAATTCATACACCACTGTATCAAAAGCAGCACTGAGATCGAGCAGCATTAAGATACCACATTTATTTTCATCCATCATTTCTAGCATATCATTTACAACAGAGCAGATGGCTGTCTCCGTAGAGTATAGTTTTCTGTAAGCAGATTGGTTGTCAGGCAAAGCTTCTATTACTTCTAAGTGACTGACTAGTTGTTCAAGAATTATACATTCAAGCACTTTTGAGACAAAGGATAGATTTGAAATAGGTCTATATGAGCTTAATTCCTGGTAGTCCAGTGCATTTTTCATAACTGGTGTGACTATAGCCATTTTCTCAGATTTAGGAAACTTACATTCATCAATGCTTGCATTTGCTATTCTCATTATTATTTTGGCTAGAATAGAAAAGTCTCTCTCTCTCCAATTATTTCAGATATTGGCAAAGGATCGATCGCCCAGTTTGTTTTCTTTGCTCTCTTCATAATTCTGGTGATGTCATCTTGTGTTATGTTGTTAAATCATATTAATTTTGTCTGTGTGCCTGGTGTCTCATTAATCTGATGTTGAGTATTTACAAATGACCTGGTTATTTTTTCAATTTTGTTTTTAAAGAATACTAGAAGATTATTTGCTAGTTCCTGGTCACTGTATCCATTAGGTAGCTTCTTTTCTTTTACATTTCCCATTATACCAATCAGGAGACGATATAATTTATTTATGTCTGTTGCTGCTTCGAGGATCTTTCTCTTATATTATTCACTTTTTTTCCTTCTTAGTAGGTAGTTATATTGACACCCAGCAGTTTTGTATTCTACCCAAGTACTCTCAGTTTGTAACCTATTCCACTTTCTTTCTTTATGCCTTTTTTCCCTCTTCTTTACCAAAGTCTCTCCATCAAACCAAGGAGATTGGTCTTTTACGGTTATAGTCTTTTCCATCGGTGGGCACTTGGTATCATATTCACTTTTAATCACTTTATTGTAAGTGGTCAAAAGACAGTTAGCAAACTTAGCTCCTAACAGACGTTGGTCATCATGATCACACTGAATGTTGATAGCATCATTTATTTTCTTTGTAACTTCTTTTATAAATACGGTAGGACAAAAATTTGATTTATGTCTAAAGTTTATTTTCTTTACTAATGCAAGTTTCTGTAGAGGTAGACTAAACATATAAGTTTGTGTACTGGGGAGATAATACATTTCTCTTCGACTTTTATATCAGATACAATATTATTCATGTCATCACTTATAACTAAGTCTAGTGTATGCCCAGTTAAAGTAGTTGTGCAGTCGACATTATTCTAGTAACTCACTAAATGCCAAAGCGTCAGGATTTGACGCGTCATCCATCCAAAAATTGAAGTCTCTTCAGATAACTAATTTGTTTTTCTCCATGATAATCATCTCAATGTGAGAACCGAATTCTTCAAAAAAGATACTAGAGTTTGTTCTAGGAGGTTTGTAGATTGTTACAAAGGATATTCTTCTATTTTTTTGGCATAAATTTTATTTCTATATATTCAAAGATTTGGAGCTACTTGAATCAACCAAGTCTTGACATAATCCCACAAGTTAGATTAGCCAACAGACAAAGGTTGAACGGAGACAGGATATAACCAACTAAGTGATCCCATGGGTGTTGAATTCTACTTAAAACACAGACCGTGGGGGTTGGATAGGAGGGGGGTTAGAAAAAACCCTGGGGTACTTGTTGTTTTATTGTCTGGAGAACAGGACAATCATCGAAGAACACTCTCCGTTATGCCAGGATTTAGGGACCACAGACTCTACAGCCTTATCTTAGGTACTAAGTGAGCCTGTTAGCCTATTCCTCTTGCTTAGAATGTGACTGGCTGACAACTCCCTGGCAAAGAATGTCTTCCTGAAATGCATCTGCTTCTTCAGCTCCCAGAGCTAAACATAAACCTATATGGTGGTACTGATGCAAACCCAGCCACTGAGGGGGGGCAAGCCAGCCTCAACTTGGTGCCAGTCCCAAGCCTGGGTAAATGGGGAGGGTTATTATTATTATTATTATTTATTGCTAAGCTACAACCCTAATTGGAAAAGCAGTATGCTATAAGCCCGGGGGCCCCAACAAGGAAAATAGCCCAGTGAGGAAAGGAAACAAGGAAAAATAAAGGGATTTTGACAAAGGAAAAATCTATTTCTGGGTGAGGGACCTGTGTCGCCCAGTGAAATGCTCCTTATAGCACCATTTCTAAGGTATAAATACTGCTAAATATACCAGAGAAAAAAGTTGCATGGAATGCCAGGAATATACCCAGCTTGCTCACCCTTATAGGGTGTCGATATAGTAACTGGGGCGTGTTAAAACCCCTATCAAAGGTCCCTTACCAATTAGTCTTCTCCTTCCTCAACATCCCCCGTTACTACGAGGTGCCGTTCTACATCCAACTACTGCCCGCTACTACCACTACTACCCACATGACTCCAATCATTCCTAATAGCACCCAAGCTTGGGCCAGCCTAGGGTGAGGAAAAAGGGGGTGGGTTCACTGGGCGACACCGGTCCCTCGCCCAGAAATAGATTTTTCCTTTGTCAAAATCCCTTTTCTGGGCTCAACCTGTCGCTCCGTGAAATAGTAACAGAGAATTGGTCCCATAAGCTTGGAAATACACATAGTTAAGGAACTGAAATGAAATTAGAATAATTTTAATTAAAAGTGTTTAATAGTAAACCTTAATTTTACCTATCTTTTATATTACAATACCAGGTCAGAGTTCCAAAACTATTGGTAAAATTAGAGAAAAAATTCCAATAATAGATAACATAAGATGTCTAAATATAATACAATAAACATAGGTAACATATATACATCATAAGAATGGGTTAATGTGCAATCCAGATGAAGGTCAAGGTTAAGGCAGGGACAATAAGCAAGGGAGGTAGGAGAAAAAGCACTAAAAGGGGAAAATATTTTATGAAGATTAGACCCTGATATAATGGTTCCGTTATATCCGGAGGAACCACATTCCCTGCTGCTACTGTTGCAAATTTTAGGGCTTCCAAGTATTTTAGGTAGTGGCGTTTGAATGCTGCTGGTGATTTCCAGCCCGTATATCTGTTTAAATCTTCAAAATACATGTGATGAAAATGACAAACTTATAACAGTTTGTATTTTTCCTAACATACAAACCCGAATTCTTTACTATAGGAGATATTCTAGCGCGAGGTGGAAAATACGGCAGAAAAACCTTAACAAAGTTGTTAACAAATGGACAGGTAATTACCCACCTGTCAGTGGTGGGGGACCGCCGGTCGGTAGCTGCTGTTTACCTTCAATCGGATTCTAGTTAGGACTATCCTAGGGGGGCGGTGATGGAGGAAAGATTTGTGTAAAGAATTTGGGTTTGTATGTTAGGAAAAATACAAGCTCTGTTATAAGTTTGTCATTTGTTCCTACATTAAATACAAACCCTCATTCTTTACTATAGGAGACTTAGTCTTGAGGCCAGGGTGGCCAAGGAGTTCCATATCATTAGGGAAGATAGTCCTCAGACTAGACTCTTTTGAAGCAACAATCTTCCGTTATCTTTTTTTTTTTTTTTTTTTTGTAGATCCCCAGAATCACAGTACGACTGAAGGTTTGCAACTTCATGGAAACAAATGTTTCAGGATGAAGTGGGTCAGGAACATTCGACTCGGACCCCTTCAAACTTAGAATTCCCCCGACCTTGCCAAGGGGAACTTATACTAGGTGAGAGGAATCAGATGAGTATCATACCTTATTTCCATTGGCGAGTCCAGGTGAAACTGGATACAGGCTAGGATCCCCAGATGTGGGGAGAAGGAGACGAAGAAGATCGATGGATGTCCTTCTTAAAACCTAGTGTAACCCAGAATCCTCAACCAATGGTTACTGTCCCCTGAAAGGACGAATGGTAGTAACAGCATCTGTTGACCTGTCACAATAGGCCCTATAAAAAGGGTGTCTAGAGACCTGTGTCACGTCGCTCAAATACTGAGCAGTGAATGTAGATTGGCGTTTCCAGACCCCACCACTTAAGACTTGGGAGACTGAGAAAATTCTCTTAAACGTCAGAGAGGTAGCCACTCCCCTAACTTGATGGGCTCTGGGTTGTGCTGCCTCTGGGTCTTCGTGAAAAGACCTCGCAATAACTTTCTTAAGTCAGAAAGAGATGGTGTTGCGAGAGATTCTCTTCTTTACCCTGTTGGTACAAGGAAGAGATGACGGAGACGTGGTCTGAAAAGTCTGGTGCGCCTCAGATAGTAACGACTGGACTGCATCCTGTGTTACCTATTGAGAGTGGAAATTCTCGAAATCTCCCATCGGTAGATGAAGGATTATGAGTCTAGCCACCAAGCCCGGTACGAAGTTGTGAGACACTACTCCCCCCCCCCCATCTCTGGGTGACGCAAGACAGACCATGTAGCTCACTGACCCTTTTAGCGGAGGACAGAGGTACGAGGAAGACAGTCTTAAGGTTCAAAGAGTAGTCTGAGGCCCTTAAGGGCACATAGGGCAGACCCTTCAGCGAACGTAAGACACGTCTCAAGGAGATGGTCTAATCTTAAGTGGGGGACAAGATCACTCCAACACCGAAACAACCAAGGTGATGTCTTCTGAGGCGAAGAGGTCAACCCCTTCTCCGTCTACAGATGAGGCTCAAGGCTGCGCGATAGCACTAAATCGCCGAGACTGAGAGAAGCTTTCCTCACTGAGGTACAAAAGGAAGTCTGGGAACTACTGATTCTTCCTTTTGAGGATCCAATAGCTTCACATTGTCGCTGTTGTAGCGGTTAAGAAGTCCATTGTCTTAGCCCCAGCAGTTAGGACTTCTTGTAGGGTCTGCCTGGAGTTTTGGTTTGACAAGTCCTTGTGGCTCGCAGGGTAGCCGACTGTATCAGACCACGTGTCAAGCCAGAAGGGACATTGAAGTCGCTTCCCTTCTGTGACTGAGAAGAGCCTGGAAGAGTTGAGTGTCTCTTCGAGGATTAGCCTGGTGTGAGCCTCGGCGTGAAGGGATCTAAGATCAGAGGAGAAGGTTGACGTCTCTGAACTCGGAGAACAGACCAGGTTTAAAGGTCGCTCAAGAAAGGCAGAGGCGAGGGACAGTGACATTGCACTAGCCGTTAGGACAATATCCTAGAAACTGACCATATATGGTCAACGACCAAGCCTCCTCTCCATCCCAGCTAGGACCAGGGAAGGCCAGGCAGTGGCTGCTGAAGACTCAGCAGATAGATCTATAGGCTCCCCCCAACCTTAGCTTACAAGGATGGTAAGGTTGTAGGCACTGAAGGCTCTAACGAGTCTGGGCGGGACTCGAACCCCAGACTGTTAATACATAGCCTGTCTAAGACTGGAGAGTCAAAGGGTCGAAGAGACAGATGCAAATCTCCGAGGCATGGGATATAACACATAGTTTTTAGAGTCCTTAAAAAGGAGGATTCTAAGTCCCTCGACGGCAGCACTCACGAGGAATCCTCAGGCTGCGATAATTCCTCGCGTGTTATTACAAGAAAAAGTGGAGACGCGAGTAGCAGACAAACCTTATATCTTACCCCTCGTATCTTTCTTATCGAAAGGGGAAGAATGGTAGAAGTCGGAGTGTCTGGAGGTAATGGCGAAGACCGCTGAAGAGAGTCGGAAGGCTCTGTCATAAGAGTAAACTCTTAATGACGATGATCGCGTGCATAGCGCTAATTGCGCACGTGCAAGGACACTCTGTGCTAATTGTTTTGAGAGCCCGACTACTCCGCATAAGTGAAACTCGAAGGTTCCAAGTTGTGTGAACTCGAAAGTCCAACGCGACAGAGGCCCGAAGGACTCCTAAGGTCATGAGAACCCGTAGGATAAACATGACGAAAGTTTAAAGGCTCCCGATCACGCCCCGCGAAAGGGTGATCGTCACGAGACCCCGAGGGGTCAACATGAGGGGAACCACTAGGATAAAAAAAGACGTCTCCTACCAGCACGAGGAGGAGAACGTCAGGGATGAAAATAACTCCTCCGTAGGGTAGATTTGTTCTCCCGAAGGAGAATGTCGCTTAATATAAGGCTCTCGCTCTGCCCCTGGAGGAGAACCAAAAGGCGTAAGAGGGAGGGGCGTAGATTAGTAAACTCTTACAAGTTTCTTCTCGTGATTGGTAGGAAGGTTCTCCATAAGGAGGTCGCCTAAAACAAGCTTTCTCCCTGCCCTATGGGGAAAAGCGTAGGCGTATTAACTTTTCTCTCTCAACGAGGGAAAAGTCTTTCCGAAGGAAGGATTGCCAAAGGCAAGATTTCTCCCCTCTCTAAGGGGAAAAGCGTAGGTTTAATAATTTCTCTCTCGCGAACGAGGGAGAAGTCCTCCCGAAGGAGGACATCACCTAAACAAACTTTCTCCCAGATCTATGGGAAAAAAGCATAGGCGTAATAATATCTCTTTCGCGGACGAGAGAGAAGTTCTCCCGAAGGAGAACGTTGCTAAAGTCAAGTTTTCACCTAGTTCTAGGGAAAAAACGTAGGGGTAAAAATCTCCCTCTCGTGAATGAGAAAGGAGTCCTCCCGAAGGGGGACTTGGCCTAGGACAAGCTTTCTCACAATTCATGGGGAAAAGAGCATAGGCTTAATAATCTCTCTCGCGAACGAGGGAGATGTTCTCCCGAAGGAGAACATTGCCTAAGACAAGCTTTCCCCCAGTTCTATGGGGAAAGAGCAAAGGCGTAAAAATCTCTATCTCGCGAACGAGAGAGAAGTTCTCCCGAAGGAGAACATTGCCTATGACAAGCTTTCCCCCAGTTCTATGGGAAAAAAGCGAAGGCGTAACAATCTCTCTCTCGCGAACGAGAGAGAAGATCTTCTGAAGGAGGGCTTCGCCTAAGGCAAGTTTTCTCCCAGTTTTACGGAAAAAACGTAGGCGTAAAAATCTCCTCTCGTGAACGAGAGAGAAGTCCTCCCGATGAAGAACATCGCCTGAGCCAATCATACTCCCAGGGAGAAGTTCCCCCCGAAGGAGGCATAAGCCTTAGACTTGCTTTTCCCCAGCTCCAGGGGAGAAAGCAGTCTTCGGGGACGAGATAGCAGAGGTAAAACTCATTGAGCTGTTCGCAATTCCTTACGAAGGAGGGAAGGTTGCTGACTGTCTGAAGTGGGGAGGCTTTCTCTCAGAAGGGGGGTGAATCTTTCACGCAGTCCAATTCCGAGGAAGGTTATCACTCCCTCGTAAAGGAAGGATCTCTAATCCCTGGAGGCGAACCTCCTTTCAGCAATCTAAGTTTCCCAATAAGTTGATCAAGTTGCAGGTGGAGAACGAGTGTTACCGCATAACATGGGCAGCTCATGATCTGCCACATGAAGCGCAGGATAACGAACAGAGCGGCCGAAGCCCTCGGCATCGCGTTCTACGTCGCTGCTATCTGGGTGTTTTCTTTTAGCCTCTCTAACACGTTTCCCTTTTCCCTTCTGCTCTCAACCGAAGAGAAGAAGGGGCGAACCCCTGCATCTTCTTTCGAGGTTTCCGAGAGACTCGAAATCCTTAACTCATTAGGGAGCAAAGGAATTAGGGAGGTTGTCCTGTTTGAAACACGGGAGCGAGGGATTGACCCCGCGAGTGTATGATCGGAGATTTGCGTGTGTAGCGCTAATTGTGTGCGAACACCTGCGTGACTGGGGTCTGAAGACTCTGCCATAAGAGTAAAACTCCTGATTGTTATGGGCGTAGTGTTGGATGGGTGTACGCGAACACTCCGCGTGACAAGAGTCCGAAGACTCTCTGACCTAAGAGTAACACTCTTGATGACCTGTGTCACGAGAACCCGTAGGTTCAGCGTGATCAGGCGTGCCCCTAGAGGTTGTGTTGCGAGAACCCGAAGGTTCAGCGTGAACGTGCGTGCCCCTAGAGTTTGTGTTGCGAGAACCCGAAGGGCTAGAGCAATGAGAAAACGGAAGTCTCCCTTGTCACGAGACACCGAAGTGTCAGCGAGACTAAATGCACGAAAACCCGAGGTTTCAGCAACTAGCTGTGAGAAAACGAAGGGATAGCGCCCGGGAAACCGAGGTTTCCTTGTCACGAGACCCCAAAGGGTCAGAGATCGAGAATTCAAAGGCAAGAGCGATCTCTCTGAAGATAGAGAGAAAAACAAGGAGAAGCGCTCTACCTGACTTTTTCTAGAGCGGACGGAGACCCTCAAACTAATATGCGAAGAAGAGGGTTAAAGGTTAGGACGTGCTTTGCCCTTGGCCGCGCTCCTGGTTTCTTAGTTGATCCCTCGCACGACAACGACAGCGAGGCAGAACAATGACGATAGGGATCTTTCTTCTCAGGTTTGTGGCATGTGTGTATATAATCTCGAGGCAGGAAGTCTCGGGGGAGAGACAGAAGGCGAGAAAGAGCGAGAATGATAACGTCTCTTCCTATTTCGCCCGTCTCTTCGGTGAGAATATCTAGGTGAAGGCGTAAACGGACGTGCGGGAGAGTTATCTCGCACGTCTGTGCCAGCCGTAGGGAGCGTGCGCGCAGGAGAAAATTCCCTAGCGTGCGCGCATATCCTTGCGGATGCAGGAGAAGGCTGGTGCGCCGGTAAGTGCTGGCGCATTAATAAGCGCTGGCGTGTTGCAAAGCGCTAGCGCGCTGGTAGGCACTGGCGCTGTGGGAGAAGGTAGCATGGCTGCCTTGTCAGAAGACCTTCTAACAGTAGAAAGTTGACGTGCAGGTTTTACCTGTCGCGTAGGATGGTGTTGGGCGCGTATGCGCACGTGCAGGAGAATGTTGGCGCATGGAAGCGCATAGGAGAGCACTGGCGCGCAGGAGAGTGCCATTGCGCAGAAGAATGGTGGCGCGTAGGAGTTTGTGCGCGGGTGAGCGCATGGCCTCTTGTTGGAGCGTATATGCATGTTGGCGCATACGCTCTTGATGCCCTATATTAGGGTAAGAAGGAAGCGCTCTTAAGTTTGTGACCAGAGTGTTTAGTCTAGCGGCGAGACATCTCGTGAAGAGAAAGAAGGCGAGGAAGAGCAAGAACGATTATGTCTCCTCCTATGTCGCCTGTGACTCCAGAGAGAACGACTGGGCAAAGGAGTGCGATCTCTCCTTTTCCTCTTCTCTATCTCTCCCTCCTAGCCTCCGAAGAGGGAAGGACAATGAAGTGGAGGAGGAGGAGAAGGTACTGTGAAGACCACTTCTACATACTTGGCAGGGGAACCCATTCTCCGCAGGGTAGCAGAACACCCATGACCTCCTAATGGGGCATAGGGAAAGAGGATCCACATCCAGCGGTGACATAAGGGCTTTATGAACACTCCCTCAAAATAGAGGACATCATCTACAAAGAAAAAGAAAAAGGATTAATCAAAAAAAAAAAAAAAAAAAAAAAAAAAGAAAGGCTAGTCTGCCAGCAAATAAAGCAGGAGCAGTGGTGTTACCACTGCGACGGCTAGAATTCGATTGAAGGTAAACAGCAGCTACCGACCGGCGGTCCCCCACCACTGACAGGTGGGTAATTATCTGTCCGGTCGTTAACGACCTTGTTAAGGTTTTTCTGCCGTATTTTCCAGCTCGCGCTAGAATATCTCCTATAGTAAAGAATGAGGGTTTGTTTTTAGTGTAGGAACAAATAATTGACTGTTGTAGCTACTGCTCGGATATCATGGGCATGTGGGACTGATTCTGGGTTGGCTTGTTTAATAAAATAAAGAATCTGTTGTCTGATTCCTTTCAGGGAAATGGTTCCTCCATTCTCTCTAATAAACAAAGGTCCTGAAGAATTTTTGGAAGTTCTATTCAAATAGGCTTTGTTCCGTAACCGAAATACAAACCACGCTATTTACAGAGGGTTTACCTTTTAGCTCAGCTGAAATGGCGAGCCATTAGAATTTAACGAGGGTGTATTACCCCCGCGCTAGTTAGCGGGGGGGGTAGGGGAGTGGTAGCTAGCTACCCCTCCCCCCCTCACACACAGATGAATGCTCACTTTCACTTTTGGCTCGGACTGTGACAGACGTCTCTGTCTTGGTCCTCTCTTGGCAGCCATTGTTTGTTTTGTCTTTACTTAATCGCTTACTTTTCATTTACTCAATATATATGTAAACATGTTTTCATGTTTGTATATATATTTGAGTATAGAAATCAGTAAGTTTCCTTTTCAGAGTTGTGTGTGTAGTGTACGATATTTACGTGGAGTCCTCGGCAGTTAGGCCACCACGGCGTAATTTTATGGGTGGCGATCGAGTTTGACTTATGTCTTTCTCTCTCTCTCTCTCTCTTGAGGTTGTTCACCCTTTTACTACGTGTTACTACGCCCTTGTAGCTTCCTTTCCGCGTGGGGGGGTTGCTACGCCGTACGTTTGTCTCAATTAGTTTAAGAATCTAATTGTAGTTTTTTTTTTTTAAATTACATAATTACATAGTTACATAATTATAATTGTTATAATTCTGTTTGGTTACAGCCCTCCTTCCGTGAGTGTAAGTGGTTGTGAGGGCACGTGCCTGTTGTGTAATTCTTGTTTCCTTTCCCTCGGGATTCCTCTTCGGAGCCTTCCCGGGGGAATGAATGTGTACTTCTTGCAGTATCCATTGCTCGTCTATGGGTTATCGCTCGCCGACCACCAGCTCTCGCCGACCACCAGCTCTCGCCCTCCTTCTGCGCTCCCTCGCTCACCTTCGTTTGCGTTCCTGCGTTACCGCGCATGGGCGCTTCCAAGTTCGCCCACGCGCAAATCTTTGAATTACCGTCGCGCGAGCTCCAGGGCGATTGCGACCACGATTCCCAATGGGGTTTTCGCAGCATGGCCAGCCTGGCGAGTTCTTCTGGAGTGTATTTCCAGAACACGGCCTCACACCGTAAACGCAGAGCATGGCACTTGCAAGAATAGGAGAAACTTAAGGGAGATCTGAGCAACACTCCTCTTTCCTGAACCTGGGTTAGCCCTTCCCCGTCATTCCCTGGAAGGATTTTTGGCGGGGGGGGGGGCTTTCCGTTCGAGATTTCTCCATCGGACAAGGGGTGACTGCTTACCCCTTCCTCTGGCAGCTTACCAGGTCCTTTCCCTCCTCGGTTACGGCCCGAGGTTTGGTTCAAGGAAGCTACAGGAAGATCATGGGTACTTTCCTCCTCTCGACCTCAGGCACCTTGGCCTTTCGTCGTTAAGTATCTAACTTGCGGACAAGCTCGATGTTATACCATCTGGACGCGCTGACTGAGGGCTTCCTTCGGGTGTCTCATCTGTGGAGGTCGACGACCTCAGACACCCTTCCATCCTTGAGAAGAGTTTGTTTGTGCCCAAGGACAGAGACTTAGACAGCGGCTGTGCGGAGGAAATCGACTTCCGTTTTCACTCCTCCAAGGCGCTTTCTTCCAGACTCTGCAGGGCTCCAGCGCCTTTTCTTTCAACCACGTCGGCCTAGGTTATCGGCTACGACAACTGGGACAAGGTGTCCAATTGCAGTTCCCTCCTGTCAGGAACAGATGGCACGGGAGGCTCCCCCGGGGGGGCATAGTCCTAAAAGGAGCGGCAGAGATCACGAACTCTAGGATTGCAGGTTTTTCGCTGGGAGGATGCTTAAGGTTACTCATCCAGATGACAGCTTCCCGATGCCCATTCCCGCACAATCTCTGTGATCAGCCAAGGATATCGCGCCTGCCGTCTCTGTCAGCGAATTCAGTGTCTCTGAACCTCTATGCCATAGCGTCAGCAAGAGTTGCCCGGTTGGGCAGAATGATCCATACCTTAGGCGAAGGTCTTCCTTAGGATCATCGACGGCTTCACCCCCTGCCTCTTCAGTCGATCCTTTCTTGTAAGGAAGGATCTGAGAGGGGATGTCCGTAGTCGACCTCTCAGCCCTGATCAAGTTTGTCGAACAAACTTCGGCCAGCGTAGACCAGCAGAATCGATCAGACTGGTAACGAGGCGACAGGACTCCTTAAACCCTGGATCGGAAGGATGGGTACTTTCAGTTTCCATTCCATCCATCTTCCAGGGAGCTCGTCGAATTCAGCCTAGACTGCAAGTATTCCTGCTTATGATGCAGTGTGGCTATCCCGCCGTGGCATAGCAGGTTTGTTTCCCCAGAGAACTCTCCCTGCCTTCCTCTTGGCCGCTCAGGTGCAGGCTTCCGCCTCCTCTGCTGTTTGGAGGGCTGGTCAACTCCGGTAGGCTCGGGTTCGACCTTCTTCAGCGCCGGGACAAGCTTCCGGATGCTTACCATGAGTGTGGGCTCATGGTATTTTGCTTGGAGCCTTCTCTTCCTCTGCCTCAACATCTGGAGTATCTGGCCATGATATTGAGTCAACGGCCTTACCACGTTAGAAACCCCGCTTCTCGTCCATCCAGCGAGGTTAAGCAACGTCGGTTCTGGTCGGTACTTGGATGGGTGACCACCTGGGGACGCCAGATTCTGTTACCACATCCTCCGAGCCTTCCTTTCAGTTGACTGTGGCAAGACTGAGGAGAGTCGCAGTACCTGTTCTCAGTCAAGCAGAGCTTTCAGCCCTACCTTGGAACGTTTCCTAGTTCTCCTTTCCTCATTGACCCGTCTATAGTCCGAACGGTCGCCTCAGGATAAGTTCCATGTGGGGCGGTCCAAGTTCCGGTGGTTTCAGGCAACGTTTAACCGGACTTCCTGGCCCCTATGGGACCAGCGGAACTATTAGACCTGCAATGGGTGTTGACCTATGGAGCCTCTTGATGGTAGTGGATATTCTCGTCCTTTCCCCACATTCTTGATGCTGTTCTCGGACTCGTCAAAGGAAAGGGGGGGGAGGGCATGTTCCGGTCCAGGCCTATGGTCAAGACCTGAAGGATACCTCTCCATCATTCAGGCAGGCTTAGGGGCCTTAGTCTGGCCCCTCTACAGATCCTACAGCTCCTGCCGAGTCGCCCCGTGCGCGTCGACTTCATGATTCTGGCGTATTCTAACCAGCAGGGGACGCATTTTCACACCTTCACATCTTGCAGTAGAGATACCGGGATGATTGAGATTCTCTCAATACCACCATCGGCTCTCTCATTCCAGGCAGGGGAATGTTCTCTCCTACTATCCGAGCAGAGCCTCGTAGAGAGTGTACCTGGGGGTCTTTGACCTTGGGTAACCAGCAAGTACTGGTCTGGGGGACCTGATCGCGACAGCTTGGAACCTCAAGCTTCCGCTGTTCTTCCCCCCAGTCTCAGACCCCGAGACTCTGGCAAGATGCATTCCGGTGATGGTGGGACAACTTCGACGCCTGCGTCTTCCCTCCTTTTTGTCTGTGGACAATGGGTCTCAACAAGACCAGGTTGTCTGTCAACCTTTCAATGGGAGAGCTCCACTGGGACTATGCGCAGAACGGTTTCTGGACCCTCTGCTTCCCCTGACGGAACTCCCGGGAGAGCTTCTCCCACGGCGCAGACTACTCAAGCAACCACACTGAGACATCTCTCCCGAACCGGGGCGTCGCTTCGGCTTCATGCCTGGAGACACTACGCCTCCTCCTCAAGAAGAGACAACCCGCTACAGTCGCGGTACGGAGGTCGCGTCATCTGCGATAGTCATCCACAGGGGTCTTCCAGGCAAAGTGAAGAGTCTAAGGTGGTTGGTGCCGTGGGAGATATACCTCTTCCCTTGAGGCCTCTTCTCCAGCAATAACGGTCTTATTGCCTTTCGGCGGGAGGAAACTCCTTTCCGCTCTCGGCAATGAAGCCTGTCGCTCAGCCTTTCCCTGACCTTCAGGCTTAAAGGAATAACTTTTTCCTGACCGCTGGATCTATCCTCGCTCATGCGAAGCTACGATCGTCCCTGCCCTAGTCGGAGGAAGACCTCCAACTTGGAGCATGGCTCGGACTTTTAGTCCTTTAAGAGATCTTCTCAAGACTCTTTACGACAGGCCTCGGATTGTATTCCGCCTTGGTTCTCCTGCTCACTCTGGCCACGGCCAGTGTGTAAGCAATCTTCTTGGTCTCTTACGACTCCCCCCTTTCTAAGGAAGAGGGGAAGGCAACATTCAGGTTCGCTCCTGAGCTGTTGGCTAGACTCAGAATCTGGGGGTCCCGGCCCTTCGGTCCAATTCATTCAAGATTTCGAGTCTCCATTCTGTATCTGATGTCCCAAGACCTTCTCTTTCTTGCCAGTAAAGGAATCGAGAGGTTAGCGCTGGGAACAGCTACAGTTTGTCCTCAGTTGCAGCCGATTTGGGAGCACAAGGAGGACACGGGGGAGAGTCACCAGTATACCTCTTCAGCCCGGACTCAGGGACATTCATCTCGACCTGTCTCCAGACCCTCCCCCGTCACGTCGCCCTACAGCACGATGTTGGATACATCGCAACGTCCCTCGCCTTCGAGTAATACTACTCTGTGACGCAGGTGCTACAAGCTGGAGCCTGGAAGCGTCTAATGACCTTCGCAGCCCGCTTCCTGCAGGGCGTGACCCACAGGAGTCTCGATACGTTTTCTATCGCTCTGTGGTGGCTACACAACAGCTGGTCTAACCTCAGGCTCCTTTTTGGACAGGTAGCATGAACGAAAGAAGTATGTCTGGCTCTTATTTCTTTCTTCATCATCCCCTCTACGGGGAAGCAGCATCCTGGTCTCTGCATAGCTGACCTCGAACCTCTGCAGGTAAACCATGCTTCCTTGTGTTCCGAGTATTGAGTCAATACTGTCGCGTCCCCCATACCCTGACGAAGTGGTATTGGGAACGTCCTAACCCAGAGTTCCTTCTGGAACTCCAGGTCAACTGCCTAGGACGGGTCACACTTCTTCCTTCACACACAAGCTTACGTAGGCCACATGGTTCCTTGCGGAGCAAGGAACTTGTGAGGTGCAGGGACTCCTTTTCTCGAGTGCGACTCACTCGGATTCTGAGTCCCCGGCTAAAGCCAAAGCCAGTATGGCTGGGGACTTTCCACCCTACCTAAGGGGTAAGTCACCCTCTGTAAATAGCGTGGTTTGTATTTCGGTTACGGAACAAATGACAAATTCGAAGATAATTTGTATTTTTCCTAACCATACAAACCTTAGCTATTTACACATATTTGCCCGCCAGCCCTGTCCCCCAAGACAAGTCCTACCTCTAAGTGAAAGTGAGCATTCATCTGTGTGTGAGGGGGGGGGGAGGGGTAGCTAGCTACCACTCCCCTACCCCCCCGCTAACTAGCGCGGGGGTAATACACCCTCGTTAAATTCTAATGGCTCGCCATTTCAGCTGCGCTAAAAGGTAAACCCTCTGTAAATAGCTAAGGTTTGTATGGTTAGGAAAAATACAAATTATCTTCGAATTTGTCATTTCAGAGTGTTAACTGGACACAGATAGATCCTGTGGAAGTGGAACAATCTTCCACGGGGACCATCTATTCTGTGGATCCTCATTCTTTGCTAAGAATTTTCTATCTGGAGAGATTAATATTTCACCAGAAGAAAGAAAGTCAATATGATTTGGTTCTCTAGATAATGCTGAGAGTTCAGATATTCTGGCTCCTGAGGCTAAACTTATTAAGAATAACGTCTTCCTAAGAAGTGTTATATAAGTGCATGAGTCATTATCAGTGTCAGAAGCTAGTTTAAGGACATCATTTAAAAACCAGGAAACTGTGTGAGGACGAGTTACTGGTTTTAGTCAAGCACAAGCTCTTGGAATAGACGAAAAATACGAATCTGTAAGATTAATATTAAACCCGAACTGAAATATTTTCTTTAAAGCAGATTTAACTGTAGTAATTGTATTAGTGGCTAGGCCTTTTTCAAACAAAGTTCTGAAAAAGGTAACTGCCAGATTTGTAGTCATTGTCCGAACCTCTGAGTCTTTCAGAAATTTGGTTAGCTTTCTTACAGCAGAATCATATTGCCGAAGAGTAGATTCTCTTTTGTCTGACTCTAAGAACAATGTGTTAAGGGGGTCAATCTCAGCATCTTTTTGTGCTGCAAATTTCATAAAGTCCATAAAGTTAGGGCACTCTGAATTCTTGAGGAAGCTGACACACTGTGAGTTTGTTACTATCTGTGTTAACTTTGGGTTGGGAATCCGCTGAGGGCGGAGTCCCAGTTCCACCAAGAGAGGAAACCAGTTGCTTTTGGGCCAATTGGGGGCTACCAGGGCAATCCGTCCTTTGAAAGTCCAGAGCTTGTCCAGGACTTTCATTAGCATGTTTATGGATGGAAACAGGTAAATCCTCCACCAGTTCCAATCTATGGCGTAGGCCAGAGGGTCCAGGTTGGGGCCTACGTAACATTGTAGCTTGTGGTTGGATTCTGTGGCAAATAGATCTACTTAGAGATCCGGGACTTGTTGGCAGATCCAATTGAATGACTTTTTGTCTAAGGACCATTCCGACTCCAGCGTAGTTGTCCTTGATAGTGCATCCGCGACCACATTTCTTACCCCAGCCAGGTGAACAGCTGACAGGTGCCAATGGTTCCTTGTCGCCATTGAAAAGATAGCAATCATCACCTGATTTATGTGACTTGATTTGGAACCTCCCCAGTTTATGCAGTGGACTATCACTTGGTTGTCTAGTATTAGTCTGATATGTTGTTTCTTTGACGGGGAAAGTCTTTTTAGAGTCAAGAACACTGCCATGGCTTCTAGGATATTGATTTGTAGTTGACGGAATGTTACTGACCACAACCTTTGGACCTTTTCGTATTGCGAGTAGCCTCCCCAACCGCTTAGGGAGGCATCTGTATGGATTACCAATGCCGGCGGTGGGAATCGTAAAGGTACTGATTTTGCTAGGTTTTATACTTTCGTCCATGGTTGAAGTCTTTTCCTTAGTATTGGTGGAATCCGAGTGATTTTTCCTGTTTGCTTTGGACCGCCAAACTCGATTGAGGTCTTTCAGTTTGGCTTTCAGTAATGTGTCTGTTACTGATGCAAACTGGAGTGAGCCTAGGATTCTTTCTTGGTTTCTCCGGGACGTTAGTTTGTCCTTGCAAAAACATTTGTGTTTCTTGCTATCTCTTCCCTCTTCTTTGGTGGAATAGACAGCTTGTGTGTGGTCAGGTTCCATTGTAGACCTAACCACTGGAAGCATGTTGCTAGAGTAAGACGGGACTTTTTGAAATTTATTTGGAATCCTAAGTATTCCAGAAATTTTATTACTTTGTCCGTCGCCTTGTGGCATTCCTCGATGCTGTTGGCCCAGATAAGCCAATCGTCTAGGTAGGCCACTAACTGTGTTCCTTGAGTCCTCAGCTCTTGGACTACTGTCTCCGCCAACTTTGTGAATATCCT
The DNA here is from genome assembly GCF_036898095.1 of Palaemon carinicauda. Lineage (NCBI taxonomy): Eukaryota > Metazoa > Arthropoda > Malacostraca > Decapoda > Palaemonidae > Palaemon > Palaemon carinicauda. The sequence goes on from NC_090740.1 coordinate 41,563,890, forward strand.
GGGCGCTATATTGAGTCCGAACGGCATCACTTTGAAGGTATAAGCCTGTTTGCCTAGCTTGAATCCTAGGAAAGGACGAAAATGCCTTGCTATCGGAACATGAAGTAAGGTCCGCACCTGTGAGATGGTCAGCGTATGGTACTTGTCGCATTGAATATATGCATTCAAATGGGACAGATCTAAGATTACTCTTCGTTTGTCTGAGTCTTTCTTTGACACGCTGAACAAGTGTCCTTGAAATCTTAAGAGTTTTACCTCTTTTATTGCTTTCTTCAGAAGGAGATCTTTGGTGTAAAGTGTTAAATCTGCCGTTGGAAACTGATAAAAACTGGTTGGTGGAGGGGGCCCTTTTATCCAACTCCACCCCAGACTTTTCGTTATGATACCTTATGCCCATTTGCAGAAAGTCCAACGGCTCCGTAAGAGATACAGCCTTGCTCCTACCTGGGGAGTCTCACTGGCTTGCAGAAGGTCTGCTTCCACGGTTCCCTCGAAATCCTCTACCTCTCCCGGAAGCTCTTCCGCTGCCTCTATTCCGGAAGGCTCCCCTAGCTCTACTATCTCTCGCATGCCTATTATATCTGTGAAACACTCCCTGTGTTTCAAAGGAAGGGTTATATGCCGGAGACAAAGTAAACGGAGAAGTGGCTATCGCATGTTGAGGTGGCTGACTCACCCACACATATTATTGTTGTGACTGGGTTTTTGAGGTGGAAGGCTGGCTCATCTGGGATACTGGCATTGCCTGTATCACAGCTTGAGCTTGTGGCCCTTGGAAGGACTGAAACTTCCTTGGTCTTTTCCTGCCTCTTGATTGTGTTCCGGTGGGCTCATTTTCTTTTAGGAATTAGACCCCACCGGACTCTGAGGCTTTGGTTGACTCTAGCTGCTTCCCCAAGGACGTTATTCACCACATCCTCTGGGAATAAGTCCGCTCCCCAGATTGAGGCTTTAATTAATCTGTTAGGCTCGTGCCTAATGGAGGCCTCAGCTAAGATGTGTTTTCGGCAATTGCGCCAGGCCACTGCAAAGTCATATGCATCACACTGGAGGGTGTGAAGCAAAGACTTTGTTAAAATCTTGAATAGTGGCTCCTCGGCATAGACTAATGAAGTCATCTCCGCCATCGTAGCTGAGTTGATGGATCTACTCAGTCTGGTTCTTGCCTCGTACTCTGTCTTAATCAGAGAGTCCGAAAGTCTAAGGAGTCGTTCACTGAATTGTGTGGTGGCACAGTCCGGATTCAACTTCCCTGCAGTGAAAGTAGCTGGTGCGTCAATCCAGCATTCTTGGTCTCCCAGGAACAACAGTGAAGTTAGGTCTGTTTCTTTCAGTTGTGGCATGTGCTTGTCCTCCATAGCCGCCTGTAAGGTAAGGTCTACAACCTTTGTGGTGCATGGTGTTGGGGTTTGCCCTTCCACCACGAACATAGTGTATGTTCCTTTATGGGGCGTCAATTTTGTATTGACGCATTCCCACTCATTTAATGTCTGGACCCAGGCGGACTGAACTTGCTCTTTTGGGTACATAATGGTTTCCTTGGGAACCTTATCTACCCTTACTAGCGCTTCCTCTGTCAGGCGCGAGTATCCAGGGAAGGGAAATTGTAATCCCACCGGGTAGAATTCAGTCTTCTACCGGACGGGTACCACATCCTTCGATTGTTAACATGCCCTCAGAGAACAGTGTATGCAGAGCCAATCGCCAAGGGTTGTTTTTAATGAAAGCCGGGAGCTTTGATGCGTCCGGAACCACAAACTGCTGTTGTTGTGGTAATCCAGATAACAAGAGATTCTCAATGACCTGTGCCGCCCAGTGAAATGCTCCTTTTACATCATTTCTAAGGTAATAACTGCTATGAATTTACCAGAGAAAAAATTGTATAGGAATGCTAGGTTGAACCCAGCTTGCTCACCTTAATAAGGTGTCGGTATAATACTGGGGCGTGATAAAATCACAACCAGAGGTCTCGTACCATTTAGATATCTCCTGTCAGCATCCCCGAACAGCGAGGTGCCGTTCAACATCCTAGCTCCGATCGCTACTACGAACGATCCCACCCACGCCAGTGACGTCACTCCTTTTCATAGCACCTGTTTTGACGCTGTTATTCTTTTTTCGGTGTGTACCCAGGATTTATCCCAGGATGTCGGATTCTACCGTTACTCCACCTAAGTTAAGTACCAGATCTATGAGTTTTGAGATTTTGGAGGTAGTCTTGCCCTTGGTTATTATTTTATCTCAGTTTTTATATTACGCGACCCCGCATCGGGTCCGCCATGCTGGCTGGCTACCTCCCCTCTCTCTCTCTCTCTCTCTCTCTCTCTCTCTCTCTCTCTCTCTCTCTCTCTCTCTCTCTCTCTCTCTCTCTCTCTCTCGTTCTTAACGCTTTGCAATGAGTCTTCTATACTGATTGTTTCTCGTTCTGAACTTTTCTGGGTATCCACGGTTCACACTCCGTGTTATTTTATGCTATGGTATTGTTCTGTTATTACGATAACAGTTATTTTATGATATTACGATATCGTAGTTCACATTAGGTTGGCATGCCTGGTTGCCTTCGGTCGTTACTAGTTTTACTTCGTTTTACGTTTTTATCGTTCGTAGTAGCGATCATATTAGCGTATATGTTATTTTACTAGTATTATCTAGTTCGTCGGGACTTTCGCGAGGCAGTTCTTTAGTTTAATGTATTTTGTCGGCACCTCACCGACACCTTGTTATGTTGCCAGCCCTGCCTAGCTCGGTCTCCCCCGCGCTGTTAGGCTCGGTCATCCCCTGCCTCTCCGTTCGTCCCTTCGTGCTATCTTACGTTTATTATCATCATTGTCCAGCATGCCTCCCTTTTTTCATTTTATTACCATATCAGTTATATTATTATTTCATTATCCTAGTCTTTCCGTGTGATCATTTTGTTGTGGGTCTCAGTTCAGGTTGGTACGCCTTTTCTACCCCACTCGTTAGCCTCCTCCCCCCTCCTCCGCCCCGACACCCCCACTCCAGGGATGTCATCACTCGCTCTCATGTCGAGTCTCGGAGTCAGCTTTTGTGTTACGTATATCCCCTTTGGGAACATCGCTTAGCTCCGTCCCGGGCGGACCCTGATCGTGTGTGAGGCTTGTTATACATTATTTTTACAGTTCTTCCCCTACCCTTCCGTAGTTGTTTCTCCCCGCCGCCTCGATTGGCCATCGGTAGGCGGGAGGGATCCGGCTCGGTCTGGGATATTATGTTGTGTATATCCATATTTATACACATTTCATTCCTGCTACTTCCTCCCGGTCCCGCACCTCACGGACCCATTACAGATCCCTCCATTTCTCCCTCCTCATATGGTGTTCCGCACTTCACGGACTCCACGTGTCATTATACTGTATTTCCTTACGGGATCCCCGGACGTAGCCTTCGCCTTATCCCCATGTCGAGTTTGATTAGTTCCTTGTGCCGTCGACGGGTTTGACCCTCGACTCCCCCCCCGTGTCCGCCTACTCCGGTAGGTTTTCATGAGCCCTGGGCTCTCTCAGTTGTTTCCCCGGAGCCAACGTTACCTTTAACCACTAGGATTAATCTCATTTATATATTCACACATATCTATATAATCCCCTGTTCTCGACTTCCCCCCCCCCCCGTGTATGATCACGATTATGGACTGACTTATCCTTATCTGTATTACTCTACAGTTTAAGTTTATTTATTTACCGCTACAGCGGTGTATTTTAAGCTCCCGGAGCCCCCGGGCTCCTCCAGCTTACCTACGGGATACTTATGTATCTTTTATTTTACAGACAGTACGCTGTTCGATGACGGCATTCTCGGCGGTCCTTAGCCAACCCTGCGGCCACGATGTGTGTCGCTCACATGCCCATTGTGCTGTCCTGGTGGATGATCTGACTGTTTGACATCCGGACAATTGTGTAGTATGCTACAAGCTGGCCTCCACTTTAACCTCTGACTCGGTAAGTGGAATTATTCTTAGCCATTTTACAGACTTGGCAAGTGGAGTTACAATTAATTACAATTAATTAATTCTAATTGCATCATTTTTATTTTGCTCCTCGCATGCCCTCTTCTATGGCCTAGTGTTTCGGAGGCTCCTGATCTTCTCCTCTTTTTCTTCGGCATGAATATTCCTTACCTTCACTAATAGTCTGTTCTCTTTCAGAGCTCCGAGCCTGCTAAGACTTCGGCTCTAGCGACCCTCAAGGTCTGGATTGGCGGCTTCGCCCAGAACGTGAAGGCTAAGCAACCTTACATCTTATCTGAGCAATGGTGTTCCCTCCTTTATCCGCATGCAAAAACATCAGCTGCGGTCCCCAAAGAGTTGGCGGACCCCATCATCGAGAATATTGAATCCCTGCTATTGGCCCCGGACCAAGAAGAGATGAGCGGGACGATAACGGAAGACGTCGCAACCCTTAATTTGGACGAAGAACCCATGGTTCTTGAGGAACCCGACACAGGTAGGGAGATAGGTGAGTCAGGTGGGTCCCGGGCTGAGATTCCTCTCCTCAGCCCGACTTTCTCTTCTACTTCAGCCCAATCTTCCTTTTAAGGTTTTCCGGGGACTTCCGGTGCTGATCTCCAGCTCCAGTCTGTTATCCCCAAGGTTAAGGCTCACCACAGGCCTTTGCATAAGACCCACAAGTCTTCAAAATCATCGAGGTCGTCCAAATCTTCCTCCACTAGAGTCCCTAAAGACTCCGTCGCCGTGCCCTCGACTTCTCAAGGACCGGTCTCCGCTTCGGCATCCGTTCCCCCTCCGGCGGAACCATTTAACCAGGTGGATTTCTCGGAGAAGCTGTTTTCTCGTTTTGAGACAATGTTGCCTTCCCACACACAAGCCATTGTGACTCTGCAGCAGCAGCAAGAAAGGGTTGCCAACGTCGAGAACCTAGTCCAGGGACTCATGCGTTCGGGGCTGCCACAACAGCAGCAATATGCCATCCCCGACGCCTCTAAGCTCCCACCGTTTACCAGGAGTAACCCCTGGAGGTTAGCTCTACATGCGCCCCTCTCGGACGGCATGTTGTCCATCGAAGGTTTCGGAACTCGACCGATTGAAGACTTCGAGTTCTACCCGCCGGGTCTGCAATTTCCCTTTCCCGGCTTCGCCCGCTTGACTGATGAGGCCCTGATCCGCCTAGATAAAGTCCCTAAGGAGACTGTGATCATCCCCAAGGAACAGGCCTAATCTGTTTTGGTCCGCGCCTTTAACGAGTGGGATTATGTGAACACAAAGCTCACACCCCATAAGAACTCGTACACAATGTTTGTGATAGACGAGCATACCCCTACTCCATGCACAACCAAAATCATGGAGATCGCCTATCAGGCTACCAAGGAGGAGAAGCCCTTACCTCAGCTTCGAGAGACGGAATTGACTTCCCTTCTCTTCCCTGGTGACCATGAATGCTGGCGGAACGCCCCGTCTACCTTCACGGTAGGCAAACTGAGCCCGGACTGTGCCTCGACGCAGTTTAGTGAACACCTCCCCAAGCTACAGGAGTCCCTAATCAAAATAGAGTTTGAGACCCTGTGTAGGCTCAGTAGGTCCATTAACTCTACAGCTCTATCAGAAATGACCGTTGCCACTATTCGGCACGAACCCAATAGGCTCATCAAAGCCCTGGTCTGGGGTCCGGACCTCTTCCCGGAGGACCTGGTTAACACTGTTCTCAGCGAGGCAGCTAGAGTTAGCCAAAGCCTCAAGGTTAGGTGGGGCCTAGTTTCCAAGAGGAAATACGAACGGACTGGTACCCCAGCTCGTGGCAGGAAGAGGTTAAGGCCCTTCCACTCCTCGCAGTTCAGACAGCCTCTTCAAGTAGTACAACCTGTCCCGGTTCAATCTGTCCCTGTTTCACAAGGTTCCCAGCCTTCTACCTCTAAGGGCCAACCCCAACAGCAGTATGTGTTGGTCCCTCAGACACAAGTCGCATCGACTTCGTTTGCTGCCTCCCCCGCCTTTAACCCCACTTACGAATCTCAAGGTTCTTTCCAAGGCTACCAGCGCCACAGGGGCTCAAGAGGTGCCTTTCGTAGCCGAGGTGGCGGAAGGGGTTCCCACCGAGGCAAGGCTTTCCGCGGAGGCAGAGGCGGCAAATCATCCTCAAGCCATTGAGAATTTGCAGGTAGGAGGGAGACTATACAAATTTTGGGACCGTTGGAAGTTCAGCAATTGGGCTTCCAGCATAATTTCCAAAGGTCTGGGGTGGAGCTGGTTACAGGGACCCCCTCCACCAAACAGTTTCTACCAACTCCCAACGGAAGAGCTACGTTCATTCACAAAGGATCTGTTGCAAAAGAACGCAATCCAAAGCATACATCGCTTAAAATTTCAAGGTCGCTTATTCAGCGTGCCAAAGAAAGGCTCAGACAAACGAAGAGTAATCTTGGACCTGTCTCGTCTAAACTCCTTCATTTGTTGCGAAAAATTCCACATGCTTACCATCTCGCAGGTGCGGACCCTACTTCCCCGTGGGGCCGTCACCACCACCATAGATCTTACAGATGCCTACTATCACATTCCAACAACAAGGCATTTTCGTCCTTTTCTAGGCTTCAAGCTAGGCAAACAAGCCTATGCATTCAAGGTGATGCCATTCGGGCTCAACATAGCGCCCAGAATCTTCACCAAATTAGCAGAGACGGTAATTCAGGAACTTCGAACCCAGGGGATTCAAATAGTGGCTTATCTCGACGATTGGCTGATCTGGTCGAACAACGTCCAGAACTGCCATATGGCGACGAACAAGGTCCTCTCTTTCCTTCGACGGTTAGGATTTCAGGTCAACCTCGAGAAATCCCGTCTGGTTCCGGAAACCAAGTTTCAATGGCTGGGGCTACAATGGGACCTAAGTTCCCATACGTTGTGCCTGCCAAAAGCCAAAAGGAAGGAAATACCGAGGAACACGAAACAGTTTCTCAGGGACAAGTTGACGTCCAGGAGGAACCAGGAAAGAATACTAGGTTCCTTACAGTTCGCCTCCGTAACAGACATCATCCTAAAGTCCAAACTAAAGGACATAAACAGAGTGTGGCGCTCCAGAGCGACCAAGAAACGTCGAGACAGGCGAGCTCGTCTTCCCCCAATCCTGAGGAAAAGTCTGCAGCCTTGGACGAAGGTCAAGCATCTTTCCAAGTCAGTTCCCTTGCAATATCCGGCCCCGGGACTCGTCGTTCACACAGACGCCTCCCTAACAGGGTGGGGAGGTTACTCCCAACACAAGAAAGTTCAAGGGTTATGGTCTCTGATATTTCAACAAATGCACATCAATATCCTAGAGGCCATGGCAGTCTTGCTTACTCTAAAACATCTCAGCCCAGCCAGGAATCTCCATATCAGACTGGTCCTCGACAGCGCAGTCATAGTCCACTGCATCAACAGAGGAGGCTCCAGGTCAGCCCACATAAACCACGTTATGTTGGCGATTTTCTCCATGGCGACATCATACAAGTGGCATCTATCAGCAATCCACCTGGCGGGGGTCCGGAATGTGGTGGCGGACGCACTTTCCCGGACGACCCCGCTGGAGTCGGAGTGGTCACTGGACAATCGATCCTTCCAGTGGATCTTATCTCAGGTCCCGGGTCTCCAGGTGGACCTGTTTGCGACGGAATCCAATCGCAAACTAGAATGTTATGTAGCCCCCAACCTGGACCCTCAGGCTTATGCCATGGACGCTATGTCACTAGACTGGAACATTTGGAAGACGATTTATCTGTTTCCTCCGATAAATCTCCTGCTGAAAGTGCTGCACAAGCTCAGATCTTTCAAAGGCCGAGTGGCTCTGATAGCCCCCAACTGGCCCAAAAGCAACTGGTTCCCCTTGTTACTAGAGCTAGGCCTCCGCCCCCGGCGGATACCCAATCCTGTACTAACACAAGTAGTACAAACTCGCAATGTGTTAGCTTCCTCAAGGCTTCTGAATGCCCTAATTTTATGGACTTCATGAAGTTCGCAGCTCAAAAGGGTGCAAACATCGACCCTCTGAATACCCTATTCCTGGAATCAGACAAAAGAGAATCCACCCTCTGTCAATATGACTCAGCCGTCAAGAAACTGGCAAAGTTTTTGAAAGACTCACAAGTTGAGAAAATGACGATGAACCTAACTGTGACATTCTTTAGAACTCTCTTTGAATCGGGCCTAGCAGCCAACACGATTACTACGATCAAATCAGCCTTGAAAAAGATCTTCCATGTCGGCTTTGACATTGACCTGACGGACTCATACTTCTCTTCCATTCCAAGAGCCTGTGCCAGACTAAAACCATCAACTCGCCCTAGCGCAGTTTCTTGGTTCTTGAATGATGTTCTAAAGCTAGCTTCTGACACTTTGAATGACTCCTGTAACTATATGGCACTGTTAAGAAAGACACTTTTTCTTTTGAGCCTCGCCTCTGGCTCTAGAATCTCAGAATTGTCGGCCTTGTCTAGAGACCCAGGTCATATCGAGTTTCTCCCTTCGGGTGAGGTCCTTCTCTCCCCTAACAAAGTATACCTGGCTAAAAATGAGGACCCCCAAAACAGGTGGTCTCCCTGGAAGATTGTTCCACTTCCTCGGGATCCATCCCTGTGTCCAGTTACCACCCTGAAATCCTACTTAAGTAGAACTTCCACTACTTCCACAGGGCTCTTATTTATTAGAGAGAATGGAGGAACCATTACCCTTAAAGGAATTAGACAACAAATTCTTTATTTTATTAAAGTCATTCCCACATGTCCATGATATTCGAGCTGTTGCTACTTCAATTAACTTTGATGAAATTTGATGAGCTCACAAAATATACGGGTTGGAAGTCCCCTAAAGTTTTTAAACGCCACTACCTAAAACCTTTAGAAGCTCTTAAATTTGCCACAGTAGCAGCTGGGAATGTAGTTCCTCCTGAAGGCTCTGAGTCCTAATCACAACGTCTTGCTCTATCCTCTTTCCCTCCTGCCTGGCTTTCCTATTGTTCCTACCTGGTTTGGTTTTGTCCTTTGCCATACACCCTTATGGTGTATTATTTTTATTATACATTGTGATCCATCCTACAAATTGTTTTGATTTCATCCGTTCTTAAAATCCCTCGAGCTGATTTTATTCTATTATATTATGAATGTTATTATGGATTCGCAGTTTCTGCTTGATTTTATTATCATCCCTTTATGGGATTGTTTACCATGAGTTTATTACTGTTCATACCTATGTTGATTACTTACCTACGGGTTACCTTATTAAATTGTTTTCCAAGTTGATTATCACCATTCACACTATGTTGATTACTTACCTTTGGGATTCCTATCCCTCCTGTTTTGTTATTAAATTTCACCATGTAATGCTATTTTTGTGTTATTTTCTCCCCAGGTAGTTAGCCATATTGGGTCCCTATTCTCTGACACTATTTCACTGGGCGGCACAGGTCGGAGCCCAGAAAAGGGATTTTGACGTAGGAAAAATCTATTTCTGGGCGAGAGACCTGTGCCGCCCAGTGAACCCACCCGTCCCTCCCTACCGGGCCCCAATCTGGGGTGCTATAGGAGTGACGTCACTGTTGTGGGTGGGATCGTTCGTAGTAGCGATCAGAGCTAGGATGTTGAACGGCACCTCGCTGTTCGGGGATGTTGACAGGAGATATCTAAATGGTACGAGACCTCTGGTTGTGATTTTATCACGCCTCAGTATTATACCGACACCTTATTAAGGTGAGCGAGCTGGGTTCAACCTAGCATTCCTATACAATCTTTTCTCTGGTAAATTCATAGCAGTTATTACCTTAGAAATGATGTAAAAGGAGCATTTCACTGGGCGGCACAGGTCGCAGCCCAGAAATAGATTTTTCCTACGTCAAAATCCCTTCGTTAGACAAGTTGTAGGACCAAAAATATAACAGATAACACATATGTAATGAAAAAATGAAAAATAAGTTGTACTTTTTCTTAACGATACTATTAATTTTTGGGCTCAAGCCATGTCGTGCTGATGGAAGTTCCTTAAAGTAGCTTCCTAAGGGATATATGTACTACAGTGATATTCCCAGAGAATTTTACCTTTAGGTATCCAGAATTCTAACTCCTGGCGCGAATATCCTTAAATGTTCTCTCAAGGATATCGCATAATATCAGGGACGTATTTTTGACACGCCTCATAGCAATCTGCACCCCTAATAGCGTTTACGCTTCGAGGTGGTGTGGCAAAATAAAAGGGAGCCGTATCAAGGCTACCCCGTTCTCGTACTACTATTGAGTATGATAACAGAGCCATTCCCACGATGGCGGACATTCCTTATTTTGTAGAGATTTCGCTCGGTGGTATTCCCTGCTGATCTAACTTTTCGATCGTTTTTAAGGATTATAATTATACTTTCTCCATCTTCTTCCGCCTCTGGAAAGTTGAGTATCGGGTCTTTACTATGAGTATAATTTAGCTCCTGTTTCACAATGTAATTAGAGTAATTTATTGTGCTTAAGAGCTAGGCCAGTTACTGGAGGCGCCATGGGCGCCGTCGTTCGTTAGGCATGTGTTATTTAGATAGCAGAACGACTTCCAGCTTAAATAGCTTTATTTAATTATTTTAAGTATTTAGCTATTTAGGCAATTTTTCCTCGTAAAGATTTGATAATGTGCATAATTTTCCTTTCTCTGTCGATCGTATAGTTAGTTTCGGTGATTTAGGTAACCGAGATCTCGTCTAGCCTAGGCATCCTAACCTAGGCGTTTTACTATACGTTCAGACGTCCCCCGGTTACCCTCATGTATTGTTTTCAATTCAGCGGAGACTGATACCTCCTAGAATTATGTGAAACATTACACGTCTCTTCGGAGATTTAAGAGTAATCTCTTTCCCTCTGAGTGCCTTGAATTTTATTCAGACATGACTAACCTAGGGTTTTTTCCTGCCTCTTCCCTTAAACCGCTGGTTGTGGTATACCAGCAGGTTTTGGGATTTAGTCAGAATCTCAGAGTATTTAGTCTTATGTCGGCGACCTGCCGGAAGGCGAATGGGTTGTAGAATACCATCATTCCCCTGCCGGCTAGGCTGCCGGCAATGGAGGTTAGCCCTCCTTAGCCGCACTTGAAGTAGTGGTAGGATACCATCTTCTCCTTGCGACTATAAGACTAGTCCTGCGCCGCAGTCCTCTAGGCTGAAGAGTGATCTTCTTTTGCCTAGGATGATGTGGCACTGGAACTCTGTTTCTCCCGTGTTGCGAAGAGGCGGCAATGCCGCCATCCCCTTAACTGTGTTGGCAATCTCTAGGATGGAGAACTGAGACTCTCCTATCACCTAGGATTCTGCCGATACTGAAACAGAGTTTCTTTTAACAGGTGGTGGGACTGACAATTTTGCCAGTTCCTTTCACACTCTTTTCAGGACCCTGTTCCCTACCCCTCTGTCCACTTTTGATGGCCGAGCCATTGTCTTTCTTGGGCCGGCATCTTGCAACCTTACCATTGCCGGTAGGTTGCCGGAGCCGGCCAGACTCCCTCTCTAGCCCTGACATTGGCTGACGGCAATGCATACTGCCGGCAACCACATCATCTGTCGGCAGCTATGGTCCCTACCATTAGCCGATGACTGTCGGCAGCCATCTTGGCTGCCGACAGCTGGCGGCTGCCGGCAGTTGGCAGCTGCGGCAACTGGCAGCCGGCGGCCGGCGGCTGGCGGCTGGCGGCGGCGGCTGAGTGGGATATACAAATATATGTCTTTAATTTCACTAGTCCAACTGGCTTCATGCTAGATGGACCGTACTGTCATATGCTAATATGAAGGCAGCATAATGACTAGACTACAATACATGATGTACAGTAGCCAGTAGATTGCAGTATAGACTTACTGCAAATAGAAAATTACAGTACCATTATACAGTAGTAATTTCTAACATACCTTGGGTACCCTTGTACGAGCATTCCGCTGGTACCGCTCATATATTGAATGAATAGTTTTCTTCAATATTCTAATTGAGAATCAGTCATCCTGACCCCACAGTATTAACATTATTTTGGGACAGTGAATTGGTACTTCTCTACCCATAGGGGTAAGAGCCCTTCTACTGGGAGTTACTCAATAGAGGAACCCCCATGTAGTTAATACTGAGGGGAGGTAACAGCATTTGCTTGCAGGGGTACACAAGTACGTATCTCCTACTATCCCTTTATAGCTTACTATCCTAAGCTATTCTGTTGTAGATGACCTTTGCATGTTGATTATCAGGGAGATAATCCTTTGTATACTCATTTGGTTTTCCCTTCTTTACAGGAGGAACACCAGATACCTTGTGCTGCAGTCCTCTGCAAGGCCAAGAGTAAGTATTTTTACGGTCATAACACTTGCAGGTTTCATGCCCCCTGCAATATTATTTCCGGATCCCTACATTATTGGAACCTACAGGTTTGCAATATATGTCTGACATTAATGTCCGAAGGTTTTGAAAATCCCAAGTCTACGGAGACTAGGGATACAGCTCAATATAAATTACGCAACTGGGTGAGAGGCTTCCAAAAAATCTCTCCAGGACCCTTCCTACCTACTTATAGGATGCGTAAGCTACTATTTCCGAAAGCAAGCAAGGAAATAGTAGTACCTCAAGAGCCAACTACATCCCCTGACGGCCAGAAAACCTTTGGGATTGAGGGCAAGAAGTGCCCCAAGGTAGAAGAGAAAAATGTCGTGTCGGAATTTCCTCCGCTCATGCCGGCTATAGAGCCGTCGATGTCGACATCTTCGTCTTCTACTCCTCTATTGGATAAAATGGTACAATTATGTATCCAACTGAAGAATCAGATATAGGGCTTTCGTAAACAAAACAAAAAGCAGGAAGAAAAATGCAAGATAGAGCCTCGCAAAGCTTCTCTTGTCACTTCCCAGGGGTCAGTTAAACGACCCATGGATCAAGACCTACCAACATGCTCCAAAACCAATCCCTGGAGGTTTGCGGAGCAGAGGCCGATTTTAAATGGCAATCTCTACATCTCAGAGAAAATGGGTGCTGTTCCTTTGGACAAAATTCAATTTTTGCCAAGCTTTGATGCTTTCCCTAATTGTTGGGTTCGACTGAAGTACAAACCAAATTCAAGGAAAGGAACAGATCCAAAGAAGGTCATGATTCTTGACCATGATAAGGCACAGACTATCCTCTCAGGTAGTCTGAAAAAGGCGGGTTAATCAGAGTCGAAGGTATTCTCACTGAATAACAGACACCCTTCCTTTCTTGCTCCTTCTTCACTCTCATTCCCCTTTACGGGGAAGGCATTTATATCTGTTGCCAAAGCGGTGGAGGCGGGTAAGCCATGTCCCACACTCGAAGAGTGCAAGCCTCTGTCACCAGCTTTTCCCGGACAGGAAAAGGATTGGAAAGAAGTCCATTTGACTTTTTCAGTAGGAAAATTAGACGCGGATGTCGCAAGTCGACAATTTAATGTATGTCTCCCTAAATTATCTGAGTTGCTCTTGCATAATGAACAAGAGACAAAGGAGAGACTTGCGACCTCCCTTTCTCTACAAAACTACATAGAGTTGTGTTCAACCTACGAAAATACCCCAGACATGCTCATGGTCATAGCCAAAATGCATATGGCTATCTTAGTAAAGGACCTTTATGCCTTTATGAAGGCTAGGAGAGCATGTAGTTTATGTTCGCTCTGCAACAGTGAAACACGAAACGAGGAAGCTAATATCTTCCAACATCTGGGGTAAAGACCTCTTCCCACACGAGGTAATTAAGAAAGTAATTAAGAACGCCACCATGGAGAACATAAGTCTTCTCCAAAAATGGGGTATCCTTTCTAAGAGAAAATCTTCCATGGTTGTGGGTCCCCAACCTAAAAAGAAGATCGAAAATGCTGGAAATATCCGGGCTGCTCAACAACATCCCACTATTCCAGTGACCACGATGCCACAGGCAGATGGTCAAAAGTCTAACCCTACTGACTATTTGAAGCATGAAGACGCTTCTGCTAGGAGAAACATTCCTTCAGGATCGCAGGGCCTTCGATCCTTCGGTCCAAAGCCTATTCAAGATGAGCCCTTGATGGGAAACAGAAATGTCCCCACCATCATTTCCTTACCTTCTCCTACAATTCAAAATCCTCCTGGAGGAGTATACCTGAGAGCTATAGAGCATACAGGTGGTAAGAAAACTATAGCCCATCGAGTTCCAGGGAAGGCTGTTTTGTGTTCACGAGAAGGACTCAAGAAATCTCTGAGTCATTCTGAACTTGTCGCCACTCAACAAGTTCATAGAAAACAGCGATTTCTGAATTTTAATCCTTCCGAACATATGGACCTTGTCCCAAGTAGGGGTGTTTGTAGTCTTGTCAGACCTGAAAGGTGTCCTGCGGAACCTTCCAGTCAACCACCCTCCTTCCTCCTATCTAGAATTCAAGTTACAGATAGTAACATTCATCCTAAGTATCTTCATAGGATTGGCAAACTTAGTCACGTCAAAGTCAAGCCTAGAAATGGTTCAGGCATTTATATTCTGAACGAGAGGCTGGGGTGGACAGCACCCGAAGTGGCTGGCCAATGTGCATTCAAGGAAATGACCCGGTTCCCGGGACTTCACAGATGCAAGATAAGCTTCTAGAAGTCTCGACTTTCTCCAGCTCAAGGGTTTCAATGGCTGAAAAACCATTGAAGCCCACAGTCACAACAACTCTCCTTTCCCTTGGGAATATAAAAGGAGCTCGCGAGTCTATCAAGAGACTCAGGTAATCAGTCAGATTTCCAAGCCGCCAACAGGGACAAGCGCTAAACTTTCCCCAGTTCGCAATAGTGACCGACCTAGAGCAAAGAGCACAGCAGAAAGATGGGTTAAGAGCCTGGAGAAAATACGCATCAAACGTTTGAAGAGTTAAAAAAAGACTGATATCGGTCCCTCTTTAATCGCTTCTCTAACAAAAATTAAAGCACGAAAGTCCCAAGACTCTGCTTGTCTCTATCATGAGTGGGGAAGCCCCCTCCATACAGATCAGACTTCCTACGACTGATCTGGGACACCGAAGCAATAACAAGACGTCACAACTGAACGTCTCATAGTCTAGGTGAAGTTACCCATCCCTTTCTTAAGGGGATGGCACCTGCCAGCAGTTCATTTACAACTGATCCACAAGGTGAGAGTGGATGCTCTATTTCGGTCCAAGCCGATAGAGTTGGAATGGTCCATGGACACAGACCTATTCCCTCCCAGTTGGGAACAAGTCCAGGAAACTGCAATTCGACCTCTTCGTCACGAGCGTCTTCAAAAAACTACCTCGATATGTAGCCCCATACGAGGATCCTCTAGTGAGGCTGATAAGACGATGTGAAGAACTTGAAGATGAGGTTGGTCCTAGCTCTGATCCTAGGTTTATTTCCGAAGGTTCAGAAATTAACTGCCTTCGTTTTATCACAGAGAACCCAAACCCTTCATTTCATGATTTTCTTACTCTAGCAGTTAGAAAAAGATTTGGGATCTCAAAGGGCAATATAGAATTCTTAGAAGAATACAAGGCTAAGTCAACTAGAAGACAATATGAGTCTTCCTGGAAAAAGTGGGTTGCGTTTGTGAAAGCAAAAGGACCGAAAGAAATTTCAATGAACTTCTGTCTGTCCTTCTTTGTCCACCTTCATAGCCAAGGTCTGGCAGCCAATATGATAAATATGTGCAAGTCAGCCTTGACTAGGCCTCTCCTATATGCTTTTCAAGTGGATCTGGCGGATGAAATCTTTAATAAGATTCCGAAGGCATGCGCTAGGCTTAGGCCCGCAGTACCACCAAAGCCCATCTATTGGTCTTTGGACAAGGTCCTACATTATGTCTCATCTGTGATCAATGAAGATTGTTCTCTTAAGGATCTAACCCAAAAGATTATTTTTCTATTTGCTATAGCCTCTGGGGCTAGAGTTAGTGAAATAGTGGCCCTATCCAGAGATGAGGGTCACATTCAGTTCACGGAAGTGGGAGAACTGAATCTCTTTCCTGATCCATCCTTTCTCGCTAAAATCGAGCTACCCACTAAGAGATGGGGTCCCTGGAGAATCTGCCCTCTGAAGGAAGATGTCTCTCTATGTCCTGTAGAGTGTCTTAAGGTCTATCTTCGTAGAACTTCAGACTTCAGGGGAGGACAGCTCTTTAAAGGAGAAACTTCTGGATCAAAATTATCCCTGAAACAACTAAGGGCGAAGCTCACCTACTTTATTCGTAGAGTGGATCCGGACAGTACTCCCGCAGGTCATGATCCGAGAAAGATTGCTTCATCACTGAACTTCTTTCAGTATATGGACTTTGAGCATCTTCGTTCATACACTGGATGGAAATCTTCCAGAGTGTTTTGCAAACACTATGCAAAACAAGTGCATGAACTGAAACACTTCGTTGTGGCGGCAGGTAGTGTATTAAAACCTGCCCCCTAATTACTGTGGTAAACAGTTAATAGCCTGGGACCTCACATGTCCTCGCACATGTACTGGGTGAGAATCATCCAGAGTGTTCTACAAACATTACGCTAAGCAAGTCCATGATCTGAAGCAGTATGTGGTGACGTCGGGTAGAAAACTTAACCTGCCGTCTAATTCTACGATGAACAGCTAATTGACTGGGACTGTCAATTAAAGGAAGAAGCGGTCACCCTTCTTAGGTGTGACCTCTCTTGATTAAGTGTTACCATGGTGACACTAGCTCTGTTGAAAATCCCAGGTCTGGAATTATACAGATAGCACTAGTGCCGGTGTACGTAGTACACAGTGCAGATAGAAGTAACCAGTACAGGAATTATGAAGAGAAATTGTTTTATAAATTCTCTTCAGTCTGAGAGTGGCACTCATCATTTCTTCCCTTTAAGAAAGAAATATACAGTAGTCTCTGTACTCGTTACAGGTATAATCCCATTGTCATACTACATTCGTTTTACTAAGCATCCCTTTTAGTCATTTATTAGGAATAAATGTCTATTAGAATGTAGTGCGTCCGCTTTCGCCAGACAATTGTATGTATACATGCCAGAGTTCTTCGACTTACCAAAGTAAGTATTCCTCATATAATTGTATGCTCACAAATATAGATATAAGAGACACTGATGTTAATTCAGCAAATATACAACTATGAGACTATTTGTATATTCAGTGTATACTTATGTTTTGGTCATACAATGTATGTTAACCTCGAGACCCCTTTTCTACTGTCTAGATGACTCTTCCCTGTAGGAGGCAGGAAGCACTAACATTGTTTATGATTAGTGATGATGACGAATAACGGTGACGTCACTTGTCTCAATTGGTCCCCATGACCATAGAAAAGGTTGCTATAAGGTTAAGGCACTGATGAAAATCCACAGATACACTAATGATCTGGTATGCTTCCATCAGCACGACATGGCTTGAGCCCAAAAAACGGATTTTGAGCGAAGCGAAAAATCTATTTTTGGGTGAGATAGCCATGTCGTCCTGATGGACCCACCCATCTCTTCTAAAAAGAAAAGATCTTCACAGTATCCCCCCGTGGTACTGTATCTGTAACACATGCTCAATGCTACAAGGAATGTCCGCCATCGTCGGAATGGCGCTGTTATCATACTCAATAGTAGTACGAGAACGGGGTAGCCTTGATACGGCTCCCTTTTATTTTGCCACACCTCCTCGAAGCGTAAACGCTATTAGGGGTGCAGATTGCTATGAGGCGTGTCAAGAATACGTCCCTGATATTATGCGATATCCTTAAGAGAAAATTTAAGGATATTCGTGCCAGGAGTTAGAATTCTGGATACCTAAAGGTAAAATTCTCTGGGAACATCACTGTAGTACATATATCCCTTAGGAAGCTACTTTAAGGAACTTCCATCAGGACGACATGGCTATCTCACCCAAAAATAGATTTTTCCACAACAAAACAAGAGGAAGAGAAATTAGATAGAATAGTGAGCCCGAGTGTACCCTCAAGCACGAGAACTCTAACCCAAGACAGTGGAAGACCATGGTACAGAGGCTATGGCACTACCCAAGACTAAGAGAACAATGGTTTGAGTTTGGAGTGATCTTCTCCTAGAAGAGCTGCTTACCATAGCTAAAGAGTCTCCTCTACCCCTACAAAGAGGAAAGTAACCACTGTACAATTACAGTGCAGTACTTAACCCCTTGTGAGAAGAAGAATTGTTTGGTAATGTCAGTGTTGTCAGGTATATGAGGACAGAGGAGAATCTGTAAAGAATAGGCCAGACTATTCGGTGTATGAGTAGGTAAGGGGAAAATGAACTGTAACCAGAGAAAAGGATCCAATGAAGTACTGTCTGGCCAGTCAAGGACCCCATAACTCTCTAGTGGTGGTATTTCAATGGGCAGCTGGTGCCCTGGCCAACCTACTACTACAGAGGCATCCGGCCATGAAAAAATTAGCCAAAACCAATATGGCCAGAAACATCGACCCCACATAAAGGTGAAAAAAAATGCAGACGAAGAAGATGAGGTGGTACTGATGCAACCACCCACCAGATGCTTCCCAAATCTCCCATCCTGTTGGCACGAGGGAAGATGGCAACCCCACAAACAGTAGCGGGAGAAGGGCAGTACTAAAAATGGACTGATGTATGGGTAATAAAAGTACTCATCATTCAGATCCCCAAAAAGCAAGAACTATTCCTCTGATGGAATTCTTCGAGCGATCCCTTTCAACATCCCTTCTACCTGTGACCCAAGCCCAGGGTTCTCCGGAAAGAGGAAGGAAGGATGAGTGTTCTATCGGCAAAAGAGGAAAGTGAGGAATAATGCAAAGCTTACTCCTCCCCTTCCCTTCTTTTGCTGCCCACTGCTTGGAAAGACCCCAGTTCCTTCCTGAAAGTTGTAAGCAGTCCTGCTAGGGACTAGAAAAAAGGCCTGGAGTCATTCCTTGTAAATCCCACACAGCAGTTTCAAGTTGACAGAGCCACTTCAGAGGAAAGCTCGCCCTAGGCAACCTGGGGAATGGTCCGGATACTTGAGAGACACTTAAATGCTACTTAAAGGGTGAGGACCCCTCCAAGGGCAGTTCCCTGGGAATCCTTCCTTCAATTGTTGCACCCTTAAAAGTGTACACTGGTGTTGGGCAGAAGTACTGATCATGGATAGTCTGCTTCCTTCAGCACTGGATCTAGGTTCTAAGTACTGTATTAGAGACAGACAAAATCCAAGTGCCCTCTTACCCAGCCTATCATCCCCAGGTCAGGCTGACATTGTAATCGGGGACTAGGGGCAGCCTAGGAAGGGTAGTGACAGTGGGGAAAAGAACCTGGGAACTCAGACAGCCAATATGGAAGGAATACTCATACTATTCCTCTGCTAAACAGAGTGGAAGGATGGCCACAAACCCGTGCTTCACAGGGAGAAGCTCACTCCACTTCCAAACTCTTGGTTTTCTAGTGCGCACCCTGGAGTAAGAAGACTTCATATACTATGCAATCCTCGCCACTTGCTCTACCAAAGTATCATGAGTTGAGGGGGGAGCAGGAGCCCAAAATCCTGGCAGCTGCGATGGATAAAGCCAAACCTCGTTCATCAGTCGGAGGGTAACAAGAGTTCAGGGATGTAACTCCTGGATGCCCACACCCCTAGTTACAGTTGGAGAATTGGTAATGTTACTCCTCTATGCAAATGGGTTTGTGGTAGCTCAGGTCCCACTGATTACCGCCCAATTTCCATAACTCCCATATTATCCATAGTTTTTTAATGTCTTCTGGCAAAACGTCTTAATAGGTTTTCTGAAGGTAATCATGTATTCCCTAGTTTTCAATTTGGTTTTCGTAAAGGCCTTGGAGCATGTGATGCCCTTCTTACAATCTCCAATGCTGTACAGAAATCCCTTGATTGTGGTCAGGAAGTTCGTTTGATTGGCCTTGATTTTAGTGCTGCCTTTGACCGTGTTAATCATGAGGCCCTTGTTTTCAAACTCAAACAGTTGGGAGTGGGTGGGTCTTTTCTTAGCATTATTATTGATTTCTTAAGTAATAGATCTCAAAGAGTTGTTGTTGATGGGCACCATAGTGAGTATAGGAATGTGATATCCGGTGTTCCACAGGGTAGTGTTCTTGGCCCATTACTTTTCATACTATATACACATGACATGTGGTTTGGCCTAGAAAACATGCTTGTTACATATGCAGATGATGCTACTCTCTTTGCATCAATTCCATCCCCTGAATGTAGATCGGGGGTTGGTGAATCCCTTAATAGAGATATGGCTAAAATTAGTGCATGGTGCAAATTAGTGGGTATGAAGTTGAATCCTAACAAAACTCAAAGTATGATTGTAAGTAGGTCAAGGACGGTGGCTCCTCAACATCCGTATCTCAGTATTGATAATGTTTCTTTAAATTTGTATGACTCTTAAAATTTTAGGTGTGATTCTCAACAGCAAATTTACTTTTGAGAAACACATTAGGTCTGTGTCTTCTTCAATTGCACAAAAAATTGACTTATTGAGAAAGTCTTACAAGATTTTTGGTGATCAATCTATTCTGAAGAAGTGTTTTAATTCTTTTATTCTACCTTGTTTTGAGTATTGTTCTCCTGTCTGGTCTTCAGCTGCTGATTCTAATCTTAATTTGTTGGACAGAAACTTACGGTCTATTAAATTTCTTATTCCTGATCTAGATATTAATCTTTGGCACCATCGTTCAATTAGTTCATTATGCATGTTGCATAAGATTTTTCATAACTCTGACCATCCTTTACATTCAAATCTCCCTGGACAATTCTATCCTGTTCGTAATACTAGGCAGGCAGTTAATTCTAATAGCCAGGCCTTCTCCATCATGAGGCTCAATACTACACAGTATTCTAGAAGTTTTATTCCAGCTATTACCAGGTTGTGGAATGATCTTCCTAGATGGGTAGTTGAATCAGTAGAACTTCAAAAGTTCAAAGTTGGAGCAAATGTTTTTATGTTGACCAGGCTGACATGAGTCTTTTAATAGTTTATATGCGACATATCTGTTTTTGACGTTGTTAATAGTTTATATAGGACATATCTGTTTTGACATTGTTACCGTTTTTAGAATGATTTATTGTTAACTTATTCTCATTATTTATTTATTACCTCATTTCCTTTCCTCACTGGGCTATTTTTCCCTATTGGAGCCCTTGGGCTTATAGCATCTTGCTTTTCCAACTAGGGTTGTAGCTTGACTAGTAATAGTAATAATAATAACAATAATAATAATAATAATAATAATAATAATAATAATAATAATAATATAGCCTGGAAACCCGATCACCTGCATTTATCCCAGGGTGCCACATACATCCTCGTAGCCTAGTGCTACCCTGTCAACTAGGTAGGCAGGCCCTACTTCATGTATCCACACCAAACTGCCCGATTCACGGATCCAAGACCCAAGGCTCGGAGATCAAACTTGGGATCATTTCCCTAGCCCTGTGCATCGGCCCAGGGGGTCGACACAGAAGCAAACGCTTGTCCCACCTAAACAGCAAGGTAGTCGGGGAGACCCCAGACCACAGGTGCTGAGCTGTGAAACTGGGTCAGGAATTGGGCCAGTGCTTCGGCCCTGGAGGGCTGAGGCGCTGAGCTGTAACACTGGATCAGAGTCCTGGTCCATGCATTGGCGCCAGGGATTGGAAACATAGCCAACGCAAGATGAATTGGGGGAACCCAAGCTCCTTTGCACTAAGGCTTGATGTGGAGACAAAGGGTTACAGCCAATGGCAACCCTGCTTTGGCCGTTGAGGGGCCCAAAACACAGGGACATCACCCATGCCCTGCACTCATTCTTAACATAGGAAACTCACCTTAGGTGAGTAGAAATCCTATTCCAACTAGCTGAAGAGCTTTGCCCCAGGATACAAATCTGAGCTCGACAGAGCATGGGAAGAGCATACTGGCCCTTCATGAACCATTGGCCTGTCAATGCCAAAGGGTTGATGGCCTGTGCAACCATTGTAAGTGGGAACTTGCACTGTGACTTTAGCTAGGTAAGTATAAAGAGTGGGTTGACACTCAAGCACACTAAGACCCATTTATGACCCAACTCCCCCATGCAAGGAGGTTGGAGACATAACAAATACAGTATAAAAAAAGATATACTGTACAGTACAGTATTTCAGACCACAAAACGAAAATGATGCTTACCTGCAGTCAGATGGAGGCCAGCTTGCAAAATCTACAGATGCTGTGCCCCAAGAAAGCAGATGATAAAGAAAGAAAAGGGCAGTCATTCCTTTACATTCATCCCAGACAAATGCCACTGTAACCTCTGCCCTCTATCGACTGCTATTAGTCCTACAAGGGAGCTAAGGTAGCTAAACCACTTGTTCAGCACCCATCACAAGACCTACAGTAATTGTATCTAGGGTCCTGTGGGTTACGTCTTGCAGGAAGTGGTAGGTAAAGGTGGTTTGCCTTTTCAACACTTGGAGTACCTGCACCATTGAGAAGTTTTACTTGAACGCCAGGGAAGTCCTAAGATTCTGAGTCTTAGCAATAAACTCGGCGATAAAGCCGAGTGTAACCTACTCCCATCTTCTTGAACGGGCAATGTTAAAGGAGAGACCATGCAACTCGCTGATCCTCTCTGAAGAGGCCAGAGAGAGAAGGAAAACTGTTTTAAGGGTCTGATCTGAAGCTTGACTCAAAAGTTCATAAGGAGCTCATTTCAAGGAACACAGTACTTTGACTATGTTCTATTGGGGTGGCTCACTTCCAACTGAGGGCAAGTTAGTTCAAAATACCGTATGAGCACGGACAATTACATTGAGTAGGAAGTATCAACCACATTCAATTTAAAAACTTGGCTTAAGGCTGAGCGATAACTTTTCACTGCCGAGACTGAGCCAAGTTTTTCCTCTTGAAGATATAACAATAACTTGGCAATCAGGGGTATACAGTAGTAGCTCTGAGAGAAGAGACACCCATTCCATGCACAAACCACAAAAGATCACCGCTTAGCCTGATAGACGATGATGGAAGACCTCCTGCGGTATCCAGACATCCACTTTGCCACTGGTTGCAAAAATCCTTTCTGAGAGAGGAGATGCTGGATAACCTCCAGGCATGAAGTTGTAGGTATGCAACTGTCTTGTGGAAAATTTCAGCATGTGGTTGACGAAGCTCATGTTAGTGAGGAAGCTCCCTCAGAACCTCTGTCAGCAGGAGTAGAAGTTCTTGGTACCATTCTACTTGCCGCCACAGTGGAGCTATTAGAGTCATTGATAGATTGTAAGACACTCACCTTGTTGAGGAGTCTCCTTATTAGGCAGAAATGGGGGAGGCATACATGTCAAGAATGTCTCACAGATGTTAAAAGATGTCCTGGAAGGCCGCCTGCGGGTCTGGTACTGGCAAGCAGTACACCGGAAGCTTCCATTTGAGAAACATTGCAAACAGGTCTATTAGTGGCAAACCCCTCAAAGTCAAAACTTTGTTGGGTATCCAGGGATGTAAACACCATTCGGAACCAATTATCTGAGTCTTCCTGCTCAGATTGTCTGCCAGAATGTTCTTCTTGTCTGGAATGAACTGGGCTGACAGGAAGATTGCAGAATCCCAACAACTAGATAACATAGCTAACATGAAAAAGTGCCTCCTTGCTTGTTTAGGTATACCACCACCGTTGTGTTGTCACTCATCAACACTACGGAGTAGCCTGAAAGGACCTGTTGGATGGAGGTAATGAAGGGCTAGAAAGGCTGCTCTTAATTCCAGGAGGTTTATGTGGCATTTCCCAATCAGAATTGGACCACAGCCTGGAGGTTATGTGCTGTAACAAGTGAGCCTCTCACCCTTCTTTGATGCATCCATGATCATCAAATCTGGGCAAGGAGAAAGATCTACCCCTTTGAGAAGGTTGGAATCCAAGACCCACCAACTCAAGTTTTTCTTCTGCTCTGACCCTACTAAAATAAGCAATTTAGGAGGGTTCCTCCTCTGAAACCAGAACTTCAGCTGCCAGTGAAGTGATCCAATGCAAAGGTGACCGTTGAGGACCAAACATTCCAAAAATGTCAGGTGCCCCAGTAGGCATTACCACAGGTGGGTTTGTAGCAAGCCTTGTGACAGAGAGGGATAAGCCAATTCATTGAATCTTTCGATTCTCCTCTAGTCGGGTATTTATCTGCATACTTAGATATACCAGGTTTTGAGACGGTTGCAGAGAAGACTTCTTGAAGTTTACCATGACCCCCATATTGCGAAAACAATTTGAGGAGCCTATCTCAGTAAAGTAGAGGGTCTCTATCAAAGTCTGCTAAAATTAATCAGTCGTCTAGATAACGAAGGAGGTGAATGCTGTTAGCATGGTCCCAGGTTGAAACTAGAGTGAACTCTCTCGTGAACACCTGCAGGACTGTTAACAGACTAAAACCACTACACTCGGAATTGGTATATCTTTTCATGCAGAATGAATCTCAGATACTTCCTTGATGACGTTTGGATTGGGATCTGGAATTACAGTATGCGTCTTTTAGATTCAGTGTGATCATAAAGTTAACTGGTCTGACAGCCTGTTTCACTGTGGCTGGGGTCTTCATCTTAAACGGAATTTAAACGACAAACTTGTTTATGGCCGAGAGGTCTCTGACTGGTCTCCAGCCTCCAGACTCCTCTACAAGAAAGCATTGACAGAAGAAGCCAGAAGTCATATTAATACCCTCCTGGAGAGCACCCTTCTCAAACATGGTCTGGACATCTGGCCGCAAGGTGACGTCCTTCGTTGAGCCCTTCTCAACAGATGATAATCTCACTGGATGACGAATCAGAGGAGGGGGAAAAACTGCTGGAGGACGGGATGACATACCATACCTGAAGAACGTTGACTATATGGGGTTTGGCCATATGGCACCATAACTCTGCCTCCGGTGGTATAGTGGGAGGAATGACCGGGAAGGGGGGGGGGGGGGGGGTTGTCCACGTCATCTAGATTTCCCAGAGAAAATGGATCCTGATATAAAGGACAGCAGTCAAGTTAGAGAGGGTAGACTTGATTAGTTTTTCTCCAAGTGAACATTGCTCTTGTGAAGACATTTCTTAGACATCAGCTGTGATACTGCTAAATTTCTCCCATTATTTCAATATTGCTAAAATACTAAAAAAAAACCAAGGAAAACTTGGAAGATTCAATATTATAAGATGTATTCCTGTTTACCATCTCTTATTCCTGAAACCACGACCTGGAAAATCCATCAAAATTCAAAGTCAAGTTTTGTTGTCATCTATCTCCCACTTCATAAAGATTTATAAACCTAAGGCCGACATAACCATACATAATGGAATGGTTAGACACCCCTTGCTCAATGGACAGAGCTTTGGGTCTAACTGGAGTTGTCACAATCAGAATCTAGAGACTCTACCAACTCAGGACATCTGTATGAGCTTGAGATGGGTTGGGATTGTCAATTTGCCCCCTAGCAGGAGACTGAAGCCTGGGAGGAGGATCCCTGGTCAAGGGAACCAACAAGGCAGCTAAAGCATCCTGAATCCTCCTCTGAAGGTCATAGTTATCCACAAACTTAGACAGGATCTCAAATCTTATTGCTCTCAAGGCTTAGAAGAAAAGGAAGCAAACACAATGACAAGCCCTTCCGGGAAGCCTCCACAGGCCCCCGAACACCACGGGGATTCAACACGAGCAGCAACCTGCTCCGGGGGAAGAACAGTAACATTATTATTATTATTATTAGTATTATCTATATATCAATACGATAGTGTGTGTGTTATTTAAAGAAAACAGAAATAATTTCATGGTATATTCGTGTGCCATGCTTTAAAGAAAACGGAAATAATTTCATGGTATACTCTTACAAATTCACATTAGACTTTGATTACTTAACTAAAGCACATCTTATATAGTTTTCCCAGATTTGTCTTTAGCACCTGACTCTTTTTTTTTAAATATTAGACAAAAAATTGAGTTCTATCAATTTCCATAACCTAGATTATAAAATTAATCTCGGGCCTTTTCGTTTAACGACTAATCCGTTCTTATTGTAAAATATTTCTCATAATTCTGATGACCCTTTGCTTCAAATCTTCCTAGACATTACTCAATTTCCCATCAGCCTATCATATTCAATGACCATTAATAAAGCTCAAGGACAGACTTTCGATAAGGTTGGGATCTACCTACCACAACCTTGCTTTATTCATGGACAACTTTATGTAGCCTTCTCAAGAGCAAGGTCTATGAACAGTGTAAGAATGAGAATTTGTCCTCAGAATAATTCCACTCATGGCCAGAGAAGAGGAACTACCTTCACTAAAAATATTGTATATAAAGAAGTTTTGTAAATTGTTTCATGTATTGCTCATTTTTTAAAATAAATATATAAGTCAAATCTTATCACATTTTATTCAAACAAGATAATTAGTATTGAAAATATAATTTTGTGTAATTTACACGGGTTCCGCTAGTTATTATTATTATTATTATTATTATTATTATTATTATTATTATTATTATTATTATTATTAACTAGCTAAACTACAACCCTAGTTAGAAAAGCAAGATGCTATAAGCCCAATGACTCCAACAGGAAAAATAGCCCAGTGAGGAAGGGAAACAAGGAAATAAGCAAACTATAGAAGTAATGAATAAGTGAAATAAAATATATCAGGAACAGTAACAACATTAAAATAGATCTTTCGTATATAAACTATAAAAACTTCAAAGAAACAAGAAGAGAAATAAGATAGAAAAGTGTGTCTGAGTGTATCCTCAAGCAAGAGAACTCAACCTCAAGACAGTAAAAGACCATGGTACAGAGGCTATGGTACTACCTAAGACTAGAAAACAATGGTTTGATTTTGGAGTGTTCTACTTTTTGATAAATGGGACCTCTCTTGAAGATCTCGATCCCTTGCTTGTCCTCGGTGAAGGGTGTCTCCTGACGGAGGCATAACCTGCCCTGGTTCCCCCATTGTTCCCACAAGGGATCAGGCTTGGAATGGTCAGCACTGGGTTTGTATGCTCTGCCTGGTGATTGTGTTGTCATAGGACCAGTAGTAGCATGCATGACAGCTTTCACGAGTTCTTGGAACCATGCTGAATCTCTCGCAAACAAGGGTGCAGCTGAGTGAGCTTGTGGCCAAGAAACGTGTGCGTGACGCGAGCGAGTCAACCCTGACTAACATAATGCCAATAATGCACGAGGCACCGTAGTGGAACGTACTGAAGGAGGAATAAAAGAGGCACTCACAGTAGCAGGAACGTTAAAAATATGTGACGTGCAAAATAGGAGCAGGGCCTGGTGGACCGCGTGCACGGCTGCTACTGCATCGTGTACAGTCAGTGCGTGAGCCTGAAGTACACATGCCGGTGCATGAATACTCACGAGAACTCTCTCAGAGGATGAATAAGCCATTCTTTGTAAGTAGTAGGTTGGCCAGGGCACAAGCCAACCGTTGAGATACTACTGCTAGAGAGTTATGGAGTCTTTTGACTAGCCAGGTAGTATTACATTGAATCCTTCTCTCTAGTTATGGTTCACTTTCCCTTTGCCTACAAACACACCCAGCGAATAGTCTGGCCTATTCGTTACTTATTCTCCTCCGTCCTCATACACCTGACAACACTGAGAATACCAAACAATTCTTCTTCACCCAAGGGGTTACTGCACTGTAATTGTTCAGTGGCTACTTTCCTCTTGTTAAGGGTAGACTAGACTATTTAGCTATGGTCAGCAGCTCTTCAAGGAGGACACTCCAAAATCAAACCATTGTTCTCTAGTCTTGGGTAGTGCCATAGCCTCTGTACGATGGCCTTGACTGTCTTGGGTTAGAGTTCTCTTGCTTGAGGATACACTCGGGCACGCTGTTCTATCTTGTTTCTCTTCCTCTTGTTTTGTTAAAGATTTTATAGTTTAAAGAGGAGATATTTATTTTAATGTTGGTACTCTTCTTAAAATTTTATTTTTCCTTGTTTCCTTTCCTCACTGGGCTATTTTTCCTGTTGCAGCCCAAGGGCTTATAGCATCCTGCTTTTCCAACTAGGGTTGTAGCTTAGCAAGTAATGATAATAATAATCATAATAATAATAAATTGCTAACAGCTCATGCCTTATGCTTGTCCATAAGAGAACGAGCTCGCTTAGATGGTGACGAGCGAGTCAAGGATGGTTTAGCAGAAAAAGCATGCAGATGTTGCAACGCATCTTCAACCAAACAGGTGGAACTCCTGAAGGAGCATTCACCTGAGGTTCAAACACAGACGGCTGCACAGTCACGAGACTCATAGAGGGTTGTGATGCACCGGGGGGATGATGGTGGAGGGCGCCTCTGACTCCGGAGAGCCATCGGACACGATTACCAGAAGGCTCCAAAGAGCAGCTTGAGGGAAAGACTATTTGTGGTGGAAAGTGTCCACCGTAAGGACCTTAAGGAACGGTAAGCTAGTATGTGCAAGGCTCATAAGGAGCCTCTGACTGAATGAGCTCAACATACACACTCACCCTAAGGGGGGGTAGAAGTGCTAGGCTAGAGCTCTGACAAGAACCAGACTGCAGAACCTCTGGTGGAAGAGGAACTGTGGAAGTTATTTCTGCTAAGGGCAAGAGACCAGCTGAAAGGGACTCCCCTCCAACGGCTTGGGTTGGGGAAGGGCCGAGGCAGATGTGCGCTACTGCCGTGCCCCTAGTCAACACCTCCAGAAGCCATTCCTTAGTGAGGGAACCAAAAAGCCCAATGATGGCTGCCGCTAATGCATGACATCACAAGAGCTAGACTCCCTTCGAGAGGAAGCCACAGCTGCTTTGCTAGGGAAAGCAACAGGGTCATCACCCTGGTCCAATTGGCTTCCAAGAAAAAAAAAGGTGGGATTTCTTCGACTTTAAGGATGACCCAAAAGGTGAAAAATACCTTCAAGACTTCTTCCTGCGTCTATTGTACTGCATCCTCAAGGAGGATGGCCACTGCTGACACTCATCACATGGAGAAACCTCAATGTACGAATATCATCTATAAGAAAGGCAAAGTCAGTGAGGGTCTGTCTCCTTAGCCGTCATAAAGGTGTCGCAAGATTGGCCCAATATGCCAGGGCAAACCCGTATAATTGCACTCCACAAACTACATAGACACCTGCAAAGAAAAAGAAATAATAATTAATACGGCCAGTTAGTAGTAACATAAATTGGGAGAGATAGAGATATGAACTTTGGCACTCGCCATAGCCAAATCAAAAGTGAGCTCAGCTACCGGATGAGTGTGTGAGCAGGGTGGTTGGTCTACTCACCTCTACCCACCGTTGATTAGCGGAGGGTCATTGACACCTAGTGTTATTTTATGGCTATACCAGCTTGCGCTCAATCATCTTTCCTACACAAAGAATGAAGTTTTGTATTTGTGAAGGAACAAATCTGAATTAGTACAATTTACCGACAATAAAAATTCATACGAAAAGTGCCAAGAAAAGTTTGCAGGAGTTATTTGTGTCAAAGAAATGACAACATAATCTGCATGCAGCAAAAGTCACAGTTGTATTATTTCACTGGAAAAATGAGAAACCCTAAGAGAATGAGACTAAGATTATAAAAGAAAATTAAATATGGTTATAAAGAAGCTAATGATGGAAAATTGTCAAGATTTCCAAGCACAAAGCTGAGATTTAAAGCTGGGGAGATTTTGGTGAAGTGTTTTGTCACTAAAGGCATTCGACGGGTCTAGACTGCACATGGATGAATAACTGCTCTTCTGATTGGAACATTAACAACTATGTTTAAGGGCATTCACATTGACAAATATTGGCATAAAATGACTGATTAGGTAGTAATGAAATAATTAAAAAGTACTTACAATTTTATAACATGCTGCCAAGGAAAGGGTTAGGCAGTTCTTTGGATATTTGATGCCATTGAGTCTTTTCTCCTGAAGCTCTTCAAAAACATCTATAACTTCTTGGTACATGCCATGTTTGAATAGTAGGTCCATTGCCAACTGGTATGATATAATCTGATCAAAAAATCCTTCAAGTTCTTTTGATCTTAAAGCCTGGAAAATTTTAATATTATTAGCTCAACCTGAAATATTTATGAGAAATCCACATAGAAGTAACGCAAGAAGTCAAATAATCATGCAGCAGCTGTGCAATACACACAAAAAAAGAAAATAATGAAAACCAAAGAAGTCAGTTTTACACAACTTGTCAAGGAAGAAGACTTCGTGAAACCCTTACTTTCAAATGCTGTACATATTCCTATTCAAAGCAAGATATTTACACTACAGATACATCTTTGTTTTGTCACTGTATAATAAAAAAAATGAATATTAATCAGTAGTGTGAAAATTCAGTTCAAAATTAAGTTCAAATTTAAATTTATGAGCAATGGCAGGGAAATTAAGAAAATTGAATAATTATGCTCCATAAAAACAAACCTTGTTTTATAACAACTAAAAGGTAGAAATGTCTTAAATCTCCATCATTATTAAGTATACCTCTCCAGAAGAACATTATTTTACTAAGTTACAAACACAAATGCTGTTTTGGCAAGCTAAAGAAGCTGCAAACAGACAGACTAATCAGAAAGACTTTGGGAAGACTTCAATATCTACCACTCAATTTTTAGCAACAGTAATAAACTGCAAAGAGTACTTCTTGGTAGGCACCAAAGTAACTACTGTATACAGGAATGTGATCTCTGGTGTTCCTCAGGTTAGTGTTCTTAGTCCTTTATTTTTTTACATTATATATGCATGGTTATGTGATTTGGCCTCAAAAACAAGCTTGGCGATACTCTCTATACAACACTCCAATTCTCCTGAGCGAAAATCTGTGGTTGATGAATCCGTTATACATGGACCCATTAAAATAATGATGTTCGCTGAATGTTAAAAGATGCCAGATACAACATGCTTTGATGTATCGGATACGTCATTCACAAATATAAGCCATATGGAAGTTAAAATCATTCATATATCTTACGAAAGAGTACAGCATATGGTAGTATATCGCACTTAGGATATCTCACTAGGAAAAAGCACCTCCCCTTCTTGATATTAGCCTCTCTACCTTTCTTCAGCCAAACATCGAAGACTTAGGGATTCTAGCCCTTATTCCTAATTGTGTAGGGATATTTTAGTATGTTTTTATGTTACCATGTAAATCACACCACTCTCTTTAGCCAATAGCAACATTTCCTATGTGAGGCATTGCTCTAATCACCCTGATACCCCAAAGCTTAGAGACAGCTATCCTCACATCTCACCCCACCACCAACTAAGACACTTGCAATTCTAACCTTTATTCATGGTTATGGAAAGGTTATTTTAGTGTACAGTATTTCTATGTCAGCATACGCGATCAAATCACGAAGGAAGCATTCTCTAAAGTGATGTAGCTGTGTCGCTATAATAGTTTGTATGAAAAAATCTGACATTTTTTTTGGGTAATGCATAGTAGTTAGCATTATTATTTTCTGTGTTTAAGTGGCCTAATTCCATCTGACAAACTCTCACAAGTAAACTAAATTTTTCTTACAGAGCAGGCAGCATGCCCTACTCCCCATAGGGTACTGAGAAGTTAGCGCGTATGGCGCACAAAGCAGAAGAAACAAAGACTGAATATTAGAGTCTAGTGGTATCCATGTCTATCCCCGAAAAAAAAAAAATCCTTGGGAAAGAAGCAATCTAGAGATTCCCAAGTGTTCCAGAGAGAACAAAAAAAAAAAGATAGATATTCCTTTGTGTTTTATTCTTAATACTGAGAGATGTTTTTGCATAAAAGTATAATTGCCTCTTTTCATATATTGATAGATTTTTCATTAGTGTTTCATATACTCATCCCCAGAAAAAAATTAACATAAAGTTCTGCCAGCTGTTCACATCTTGTTATAAAAGTTTAACTGCCAAGCACACCAGCTTTGTTGATATGCATCCTATGTAAAGGACAAAGTTTTTTACTAGTATAGGAACAAATTTCATTTTATCCTCTTATAATATTTTCAAAGACCTCTTGTAAGAGAAAGTGCAAACTTTTTCATGATTAAATAAAGTTAAAAAAAATCAAAATCAATGGATACAATACACCAAAGGGAGAAATACTGAATAAAGGAATACGGATAAAAGTAATAAGGATAAGAAGGAATAAGAAAGGGAATATGATAATACAGGGAATAAGAATAATAATATGAGGTAGTAGGTTGGCCAAGGCACCAGCCACCTGTTGAGATACTACCGCTAGAGTTATGGGGTCCTTTGACTGGCCCGACAATACTACATTGGATCCTTCTCTCAGGGTACAGTTCACTTTCCCTTTGCCTACACATACACCGAATAGTCTGGCCTATTCTTTACAGATTCTCTTCTGTCCTCATACACCTGGCAACACTGAGATTACCAAACAATTCTTCTTCGTTCTAGGGGTTAAATCCTGCACTGGAATTGTTAAGTGGCTACTTTCCTCTTGGTAAGAGTAGAAGAGACTCTCTAGCTATGGTAAGCAGCTCTTCTAGTAGAACGACACTCCAAAATCAAATCATTGTTCTCTAGTCTTGAGTAGTGCCATAGCCTCTGTACCATGATCTTCAACTGTCTTGGGTTAGAGTTCTCTTGCTTGAGGGATACACTCAGGCACACTATTTTATCTGATTTCTCTTCCTCTTGTTTTGTTAAAGTTTTTATAGTTTATATAGGGATTATTTATTCTAATGTTATTACTGTTCCTAAAATATTTTTCTGGGCTCAACCTGTGCCGCTCCGTGAAATGCTCCTTTTAGCATCATTTCTAAGGTATATAACTGCTATATATTACCAGAGAAAAAAGTTGCATTGGAATGCCAGGGATGAACCCAGCTCGCTCACCTATATAAGGTGTCGGTATAGTAACTGGGGCGTGAAAACCACTGTCAGAGGTCTCGTGCCATTTAGATATCTCCTCTTCAAATTCCCCAGTTAATACGAGGTGCCGTTCTACATTCCACTATTGATCGCTACTACTACTACCTCCACCCACGCGATCATCTTCACTCCTTTCATAGCATCTTTGGTGTACGCACACGTTCCTTTGATTCTTGTGACTTTCATGTTTTGAGTGTTTCTTGCGCAAGATGTCGGATCTTCAAGCTTCTACCACCAAGTTGAGTACTAAAACTTAGTTTTGAGGTTCTGGAAGTAGCGATATCCGATATACAGGTATTCATTTACTTGGGTGTTTAAGTTTCAGGAGTCGGAGATTACTGCTCCCTGTCAGCCATTTTGGTTTCGCTACCTCCGAGAGCCTTTGTTTACTTGACGACTAACAATTAGTCCCCCATACTAATTGTATTTCGTTTTGATCCTTTACATTGCGCCTGCTCATTGCCATTTCATATTATGCGATGCTTATCTACAAGTTTTATGTGTTAAATCAATTATTTTGAAACACTTAATTTAGGTTATGGGCTTGCATGGCTACCCTTCTGGGCCGTGTTCGACCTTGAAGGTAGCCTTCACCACCGTGTCCTGGTGTTTTGATTATTCTAATTTCAAGGATTTATTACTCTTATTATTGTAAGTTATAAATATTCTTATATATAAGAGATGGGTCCTTTTGTTTAGTTTTTATTGAGAGGAACCTCAGGTTAGCAAGATATTATCCTTGTCATTATCGTCCCAAATTGGTATCCTACCCAATTGGGTATTTTAATTTTAGTGTTGTAGTCTTCCCGACCAGGTCGGTAGCTACCCAATTTGGGAGGGCTAGGCTAACGCTTTTCCATTCATGTTTTTTCTCCTGCGTTCCTCTCTTCCATGATTATTTTTATTTTTATTTTTGCGTGCCATCATAACCTATATATATTACTTGTTTCGTTATTTAATTGTTTTTATATTTATGATCATTCTGTTTTTTAGTTTGTGCGATCTCGTGGAGCTGTTTCTCGGAGGGTTGTCACACCTGGCCGGTTACAGGCCCACTTGATCGCCTCGAGCCACGCTCTTGGTTGGTTCCCGCTGGCTACCCACCTAGGTGGAGTACGCCTCACTCCTCCCCCTCCCGGGATACCTCATGACTCACTCTCATTAGAGATTAAGCGGAGAACAGCTATTGTTTTTTTGGTCGAGTACGCTCGCATACTACGGGTTGTCGTAAACCGTGCTCTCCCCCGGCCGCTTCGACTGGCCCCCGGGTGAGCCGGGAAGATTACGGGTTGCGTGTTAAGTATTCTTCAGACGTGATTTTCTTCATTGTTTTTCATTCAGTTATGATTTAGAGTTAGCCTACTGTAATGCGTAGGCTATCTATACGTTTAGACGAAGTAATCACGGAAGAATCTCCTTAAGATTTATAATTTTAGTTTTTATAAAATTTTATATTTGACTATTATTGTCGCTGTCCGTTAAAAGGTACCCGGGGCTGGCGGGAGTCATAGAACCCCTCCCTCCCTAACCTTTTTTCGGGACTCCCCTACCCTAGTAGGCGTTTAAGACCCTTGGGTCATACTCAGTTGGCTCCCCGGAGCCAACGGGAGGTATTTTATTTAACAACAATTGTTAACTTTATACATTCCCGGCTCTGACGGGATGATATATCCTCAGTTACGACAATAATAATATCAATGAATAATCATAAATTAGTACCAAATAAGTATCAATTAGTTTCATAATGTTTACATACATAAGGATATTACTCAGGTTTAGTTTTAAGAACCCGGAGCCTCCGGTGGTCCTTTTTGGATACTCATGTATCATTTTAATTACAGGTGGTCCGATGCCAGATGACAGCCTGTGCGGCTGTTTTGCAGAAAGCGTGTGGACATGAGGTCTGCCGATCTCATGCTCCGTGTGCAGTCCAGGTAGATGATCTACTGGCGTGGCAACCGGACAATTGCAAGATTTGCTACGGGTTGGTCTCCACTTTAACAGCGGATTCGGTAGGTGTTCCCGTCGGACAGTCTAATAATTAATTTAAGTATAAGCTGTTAGAGTTTAAAAGGAGATTATTTCTATATATATATATATATTTTAGACGGCGGGTTGGCCAGGAATATTAGTAACAGAATATTCTCTTTCAGACCCCTCAGACCGCCAAGAGTTCCGCCTTGTCGACCCTCAAGATCTGGGTAGGCGGGTTCACCAGGAATGTTAAGGCGAAGAAGCCTTACGTCCTTTACGAGGAGATTTTCAACTCAATCTACCCCAACGCCAAGACTTTGGCGGCGGTACCCAAGTAAGTGGCGGATCCCATCATCCCCAAGATCGGGGAAGATACTCTGATCTTGTCGGAGGAACTGGAAGGACTCGGAGAGACGGTTCTGGAGGATGTGGCAGCCATCAACCTGGATCTGGAGCCGATGGTTCTGGACAAAACAGAACAAGGTAGGGAGGTAAGTGAGGCAGGAGATGCACGGTCTAAGATACCCATTCTTAGCCTGTCACCGTCTTCTTCTTCTATATCTTCTTTCCAAGGGTTTACTGGGAAGAATGTGGCTGGGGTCAGGCCATGCCCAGTAGTCCCTAAAATCAAACAAATAAAAAAGACCTTACCTAAGACTCCTAAGTCTTCAAAGCTGCCAAAACCATCTAAGTCTTCTTTATCCACTAGGGTATTGAAGGACTCAGCAGTAGCTACTTCCTCCCACCATGGGTCGAGAGCCAGGAGCAGCTCGTGAGCTAAGACCCCGGAAGTACCCTTTGATCTGGCGGCTTTTTCGAGCCAGTTAATGGAGAAGATGGGCAGCATAGTGCAGTCTCAGATTGGTTCCCTAGTTGGCACCCTCACACAGAGACTGCAAAACAAGGAGAACCTCATGGAGAATCTCTTGCGTTCCGGACTGCCTCAACAGCAGCAATATGTAATCCCGGACGCCTCCAAACTCCCGGAGTTCGTAAAAAGCAATCCCTGGCGATTGGCTTTACATGCCCCCTTTAAGGATGGCATGCTAACTATCGAAGGATGTGGTACTCGGCCGGTAGAGCATTTCGAATTCTACCCGCCGGGTCTTCAGTTCCCCTTCCCCGGATTTGCACGCTTGACAGAGGAAGCGCTAGTAAGGCTAGATAAAGTTCCTAAGGAAACTGTTATCTACCCTAAAGAGCAAGCACAGTCCGCCTGGGTCCGGACTTTGAATGAGTGGGAGTGTGTTAACACCCCATAAGAGCTCATACACGATGTTTGTAGTAGAGGGGCAAACTCCAATGCCTTGCACCACGAAGATCATGGACCTTGCTCTGCAAGCAGTAAACAAAGACAAGCCGTTGCCGCAGTTACGTGAAACGGACCTGACTTCCCTCCTATTTCCGGGAGATCACGATTGCTGGACTGACGCCCCAGCAACGTTTACTGCAGGAAAATTGAACGCTGACTGTGCGTCTACGCAATTCAGTGAGCGGCTACCCAGGCTTCCGGATTCCCTAATAAGACTCGAGTTTGATGCCCGCATGAGGCTGAGTAGGTCCATCAACTCAGCCACAATGGCGGAAATGTCTTCCTTGGTATATGAAGAGGAACCACAATTCAAAATCCTGACGAAGTTGTTGCTTCATACGTTGCTTTCTGACGCATACGATTTTGCTCTAGCCAGATGTAGATGTCGGAAACAAGTCTTGTCCGAAGCCTCTATTAGACATGAGCCTAACAAGCTCATCAAAGCCCCAATTTGGGGTCCTGACCTGTTACCGGAGGATATGGTTAACAACGTCCATAGCGAAGCTGCAAGGGTTAATCAGAGCCTCAAGGTTCGGTGGGGTCTGATACCCAAACGTAAATTTGAGCCATCCAGTAGCCAAACTAGAGGCAGGAAGAGACCGAGGACTTTTCAGTCATTTCAGGGTCAGCAGACCCAACAAGTGGTCTAGACGATCCCAGTGCCACAAGGGGGTCAACCTTCAACATCGAAGGCACAACCTCAACAGCAATACGTGTGGGTTACACCTCAACCACCCCAACAAGTAGCAACTACCTCCTTTGCACCTTCCCCAGCCTTTAATCCTACCTATGAAACACAAGGCGTGTTCCATGGGTACAATAAACATGCCAGAGGTAGTAGGGCAAGAGGAGCCTTTCGCAACAGAGGCAGCGGAAGAGCCTACTCTAGAGGCAGAGGATTCCGAGGATCCCGGGGAGGTAAATCCACTGCAAACCATTGAGAATCCTCAGGTAGGGGGAAGGCTGTATCTCTTTCGGAACCGTTGGATATTCAACAATTGGGCTTACAGCATAATTTCCAAAGGTCTGGGGTGGAGTTGGATAGAAGGGCCCCCTCCAACAACCAGTTTTCATCAACATCCAACGGAAGAATTAGTTCTATATGCAAAAGATATTTTACAAAAGAATGCAACAGAAGAAGTAAAATATTTGAAATTTCAAGGTCGCTTGTTCAGCGTGCCAAAGAAAGACTTAGACAAGCGAAGGGTAATCTTGGACCGGTCTCTTCTGAATTCTTACATTCAATGCGACAAGTTCCATATGCTAACCGTCTCTCAGGTGCGGACCTTACTTCCCCGTGGGGCTGTCACCACCTATATAGATCTTACAGATGCTTACTATCAAGTTCCGATAGCAAGGCATTTTCGTCCGTTCCTAGGTTTCAAGTTAGGCAACCAAGCATATGCATTCAAAGTAATGCCATTCGGACTCAACATAGCACCCAGGATATTCACCAAACTGGCGGAAACAGTAATCCAAGAATTAAGAACTCAAGGAATACAAATAGTAGCTTATCTAGACGACTGGCTTATTTGGGCAAACAATGTCGAAAATTGCCTCAAGGCAACAAACAAAGTAATAAAATTCCTACAACAGTTGGGATTTCAGATCAACTTCGAGAAGTCACGTCTAGTCCCGGAGACAAAATTTCAGTGGCTAGGGTTATAATGGAATCTGAACACACACACACTGTGTATCCCAGTAAACAAGAGGAAAGAAATAGCAAGAAATCCAAAAAGTTTTCTCAAGGACAAGCTGACGTCCAGGAGATAACAAGAGAGAATCCTAGGTGCCCTCCAGTTTGCCTCAGTAACAGACATATTACTGAAGGCCAGACTGAAAGATATAAATCGAGTATGGCGGTCCAAAGCAAACAAGAGATATCGAGACAAAATAGCTCGAAGCCCACCAATTCTGAGGAAAAGACTTCAGCCATGGACAAAAGTAAAAAATCTAGCAAAATCCATCCCATTAAAATTTCCACCACCAACACTGGTCATTCACACAGACGCCTCTCTAACCGGCTAGGGAGGGTACTCCCAGTACAAGAAAGTCCAGGGACTATGGTCGATATCATTTCCCCAACTTCATATCAATGTCTTAGAGGCCATGACAGTATTCTTGACTCTAAAGAAGCTTGCTCCAGCAAAGAAGCAACATATCAGACTGGTGCTGGACAGCGAAGATATAGTCCACTGCATAAACAGAGGAGGTTCCAAGTTGAATCACATAAACCATGTAATGATAGCGATATTTTCCATGGCGATAATGAACCATTGGCATCTGTCAGCAGTTCATCTAGCAGGAATACGGAATGTAGTGGTAGATGCACTTTCGAGGACAACTCCACTGGAATCGGAGTGGTCACTGGACTTAAAGTCATTTAAATGGATTTTACATCAGGTTCCAGGTCCAACCACAAACTAAAGTGCTATGTAGCCCCCAACCTGGACCCTCGGGCTTATGCCACGGACGCAATGTCATTGGACTGGAATTCTTGGGAGAGAATTTACCTATTCCCACCAATAAATATGTTAATGAAGGTACTAGACAAACTCAGAACTTTCAGAGGCCAAGTGGCTCTAGTAGCCCCCAACTGGCCCAAGAGCAACTGGTTTCCCCTACTGGTGGAATTGGGTCTCCATCCTCAACGGATTCCCAATCCAATACTAACACAAGTAGTACAAACTCGCAGTGTGTTAGCTTCCTCAAAAATTCAGAGTGCCCTAACTTTATGGACTTTATGAAATTTGCAGCTCAAAGAGATGCGGATATTGATCCTCAGAATACCTTATTTTTAGAATCAGATAAAAGAGAATCCACCCTTCGACAGTATGATTCAGCTGTAAAGAAACTCGCAAAGTTTTTAAGACTCAAAGGCTGAGGTGATGACTATGAATCTGGCAGTAACCTTTTTTAGAACTATTTGAATCAGGCCTGGCAGCTAATACTATTACAACAAGTAAATCAGCCTTGAAGAAAATTTTCCAAATTGGATTTAATATTAACCTTACAGATTCATATTTCTCGTCCCTCCTGAGAGCTTGTGCCAGATTGAAACCCTCAACTCGTCCTAGCTCAGTTTCTTGGTTTCTGAATGATGTACTTAAGTTGGCTTCTGACACTCTTAACGAGTCTTGTAATTATATACCATCATTAAGAAAAACATTGTTCTTAATGAGCCTAGCATCTGGCACCAGAATATCAGAACTTTCAGCCTTGTCTAGACATCCAGATCATATTGAATTTCTCTCGTCGGGAGAAATACTAATTTCTCCAGACAAAAGATTCTTAGCAAAAAATGAGGACCCTCAGAACAGATGGTCCCCCTGGAAGATTGCTCCACTTCCTCAGGACCCATCTTTATGTCCAGTAAACACTCTGAAAGCATATTTAAATAGAACTTCCAATAAGTCCTCGGGGCCCTTATTTATTAGAGAAAATGGAGGAACCATTACCCTGAAAGGGATCAGACAACAGATTCTGTATTTCATTAAACAAGCTAACCCAGAATCATTCCCACATGTTCATGATATACGAGCAGTAGCTACATCCATTAATTACTTTCAACATATGAATTTTTATGAACTGAAAGATATACAGGCTGGAAGTCCCCAGCAGTTTTTAAACGCCACTATTTAAAAACCTTTGGAAGCCCTAAAATTTGCAACAGTGGCAGCAGGAAATGTGGTCCCTCCTGAAAATCATGATCCATAATCATAAGGTCTTGTTCTATCTTTTTTCACTTTCCCTCTACCTGCCTTACTTATTGTCCCTACTGTAGTTTTGTTTTGTTTATTCACCTGGATTGCACCCTTTGTGATATCAGATTGTATATAGTTATTAACGTTACGGCATTTATTTGGGCATCTTATTGCTCTCCCCTTTTTTACTTCCATAAATTTGGAATTCATTATGTTGTAAATTATCGTGCTTATTTTTCTACCCTTTATGATAAGGAATTGTTAAAACAACTTATTTTGAAATACTTTTATATTTACATATATATACAATTTGCATTAAACCATGTTATTTGACTTTAGATTTTAATTTATCTTCCTTCTCAGGTGTTGGTTGAGCCCAGAAAAGGGATTTTGACGAAGGAAAAATCTATTTCTGGGCGAGAGACCTGTGCCACCCAGTGAACCCACCCACTGCTTTCCCACCCAGAATTGGCCCAAGCTTGGGTGCTATGAGGAGTGAAGATGATCGTGTGGGTGGAAGTAGTAGTAGTAGCGATCAGTAGTGGAATGTAGAACGGCACCTCGTAGTAACGGGGGAATTTGAAGAGGAGATATCTAAATGGCACGAGACCTCTGACAGTGGTTTTCATGCCCCAGTTACTATACCAACACCTTATATAGGTGAGCGAGCTGGGTTCATCCCTGGCATTCCAATGCAACTTTTTTCTCTGGTACTGTAATATATAGCAGTTATATACCTTAGAAATGATGCTAAAAGGAGCATTTCACGGAGCGGCACAGGTCTCTCGCCCAGAAATAATATTAATAATAGTATGGATGGGAATAAGGGTTCTGTATAGGGAGTAACCATGGACTGAAATGAATAGTAAACTTGCATGAATAAATAGAAAAGGGATTTTGACGTAGGAAAAATCTATTTCTGGGCGAAGGACCTGTGCCGCCCAGTGAATAAGCTCCATTTAGCACTTATTCTTAGGTAATTTACTGCTAAATATACCAGAGAAAAAATGTAAAGGAGTGCTAGGTTAACTAGCTCGCTCACCTATTGGTGTCGGTATAAAATTGGGCGTATATTCCAGAGGTCCCGCACTATTTAGATTAATCCACGACAGAGAACCCCAATAGAGGAGAGCCGTTCAACCTCACTCGGTACTACTACAATGCATCCGCTCAGAACCCAACTCCTTAGC
Source organism: Palaemon carinicauda (assembly GCF_036898095.1). Lineage (NCBI taxonomy): Eukaryota > Metazoa > Arthropoda > Malacostraca > Decapoda > Palaemonidae > Palaemon > Palaemon carinicauda. The sequence continues at coordinate 41,604,826 of NC_090740.1, forward strand.
ACCCAAAGTTTGGGGACTCCAAGGGAGAGGAGCTGGGAGGGTTCACTGGGCGGCACAGGTCCTTCGCCCAGAAATAGATTTTTCCTACGTCAAAATCCCTTTTCTGGGCTCGAACCTGTGCCGCCCAGTGAATCTATACAAGAGAAAAATGTCACCAAACTTGCAAAATAAAGGAAAAAACATAAGCGTAAGAGAAAAACAGGATGCTTTAATCAGAGATGAGTACCAAAAAACAATTATAAGGGTATCTTAAATATGAACATAACCCCAATAAGGTAGGTATAATAATGCCGTGAGTGATAATATATACAGATACTCAGGAGCATAAAATTTACAAATATAATAACAGTATTCAGGTGCGCGACCAACGAATACAATAGGGTATAAATGAGGCAGGTAAGAGGGAGAGATAAAGAGTCAAGGCATTAACCTGTGAGTTACTCGTGAGTAACTACGCTCCCTGCGGCTACTGTAGAAAATTTTAGGGCTTCCAAATGTTTAAGGTAGTGTTTCTTGAACACTGACGGTGATTTCCACCCTGTATACCTGGAAAGGTCTGTAAAATTCATGTGGTGAAAGAAGTTCACCGAGGTGGCAACCGCCCTGATATCATGTGCAAGAGGAAAAGAGTCAGGGTTAGCTTGTTTAATAAAATACAAAATTTGTTGCCTGATCCCTTTAATAGTAATGGTACCGCCTTGTTCTCTAACGAATAGAGGCCCCGAGGAGTTAGAGGAGGTCCGGGATAGATAAGACCTAAGAGTAGTGACAGGGCACAGCGACGGATCTTGCGTGAGGGGAACAATTTTCCAGGAGGTCCATCTGTTTTGAGGGTCTTCATTCTTAGCCAAAAAGAATTTGTTAGGAGAAAGAAGGACCTCTCCTGAAGGCAGAAAGTCAATATGACCCGGGTCTCTCGACAAGGCTGCCAATTCAGAAATTCTTGCCCCGGAAGCCAAGCTCACTAGGAAAAGTGTTTTCCTGAGAAGGGGCATGTAACCACAAGAACTGTTAATGGTATCAGAAGCCAATTTGAGTACGTCATTAAGGAACCAGGTCACCGGGGTAGGACGAGTAACCGGTTTCAGTCTGGCACAAGCTTTCGGAATTGAAGCTAACAAAGAGTCGGTTAAGTCTATGTTAAAACCCACTAGGAAGATCTTTTTCAGAGCCGATTTAATAGTGGTGATAGTATTGGCTGCCAGACCTGATTCTAATAAAGATCTAAAGAAAGTGACTGTAAGGTTCAAGTTCATACAGTTCACGTCTGAGTCTATTAAAAATTTTGCCAACTTTTTAACTGCAGAGTCATACTGACGGATGGTGGAATCCCGTTTATCCGATTCTAGGAACAAGGTGTTTTGAGGATCAATATTGGCACCATGCATAGCCGCAAACTTCATAAAGTCCATAAAGTTAGGGCGCTCTGAATGTTTGAGAAAGCGTACACAACGCGTGTTTGTACTATCTGAGACAGAACCGGATTGGGTATCGGGCGAGGGTATAATCTCAACTCCCGCAGGAGAGGATACCAGTTGCTCTTGGGCCAGTTGGGTGCGACCAAGGCTACTTGTCCCTTGAAGGATCTCAGTTTGTCTAGGACTTTCAGCAAAAGATTCACCGGGGGAAAGAGATAAATCTTTTCCCAGTTGTCCCAATTCTGTGACATGGCGTCTGTGGCGTAAGCCTGAGGGTCTAGATTGGGAGCCACATATACTCTCAATTTGTGGTTGGATTCCGTGGCGAAGAGGTCCACTTGGAGACCGGGAACCTGAGAGAGAATCCACCGAAATGACTTTAGATCGAGTGACCATTCCGATTCTAGAGGGGAGGTCCGGGACAGGGCGTCTGCCACTACATTCCGGACTCCCGCCAGGTGGACAGCTGAAAGATGCCAACGGTTCGAGGCTGCTAGGGAGAATATGGCTACTAGAACATGGTTCAGAGGCCCTGACTTTGACCCGCCTCTGTTGAGGCAGCGGACCACCACTTCGCTGTCGAGGACCAGACGAAGGTGTTGTTTCTTGGGAAGAGCGAGACGTTTCAGGGTTAGAAGAACTGCCATGGCCTCTAGCACATTGATGTGAAAATGGCGGAACAAGGGAGTCCAAAGACCTTGAACTTTCTTGAGCTGAGAATAGCCGCCCCAACCTGATAGGGATGCGTCTGTGTGAATGATTAATTCCGGAGGCGGAAATCGAAGGGGAACTGACTTTGACAGACTGTTTGCTCTTGTCCAGGAAGAAGTCTTTCCCGTAGAATGGGAGGAAGGCGGACTTTCCTGTCCCGGAGCTTCCGGTTCGCCCTCGAACGCCAGACACGATTGATATCTTTCAATTTTGCCTTCAGAAGAAGATCCGTCACTGAGGCAAACTGAAGGGACCCCAGAATCTTCTCTTGGAGTCGTCTGGAACTTACTTTGTCTTTGAGAAAGCGTTTGGTGTTCCTTGCAATCTCTAACCTCTTGGGTCTGGGAAGACACAGAGTATGAGATATAAGATCCCATTGCAGGCCGAGCCATTGGAACTTCGATTTTGGAAGAAGACGGGACTTCTTGAAGTTGATCTGGAAGCCTAGAGATTGAAGATAATGGATGACTTTGTGAGTGGCTTTTAGGCAATTTTGGGAGGTGTCTGACCAAATGAGCCAGTCGTCCAGATAGGCTACTACTTGAATCCCTTGATTCCTGAGTTCCTGAACAGCGACTTCTGCTAGCTTTGTGAAGATCCTTGGGGCAATGTTGAGCCCGAAAGGCATCACCTTGAAGGAGTAACTTTTGTCCCCTAAGCGAAAGCCTAGGTACGGACGGAAGTGTCTCGCTATCGGGACGTGATAGTAGGCGTCTGTAAGATCGATAGAGGTGGTGACGGCCCCACGGGGAAGTAAGGTCCGCACCTGCGAGACGGTAAGCATTCGAAACTTGTCGCATTGAATGGACAAGTTGAGAAGGGATAGATCTAGAATCACTCTTCTCTTGTCTGAATCCTTCTTCGGGACACTGAACAGCCGACCTTGAAACTTCAGATGTTTCGTTTCTTGTATGGCGTTCTTTTGTAAAAGATCCTGGACAAATTCGACCAGGTCCGGAGTGGAATGTTGACGAAATTTGTTCGGAGGAGGAGGTCCTTGAATCCAACTCCACCCTAGTCCCTTGGAGATGATACTGAACGCCCAGGGACTGAACCTCCATTTGTTGCGGAAGGCATAGAGCCTCCCCCCTACCTGCTGTACCTCAGTATTGGTTTGAGGAGTTGCCTCCACGTCCGCCTCGGAAGTTCTTTCCTCTGCGAAAGGCTCTTCCCCTGCCTTTGTTCTGGTTAGAGCCACGGTGGTAGCCTCTACCTCTACCATAACTCTGGGAAGAGCTATGAGCCTCGTAGGACTGGTTAAAGGCAGGGGAAGTGGCGGAGGCACCAGAAAGCTGGCTCTTAGGTAGCAGAACGGTGACATAGTCATCCGAAGGAGCCCGAGAGGTGGAAGGCTGTGCAGGGGCAACAGAAGATGGAGGAAGAGGCAGCCGGAAGTTGGATGAAGCACTCTGTTGTTGCCTGAACTGGGTGGAGGTATATGGTCTAAGCTTCTTCCTACCCCGGGCTTGATAATTTGCGGGGTCATACTTGCGTTTAGGGGTCAAACCCCAACGGGCTTTAAGGCTCTGATTAACCCTAGTGGCCTCCGCCAAGACTTCCTCTACGAGATCCTCGGGGAAGAGATTTGAACCCCAACAGGAGGACCGGATGAGTTTATTAGGTTCATGCCTAATCGTCGCCTCAGCTAGAACATGCTTGCGACATCTGCGTTTAGCAGTAGCGAAGTCATACAAGTCATAATACAAAGACTGTAACGTAGCCTTGTTGAGAGACTTAAAAATACTCTCCGTATCGTAAGTCAAGGCTATCGACTCCGTGGATGTGGCCAGGTTTAGAGTACGGCCCACACGTAGGCGGGAATCATATTCCTGTTTAATGAGGGATTCCGGGAGACGGGGAAGCTTCTCACTAAACAAGACTGAGGCACAGTCTGCTGCAAGCTTGCCGGAGGTAAAGGTGGTATGGACGTTGTCCCAACACTCAATACCTGAGGGAAGAAGGAGGGAGATTGGATCCACCTCTCGGATGGGAGGCAAGGGCTTCTCCTCCAGAGCATATTGAAAGGCAAGCTCTGCCACCTTATTGACGCATGGAGTCAAGGTGGTCTTGTCCATTAAGAACATCGTAAAGGAGCTTTTATAAGGCGTCAGCATGGTGTTAGTGCAGCCGATGTCATTCAAAAATCTGGCCCAAACAGATTGGGCTTGCTCCTTCGGGAAGATGACCGTCTCTTTGGGGACCTTGTCTAATCGGACTAAAGCTTCCTCGGTAAGTCTGGCATAACCATGAAATGGAAATGCCAGACCCGGAGGAAAGAATTCAAAGTCCTCTAGAGGACGAGTGCCAAGGCCCTCCAGAGTCAACATTCCGTCTGAGAACGGGGAATGAAGAGCCATCCGCCAGGGGTTGTTCTTGGCAAACGGCGGGAGCTTAGAGGCATCCGGTATGAGAGAGCTTTGGACTCTCTCCGGAGCTCCTTGCTCTAAAGCCCCAATTCTCTGACCGAAGTTAGAGAACATCGTGTCCATCCTCGACTGCATCTCCGAAACCAACTTTGCCTGCATCTCCGACACGATGCGAAGCATAGCTGATTCGGAAAGGCCCGGGCTAGCAGCAGGAGGGGCGGAAGGAACTCCCGGGTCGTGAGACTTAGAGGAGGAACCAGAGGTCTTTGAAGACGGGTTCGTACCATGTTTAGAGCCATGAGAAGTCTTGTGAGGCTTGCGAGCTTTGGGTAAGGTCCTTGAAGTAGACTTATCCTTAGGGGGAACCGGGTATGAACGTTGAGACGAATCACGGTCCCCAGAAAATCCAAGAAAGGAAGAGCGATCAGAAGAAGAAGAAAGAGCGGGGCTGAGGATAGGAATCTAGCGCCGGACACACCTGCCTCACTTACCACCCTACCTGTATCCGGCTCGTCTAGCAACATTGGTTCGACGTCCAGGTTCATGGAGGCAACATTGTCCTCCAGACCTTCGGGGGCGTCCGATGGATCTTGCTCTGGGTCGATGAGACCCGTTATAGTGGCATCAATGTGGGCAATGATGGGAGCTGCCACATGCCTAGCCACAGCAGCTGAAGACTTGGCGTTGGGGTAAACCATGGTGCAGTAGTCCTCAGATAGGACGTACGGCCGCTTAGACTTTACATTCCGGGCAAACCCACCAACCCACACCTTCAGTGTGGCCCAAGCCGCAGACTTTTGCTCCGGGGATGCCTGAAATAATAGTGGGAATTATAAAAGGGAGACTCCCAATGGTCCTTCAAGACCATAGATATCTTACTAATAGTAAATAAAATAAGAAGGCAATATAGCCAACGGGACTCACCGAGTCAGATCCAAGGGTAGTGATGAGGTCGAAGCAAATCACACAGTTATCCGGGTGCCATACCACAACGTCTTCCAGTTGAACCCCACAAGGGGCGTGAGATCGGCAGACGGAGTGGCCACAAGGCTGGTGCAGAACAGCTGCACAGGCCGGCGTCAGACAATGCACCATCTGTAAAAAGAATAGTATATGAGAAACTGTAAGTCTCTTAAGTAGGGGCGGGTCTGGAGGACCCGGGCCTAACATAGGTCTAACACAAGATTAGAGCTTAACTGTACTATTCTTTAAGTGGCCTAACATAGGTCTAACACAAGAATAGAGCTTAACTGTACTATTCTTTTAAGTAGGGGCGGGTCCGGAGGACCCGGGCCTAACATAGGTCTAACACAAGATTAGAGCTTAACTGTACTAGTCTTTAAGTAGGGGCGGGTCCGGAGGACCCGGGCCTAACATAGGTCTAACACAAGATTAGAGCTTAACTGTACTTTTTTTTTTTTTTTTTTTTTAAATTTTAATTTTTTTTTTTTTTTTTTTTTTTTTTTTTTTAAATAGGGGCGGGTCCGGAGGACCCGGGCCTAACATAGGTCTAACGCAAGGTTAGAGCTTAACTGTAATAGTCTTACATAGGGGCGGGACCGGAGGTCCCGGGCCTAAACATAAGTCTAACTTGAAACTAAATTATAACCATCCATTCCGGTCAAGCCGGGAGCATAAAAAAGGATGCAATAACAAGGAATTAAGACACATAGTGTCTGATTTCCCGGGGTGGGGTAGACCCCGGGCCGGGAAATAAAGGTATATTCAATACCAATTCCTTTAGGGACTCCGGGGTAGTGATCTGTCATATATAATCATCATAGGAAATGTTATAAAATAATAGGGGGGCGGAACTGTAACTATGAACTGCCAATCGAACCCGGAGGGTTTCGTATAACATAAGCCAGAATGAAAAGTGAATATAAAATAGGGTACACCGGGATCCAACTCTGTAGACCGGTGGCCAACCAGACTAGACAGAGACTAAACCGCCGGGCCACCCGGAGGACAAAGTCCATAAACACTTAACTACCCCCTCTAAAAGGAGGGAAGGCAACGATCCCTTAGTGGAGGGGGAGAAGCCTAGCCTCCCACCTAGCTAGAGGGGGAGCGTGGGGGAGGATCACGTGATACGAGGCAGCAGGGCTACCAACTGACGATCCCCAACCAGACAGATCAAACGGAGTAATGGCACAAATATTCATTATAATAATAATAATAGCGTTAAATATATGAATAAACACATAGAAAATTTTTGGGCAAGGCATGCAACATAAATAATTAAATCACAAAAGACACACCTGATGGCTAAAATAACATTGCCGCCTTAGCACGGTCGGCAGCCATAGCGATACGTAAATGATATCGGCCCAAAAATTGAACCACGAGGATTCTAAACGCTAAATAATGAATATTCACAATAACAAATAATATTTGATAATAAAAATAATACACATAGTAACACCGCAAGTGAAAATTAAAAGCTCTCAAAAACAGGAGTACCAACTGTAGTGAAATCAAGCAAGATCGGTATGAACGAAGAGAATAACTCCTATAATATAAATATTAAACGATCTAGGTTGCTCAAAACACAGTAAAATCCAGCTTGGTACTTAACTTAGACGGTGTCTCCTGGGAAACCGACGAAGAAGCCATAATTCACTAGAAAATATCCAAAATCGAGAGCACCAGAAAAATGCGGGTTACTTTGATCGTTGTGCTAAAAGGAGTTAGGTTCTGAGCGGATGCATTGTAGTAGTACCGAGTGAGGTTGAACGGCTCTCCTCTATTGGGGTTCTCTGTCGTGGATTAATCTAAATAGTGCGGGACCTCTGGAACATACGCCCAATTTTATACCGACACTAATAGGTGAGCGAGCTAGTTAACCTAGCACTCCTTTACATTTTTTCTCTGGTATATTTAGCAGTAAATTACCTAAGAATAAGTGCTAAATGGAGCTTATTCACTGGGCGGCACAGGTTCGAGCCCAGAAATGAAAATATAAATGAAAATGAAATAGAAATGAAGGAAGCATAAAGAAATCTTTTGGGCTTCTAGTCAGCACACCATTTACTTAAAACAGAAGCTTACAGTAGCCTCCTCTATGGAATGGTGGTACTGTATAAAGGTAAAGTTTAAATATTTTGCATGGTACTTCAGGTTTAGCAGCAATGGTTAAATGAAGGTAGTAGGTTGCCAGGGCACCAACCACCCATTGAGATACTACCACTAGAGAGTTATTGCGTCCTTTGACTGGCCAGACAGTACTATAATAGATCCCTCTCTCTCTCTCTCTGGTTACAGCTCAATTTTCCTTCACTTACACATACACAGGGTGATGTTAGGAGATTCGCTAATGATGTCCACAACTGAGAGGTGAAAGTGGTACCCCTGTAAGAAGAAATATGCTTAGAGATACCAAATACCACTATCCACCTTGAGAGTAAGGCAGAGTTACATGAGGCGAATGTTGCCGTTTCCATGGGAATGGCTTCAGGTCAACGAGTGGAGTAGTCACTCCGCTGGTAAGCAAAGTGCCAGTGGGCAATTAGGTTATAACTAAGAGGAGAGGTGAATGCAACTAAACTATTAAACAGACATCAACCTTAAATACCAGGACTTGCAAGCAAGAACATCACAAACAGCAAACAATATTAAACATGAGCAATCAGGCTTACACAGGTTGGTTGGTAAAAAAGACAGAGAGGAGCTAGTGATAAGATAAAGAAAAAGCAAAACCGTTACATTGTGCGAGCGTGTATGAAACGTGCGGTACAGTTTCAATAGTTTAACAACCTACAGTATAGTTAAATCAGTGGTTGAGGAACTAGTGGATGAGGAAGTTTTACCGTAACAGATTTGTGTGGAAAAAATAAAAAGAGTAGTAGACATTCAATGGTCATAAATGAAAGAAAATAGGGAAGAGAGAAAGGAGGCACACCATGATGTGAGGAAGGGTAGGTATTAGAAAAGATTGACTATGGACTATAAGCTGATACTGAGATTTGAAAAAATGAGAAGCAACAACCAGGATGAAATGGAAAGAGATTACTATACCACAGGTAATCACGTGTATCCTATTATCAGAAAGAATCAAGAATTCATAATTTTATATGAAATTAATTAAAAGTACTCTGTGAGACATTAGACATCAGAACTTGTACAGAAAACAGAGCTTAAAGAGGTATGGTTACAAAATACCAAAATTCATGATTAGATTACTAAAAAAGGTTAGTTCAAAACTTTATTATAACATATATCAAAGTGCAACTCTAAATTGCAGTGGGAGGGACATGAAAAAATAGATCAAACTGGAGTTACATGAAGTATACAGAATCTGCAAAATAGACAAATCTTAAAACACTGGGAGAATTCAAATATCTAATAAGAAACGGTAAAGAACCAATTAGTCAGAAAAGTAGTAATTTGGATGTAGGAAGACATAGATTAGTAGGACTGCGTACTCTCCTCCCCACATGAATAAAGCATGGTACAAGGGGAATTCAAGTACAACCAGCCCTCCTTATTTGCGGGAGTTAGGTAACAGAGATAGGCATAAAGAGCGGGAATCCACGAATGCTTGCTGCCCTAGGGTAGGTCAACTCATAACCTACCAACTCACTCTCCATTGCCTAAGAGCGTTCAACTAACCCACTGCATAGCACTATATTGTTTTTACTTGGTTTCTATCACGGTATAAATAGTGTATTGTATCAGTGTGAACGCACTTCAGTAACTGCACATGTACACATGTGAACGGTATACTGTACATAACACAAGTCATCGCCACACTTATACGTAAATACTGTAATGGCAAAACACTTGTTCCTGTCTAATAATACTCGTTGATACTGTAATATACATTACTGTAATATATGTAGAGTACTACCACTACAGTATAGCTTTATTAACTATAGTAACACTCATAAGTGTACGCTGTTCTCGGCAAGTCGACTTGCACAGTCCAAACTCAACCTAAATGTAGTCTATATCTACATTACTTGTGTGAAGTACACTATTTTACATACAGTATTTTACAGTAGTTAATATAAAATAACACTAATACAGGATGAATACACTAACACAATAACATAGAAAAGAAAACGTACCCGTACAACACCTCTAACCATTTACGTACGAAATTCTACGTAGTAAGTCTGAAGCATGATGCAACTCTTGAGCCATCGACTGTTTGGCACGTGGGGTAGCGTAATATACCTATCACACTTTATACTAAAATCACTATATACCCACTGGATATGTACAGGTTTTTACATCACAAAGTGATTCTGCTCAAAGAGGACTGAAGTGGGAGATGCAAATGCAAGGAGACGATGAGAGAGTGAGGCCGAGTCAGCGAGAGATAGGGTGTCGTGTTGTGAGGAAAGGTAAAAACAGTAAAGTAGGCAGGGTGCTAAGGAGCGTGATCAGTTTGAAATCGAATAGGCAAAGACAGAACCTGTGAAGACTGAAGGTTTACTGAAGGAGCACAAAGCAGAAGACAGTGAAGAGAATTTACTGCAAATCTTATCTAAATTTTTCAAACATACTGTAGTTAGAATTAAAATACTTATACTTTAATCACAGAAAGAAGAATTAATCTCTATCAGTATAAGATTCATAATGAAAAAATCCTTTGTTTTCACACATACATTTAAAAAAGGCCTGCATAAAGCAAAGAGGAAATAATTCAAAGGGAATCTTTATTAATATTATTATCATTATTATTATTACAAGCTAAGCTACAACCCTAGTTGGAAAAGCAACATGCTATAAGCCTAAGGGCTCCGACAGGGAAATATAGCAAGTGAGGAAAGGAAACATGGAAATAAATAAACTACAAGATAAGTAATAAACAATTAAAATAAATTATCTTAAGAAGAGTAATAAGATTAAGTTAGATCTTTCATTTATGAACTATAAAATTTTGAAAAAAATGAGGAAAAGAAATAAGACAGAATAGTGTGCCTGTGTGTACACTCAAGCAAGACCATGGTACAGAGGCTAGGGAATCACCCAAAACTAGAGAAAAATGGTTTGATTTTGGAGTGTCCTTCTCTTAGAAGAGCTGCTTACCATAGGCTAGAAAAGGTTTCTTAACTGTTTCTGGATTCAGGAGATGTATGGAATGACATACTAAAAGTCTACCAAAATGCAATACTACAAAGCTATGAAATCCAAAATGGCTGTCAATGCATAAAAAAAGTGTTCAGTAATTAAATTTCTTAGTATTCAATCTAAGATGATAGACAAGATGTCTATACCTAGGTTTTCTGGATCAAAGAATACATTGGAAACTGTCAAAATTTCCTTTTAATCATCATCATAATGAAACACAAGATGGTATCCAATAATGGCCACTGATGTGCAGATATATCCTAAATTAACCGTATCATATCAAATACTGTATCAACATATACAGAAGATGCAATAACTTAACAGTACATCACTTATGAAACTAGCGTGTTTGGTTGCTACCAGAGTCTTAAAAGTCTAAAGTTAATAGTATGATAATCTTACTATCTATTAAGTGCATATATATTTCATTTGCAGTATTAATATATAGACTAATTGATATTCCTCATCTTCCTCTTCACTGAATTTGACATGATTGTATGGATTACCACAAGCAGGTGTACATGGTACTCCATACACCCTACCACTACACCGTGATGATCAGCAGGCAGATTTGCAGTTACCATATATCACCTTTAACAGTGTGGATCTGCATTCATATCTGACATTACTGGTGTTAACTTAATGACCTTTTTCTTCTAACCCCAGTTCAACATATCCATGTCACTCTCTTTCCCAATCCACACCATTATCTGGTAATAAACTCTGAGAGAATGAAATTTGGTGGAAGACACTGTTGGAGGTAGATGTTCCAGTGCTACAAGAGATTTTGAGGACACAATTTTCTTGGACAGGGTACTATGGCACAAAGATGTCAGTGACTCTGCACCCTTCCCACCAAATAGTACAGCCATTACCTTGGCTCCAGTGTGTTCAATTACTTTTTGTTCCTGGTCTGGAGAGAGGAATTGATCAGCACAAGATTGCAACACAGAATTACCTATGACTAACTTTCAAAATGCAGCCCTTTTTCATACACCAAAGATGCGCGATATACTATCACATCCTGTGAAAGCGTGGATGAAAAGCAGCTGAGAGCATAGTTTATTTCCTAGGACTGACTTAAGACTGTTGATGTGGTTCACTGTTCTGGCAGTTGATTTATCTGACCTGAAATAAAGGTCCCTGCTATCTGTCTGTGCATAATGAACGAGTAGAATTAAGAGGTCTGTGTCTTCTCCAATCAACATAGTGGTATGGAATTGTGATGCTTCAACTGCAGCCTTAGTAATATCTGTCAGCATCACCAGGTGAGTTGATGACAACACATCCTCTTTTCCTAAGTTTACCACTGATCAGATCAATTAAGGCTTGTTTGTTGATATCCCTCAACAAAAGCTCTTCCTTCCTGACCGAGAACAAAATCTCTGCTGTAACACTAACAACAGGGCAAACTTTCTGCCCTGAATGCCTTTGGTGAGTGTTGTCTTTTAATGGACCTCTATTATAAGCCATCAAAAACTACTATTGCCACCCAATATTGTCTAATGGTGAAATCTGCATGACCCAGCTATTGCACCGTAGCTATCTCCCTTCTTCCAGGGTACTCAATGTAATAAGGACCCTCAATCAAGGACATAGTAATCTCTGTCTGACGAGCGGATTGAGGTGGATCTATACCTGCTTCTTTCAAATGGTCTGAGATAGTGTGAGCGAGCTGTGGTTTATCTGGCTTACGAAATACATTTCTAATCTGTAAAAGAGATGGAGGGAATGGGCTAAGCTCATACCCTTAAATATCTTCCAGTGACAGCTCACCTGGTTTTGCCACTACCAATAATCTCTGAAATAATAGGGCAGGATCAATACTTTGATCTGGTGGAACCTTGACTGCAGAAACATCACCAAGCGTTATGACTTTATCTTTTCTTTTAAAAGAGTATCTGAAAGCAGACTGCCCAATCATATTTTCAATTACTTTCTTTATACTGGACTCGTATTCAAGAACATTTATGATGGGATTTGCCACTACACCACTGACTACATTCCACAGTGAGGAGTCTTCTGAAAAGGGTTAACAAGATAGTAATTTGGTCTTGAGCTTTTGTAGGTCTGAAACATCCCTCCTCATCCTTGCTTTATTCAAATCTTTATGTTGATCACTGGTCGTGTAAGAAAAAGATTGTTTAATTCCTGCATTGCCTTGTTATAATCAGCATTGGTGAGAGCTGACATTGTCCACTATGGCCTCTGCTCTTCTGTCATACCACTTCTACGAGTAAGTCCACCTGAGGTTTTTAGTGACCTCATTAAAGTTAGTTCAATAGCAAGATCAGAACTAAGGCCTGCTCAGTACCGATCACTACAACGGATCACATGAAAACCATTGGAAAATTTCTGAAGCATCTCTGGATGAGTTAGCTCTAGTTGCTAATCTCTTGGACGTAGAAATGTACAAACTTTAGATAACTGCCAGCTGATGCAAATATTCTGAGACTCAGAAAAAGCACTTAAATGTAATAACCAAGATCCAGTATGATCTGCCATGATCACTCTTCTTGCAACTCCCAACATCTGATTAAGCCACAGATTACTTGTCTTTTTTCTATCACTAACTTCTGACCTTCATTTTCCCAATTCCAGACTGATTTTAACCGCTGAATCTCATGACATAACACTCTCTAAGGATGATTGACCTAACAACAATGATGAGTAGGCATCCTTACACTTAACAACCAAAGATGTGACCTCTGGTCTGTCAATAACTAGATTTGAAGCAATTACATGGTTCAGTAATTTGTCTATAAGCAGATGACCACGGATAGCTCCTTGTGCAGATTTCCGTCATCATATGACCTACTGAATTTTCACTATATACCAGCTGTAGAATGTCTTTTAAGCCTGTACCATTCATGATGAATCCAATTGCACCCAACAAGTTCACTAGAGTGTGAAAGCAGCCTAACAAGAGAGCTATTTCCTTCAAATTATTTTTCTGAGGTGCATCAACAATGATCTCACTTCTTTTCCAGTACAGGGGCTGGTCAAATGTTATTATTGGTGTGATACCCTGTTTTACTGCTTGCTTATGAATAAATTCCAGTGTGGACAAAAGGCAGCTCTTGTTACCTGAGGACAGTGTACAAGTCAATCATGGGCAGATACATAATTGAGGACTGATCAGGGTGTTTGTACCCCTAATGAATTACATACAGTACATCACACCAAACAAGTTTGGAGTTTCCTGTTTAAAGCTTAATGATAGTTCCCATAGAATATCCAATGTTTGATTACACTTTGTATATTTTGTTATGTTTGAACACTGCCTTATGGCAGGCATGGTTGGCAAAGCAACAGTCCACTATGTCAATCCTAGTGTTCTCCACATATTTAAGTTCTGAAACAATTTGTCCTGGAATGACCTGTCTTCTTTTTTTACCTGGAGTCAAGGCAGCAATTATACTCATCCAATGGAAGGAGTCTCTACGATCGATTGAAAGAACTGAGCAGTCACATCTGAATCAATGCCCTCACCCAAAATATTTACAGCAGCTGTGCCAGCAGCATTCTTTTCAAATCTCAGAATTTCTCTATAAAGTCAAACCTCTCGATATGAAAGAATCGGCTTACGAAATTTTCACTCTGCGAAAGGAGATGCGAAGAATTTTATGACTCGCGTTACAAAAAATGTTTTGGACAACGACAGGAGGTACAGTGCGAGAGCCCAACCGTATCCGAGACGGATTTTAAAATTAGCGCCGCCAGCCCGTAAACTGCTACCATCCTCCCGCGTTCCCATTGGTTATCTCCCCTCTCGAATGCTAGTTACCACCATGAGATCCTGCTCTCCTATTGGTCAGCATCTGCTATACTGTATCCCATCGTGCACCTACGCATTGGCGTTCCTATGTCTTTTCATTCAGGCAGCGGTATCGTACGCATTAACTTAGTGTTTGTGATTTCGCTTTTGTAACAATTGTAGAGCTGTTATCGTATGTGATATTACGTTACATCATTAGCCATGGGTCCCAAGAAAGTCGCTGATGTCAAGGGAAAGAAGAGGATGATGCTTCCATGGAGATGAAGATGGAAATAATAAAGAAATACGAGGCTGGCATGGGTCAAGTGTGCTAGCAAAGGAATATGGCTGAAATCCGTCTACAACAGGAACGATCCTGAAGGATAAGGAAGCTATCAAAGCAGCAACACCTTCTGAGGGCATGACTGTTTTCTCCAGCAAGAGGAGCCACGTCCACGATGAGATGGAGAGACTACTGCTTGTCTGGATAAAGGACAAAGAAATGGCTGGAGACACTATCACCAAAGCGATAATCTGCCAGAAAGCCAGCACCATTTCCGGTGATCTCGTGCTTGCTCAGGCCGAAGCCGATGCAGGAGAAGGAACATCGAAGCAGGAACCCCCAGAGTTCAAGGCTTCTTCTGGGTGGTTTGAAAAATTTAAAAGAAGCTCAGGCATTCATTCGGTGGTGTGTCTTGGGGAGGCTGCAAGCTCGGACACGAAAGCGGAGCGTTTGTTAAGACGTTCAACGAGTTGACTGTCCGGGAACGCTTCAGTCCCCAGCAAGTCTTCAATTGCGACGAGACTGGGCTTTTTTGGAAAAATTCCTCGTCGAACGTACATCATGGCAGAAGAAAAGAGGCCACCTGGGCATAAGCCTATGAAGGACAAGCTTACCCTTGCACTCTGTGCAAATGCCAGAGGGATTGCAAGGTGAAAACCCTGCTGGTTTATCACTCCGATACTCCTCGAGCCCTCAAGACCAACAAAGTCACTAAGGAAAATCTAAATGTGTTGTGGGGGGCTAATGGAAAAGCCTGGGTAATAAGACAATTGTTCATCGAGTGGATAAATATTTGTTTTGGCCTGACTGTGAAAAAGTATTTGAAAGAGAAGCACCTCCCTATGAAATGACTGCTGGTGCTGGAAAATGCCCCTGCTCACCCTCCTGCCCTCCATGAAGATATTGTAGCAGAGTATTCCTTCATCAAGGTTTTCTATCTTCTACTGAACACCACCCCTCTCCTCCAGCCCATGGACCAGCACGTGATTTCAAACTTCAAAAAGCTTTATACGAAATATCTCTTCAAGAGATGTTTCAAAATCATTTAGAGCACAAACCTCACCCTTAGTCAATTTTGGAAGGAGCATTTTGATATTGTCATATGCCTCAAAATCATCGAACGAGCTTGGCAGGAGGTTTCGAGGCGCACCTTGAACTCTGCTTAGAAGAAGCTGTGGCCTGATGCCGTCTCCGAACGAGATTTCGAGGGCTTCCACGCAAACCAAGCTGAAGACGATTCCAAAAATGTTGACGATCCTGAACCTGTTGCTTAATCTGAAGTTGGCGAAATCGTTACACTCGGGAAATCCATGGGTCTGGAAGTTGATGAGGCCGACATTGATGAGCTTATCGAGGAGCACCAAGAGGAACTTACGACGGATGACCTGAAGGACTTGGAGGCCATGTGAGTGAACGTTGTTCAGGAAGAGTACAGCGGGGAGGGGAGGAGGATGACCCACTGACAACGGCAGAAATTGAGGAGGGTCTAGATGGCTACTTTAAAATGGTGACTCTCATAGAAAACAGACCCCCAGAAAAAATTCTCACAGGTCGTGCGCTTGAGTACTGTAATGAAGTTTGACCGAGTCATTTCAGGAAAATTTTAAGAAGCAGGTAGAAACAAGATTCTTTGGATGATTATTAAAGAAAGAGGCCTTCGGTAGAAGACCAAGCACCAGGTAAGAAAGGAAAGAAAAGTGGCAGGGATGAAGAAAATACTTAGTGTCATTAAATTTAGAAAATACAAAACTTAAAGTAAAAAAAAAATAGAAAAAGAAAAAAATAGAAAAAGGAAAAAAAAACAAGAAATTTCATTTTAAGTTTATTGTAAAGTTAAGTGTTAATATCTCTTGCCATTTGTAAATGTGTTTCCTAAAATTAAGAGCTAATATTTACTTCATTTATAAATCTGTTTTGTAAAGTTAAGTGTTTACGTTTTCTGCCACTTGTAAACGATTTCATCCTCCTCTACCACCCCGCACTTCGCTCTCGGACATCGCTTCCCTCCAAAGGTAAGGTTTCATATTTTTGTTACTGTATTTTTACTGTTTGCTCTAATTAAACACTTCTTTTACAGATTATCAATGGTTAATTTATTATTAAATGATCAAAATACAGTACTTTTCATACATTTAGTACTGTTTAGTGGTGCATATCCTTTTTATACCCATTTAATGTGTTTTTGTACGGTCTGGAACGAATTAGGCTATTTACATGTAAAAGGCGACGCAACACAAAAAAAATCACTTTACGAAAGCCCTTACGGAACTAATTAATTTCGTGCAGTGAGGCATTACTGTAAGATGAGCAAAATCCCATCTTATGCAAATTATCTACAAGGAACCTTGAATGATACAAATGATGTGTTGGTAAGGCAAGATCTATCAGTATTGGGGAAGGAACAGTTTAAGGATGTACTGCCTATATGATTCCCTGTCCAACCCCTGCAACCTTTAGGCTCTTATCTCTCCCCACAAACAAAATATCCAGTATTGTGTGAAAACTATCTGGAAGATACTTCAAAGCAATATGACAAATTCGTAGATAATTTGTATTTTTCCTAACTATACAAACCTTAGCTATTTAATAGTGGTATTACTTTCGGCGTAGCTGAAATGACGAGCCATTAAAATTTAACGAGGGTTTACTACCCACACCGCTAGTTAGCGGGGGTAGGGGAGGGTAGCTTGATAAGCCCCCTCACACACACCTGTGCTTGAGCTCACTTTGCTTGGAGGTAGGACTTCAAGGGGGATAGGGCTGGTGGGCAAGTTTGGTTAAATAGCTAAGGTTTGTATAGTTAGGAAAAATACAAATTATCTACGAATTTGTCATTTGTTCCGTAACTGGAATACAAACCACGCTATTTAATAGGGGTGACTCACCCATTAGGAAGGGTGGATGTCCCTGCCAGTCTGGCTTTTTGGCTTTGCCCGGGGACTCGTTATTTGAGTGTGTAAGCACCCAAGAAATAAGGAGTCCCTGCACCTCACTAAAACCTTGCTACGCCAGGACTGCGGCCTACGCAAGCTGTGTGTGAAGGTATGAAGAAGTGTGACTCGTCCTAGGAAGTTGTTCTGAAGTTCTTTAGATGGAAACTTGTAGACTAGGACTTTCTCAATACCACCTCGTCAAGGTATGGGGACGTAACAGTATTAATCTTAATACTAGGAACACAAGGAAGCATGGTTTACCTGCAGTGGTTTGAGGTCAGCTATGCAGAGAACCCAGGATGCTGCTTTCCCCAAGAGAGGGGATGATGAAGAAAAGAATAAGAGCCAGTCAAACCTTTTCATTCATGCAGAATAAAACCGGGTAACAATGCCCTCAACCTTCTGCTAATTGTCCAATAAGGAGCTTGAGGTTTTAAACCAGCTGTTGTGCAGCCACCACAGGGCCGATAGCGAACGTATCGAGTCTCCTGTGGGTCACGTCTTGCAGGTAGTGGGATGTGAATACTGTTTGACGTTTCCACACCCCAGCTTGAAGAGCCTGCGTCACTGAAAAATTTCTTTTGAAGGCCAGGGACGTAGCTATGCCCCTGACATCATGTGCTCTAGGGCGACGTGACGGAGGAGGATCTGGATTCAAGGGGCCAGGTCAATAACCCTACGAATCCATGCAGAGACGGTGTTCTTGGTGACCCTCCTCTTAGTCCTTCCTGTGCTGACGAATAGTGCTGGCATATGAGGACGGACTGCAGCTGTTCTTTTGAGGTATAGCCTCAAGCTCCTTACTGGGCATAGTAATAGATGGTCTGGGTCATCTGTTACAGAACGGAGACTAGAAATCCGGAAGGAGTAGAATCGAGGAAACGCCACTCCAGGATTCTGAATCTTAGCAATAAACTCAGGGACAAAGCTGAATGCTACCTCCCCCCATCCCCTTGAATAGGCGATGTCATACGAGACACCATAAAGTTCGCTGACTAGCTTGGCTGAGGCCAAAGCTAGCAGGAATACCATCTTCCAGGTTAGGTGGTGATCTGATGCCTAGCGTAATGGTTCATAGGGAGGTCTCTTAAGAGACCTGAGAACTCGAACCACATTCCATGGGGGAGGTCTCACTTGACTGAGGGCAGGTAAGTTCATAACTACGTATGAGTAGGGAAAGTTCTAGCGATGAAGAAATGTCCATTCCTTTCAGCCTGAAAGCTAGACTTAAGGCTGAGCGATAGCCTTTCACTGCCGAGACTGAAAGGCGCATTTCTTCACGCAAATACACGAGGAACTCCGCTATTGTTGGAATAGTGGCATCGAGGGGAGAGATACCCCTTCCACGACACCAACCACAGAAGACTTTCCACTTTGCCTGGTAGACTGCTGCAGAAGACTTTCGCAGGTGTCCAGACATCCTGACAGCAACTTGTTGTAAAAATCCTCTCTCAGAGAGGAGATGCTGGATAGTCTCCAGGCATGAAGTCGTAGTGAACCTACGCCTTGGTGGATGTTGACATGTGGTTGTTTGAGAAGCTTCTGTCATGAGGCAAGTTCTCTTGGTAGCTCCGTTAGGAGTTGCAGAAGGTCCGGGAACCATTCTACGTGATGCCATAGCGGAGCTATGAGGGTCATTGAAAGATTGACCGATGTTCTGATCTTGTTGAGTACCCTCCTCATCAGACAGAACGGGGGAAAAGCGTAAACGTCGATGTTGTCCCACCATTGTTGGAACGCATCTTGCCAGAGAGCCTTGGGGTCTGGGAATGGGGAATAGTACAGCGGGAGCCTGTTTCAGTGCCGTTGCGAAAAGATTCACAGTCGGAGAACCCCACAAAGTCAGGACTTTGTTGGCTACTAGATGATCCAAAGACCACTCGGTACTCACTATCTGAGATGCTCTGCTCAGATTGTCGGCGAGCAAATTCCTCTTGCCTGGAATGAAGCGTGCCGATAGTGGTATCGAGTGGATTTCGGCCCATCTTAGTATCTCTACTGCTAGATGGGATAGTTGCTGCGATAAAGTACCTCCTTGTTTGTTGATGTAGGCCACTACTGTGGTGTTGTCGCTCATCACCACCACAGAGTGACTTGCCGGGGGGAGGACGAGAAGATCCACTCCTTTTCGTAGGTTCTCGTCTGCCACCCACCACTGGGGGTCCGTCAGTTACGCAGGTCCCATGAGGATCTGGACGTCCGGGGAATCGTAACCTTGATTCCACCGGGACTTGAGTTGCCACTGGAGGGATCTCATCCTGAGGCGACCGTTGGGAACTAGACGAGCCAGCGATGAAAGGTGACCGAGGTGACGTAACCACGATTGGGCTGGAAGTTCTTCTCGTCTGAGAAAAGGACTTGCGACCTTTCTCAGCCTTGCTATCCTGTCGTCAGATGGGAAGGCTTTGTGGAGATTGGTGTCTATAATCATGCCTAGGTATACCAGTTTTTGAGTGGGAAGCAGTGAGGACTTCTCGAGATTTACCATGATCCCCAGATCTTGGCAAAGTCTCAGAAGTTTGTCTCGGTGTTGAAGAAGGGATGACTCCGAGTCTGCTAGGATTAACCAGTCGTCCAGATAACGGAGGAGACGGATGCCAATCCTGTGTGCCCACGATGATATTAGGGTGAACACTCTGGTGAAAAATTGAGGTGCTGTGGAGAGACCGAAGCACAGCACCTTGAACTGGTACTTTTTGTTGTCTAGGCTGAATCTTAAGTACTTCCTTGAAGACGGATGGACTGGGATCTGGAAGTACGCGTCCTTTAGGTCCAGTGTGCACATGAAATCTTGCGGTCTTACTGCTAGTCTGACCATGTCCGCCGTCTCCATGCTGAACGGAGTTTGTTTGACAAACTTGTTCAGAGCTGAGAGGTCGATGACTGGTCTCCAGCCTCCACACGCCTTCTTTACAAGAAAGAGTCGACTGAAGAACCCTGGAGATTCGTCAAGGACCTCTTGGAGAGCGACCTTCTTCAACACGGTCTGCCCCCTTGCCGATCCCGCGGCAAGGGAGCTCAATGACACTGGATTCGTCGTCAGGGGAGGTAGAGATGTTATGAACGGGACGCGATATCCTTGACTGATCACGGAAATCGTCCAGGAATCGGCCCCGAGTTGCTTTCACCCATCTGAACAACTTTGTAGGTATCCCCCCACTGGTGGACATGCAGGGGGACTGCCTATCCTAGTGTTTGCGGCCTCGGCTGCTCCTTCAAGGATTCTTGCCTCCCCTGGAGGACTTTTTGCCTCTCCTATCCTTGACAGGAAAGGGCTTAGACACCACAGTCTTCACTACTGTCGTCGTTTTAGCGGTCTTGGCTGGACGGGACTGCTGTGGTGCTGGAGGCTTACAGGGCTCAGATGTTAAAGACCTATGAAGGAGGGAGTCTTGATGAGACTTCCTCCACCTCTCAGCGGCCTGTTCCACATCCTTACGCTCAAACAGGATGGATCCCTCTAGAGGAATGTCTGAGCCTATTGATCTCGGTGCTAGGGACCTTCTGATGGAATCTCTCAGCTACCGCATCCCGACGTTTCAGAATGGTGTTTGCCCACATGTTCGAGACTTGGTGGGCCAGAAACTCGATCATGCGAGTACCCGAGAGAAGGAAAGTCTCCATAGCTTTCCTAGTACGTTTTTTGGAAAAGTCCTCAGAACGTATGAGGATACTTAAGGTCCCCAACCAGATGTCCAGCCACGAAGTGGCTTGCATAGCACACTTCGCAACTTTCTTCTGGTTAAGGATCTCGGTTGCCGAGAATGAGACCTGCCGGTTGGAGAGTCTCTCAAGAGGGACTCCACTGGTAAGCTCTTCCAACGAGTGGTGAAGCGGAAGAGCTAAACAAGGCTCCTTAAGGATCTCGAAGTACCTCCCCTGCTGTACGCGAGGAGGAGGAAGGAGCTTGTTGGTGGCACTGGAACGGTTGGAGGAAGACATCTCGGAGAGCTGTACAGCGATCTTGTCCCTGGTACTCTTAACCCTCTGAGACCAGGGCAGAGCTGCACTGGTCTTGGAGGGTTTCTGAGTACTGAATACACGGTCCAAGACCGTGTCTTTGCCCTCTCGAGGAGGGATCTCTGGGTCGGAAAACCCGTTGAGAGCCCTCATTAGGGTCAGAACTTGCCAAAACGCATGTTCTGACTCCTGCTATTCTCCTCCTGACGTAGGACTTGCAGCGAAGTCTTCTGTCCCCAAAGGCTCTTCTTGGGGAGAGTCACGGACGTTCTCCGAGTGGCTAGTTGGCTCCATCCTAGTCCTTATAGAGGACTTTGATAATGTCTTAGAGTCCTTATATTCCTTCCTGGGAAGGATGTAGGATTCTAACATTGACGAAGATGGCAAGTTCCTTCCAGTCCCCACATGAGAAGACACCTCAGCGCGAGGAGGGGTTTCCCCCATTGGTGCGATGGGGGAAAGTCTCACTTCACGTGCTTCATCTGAGGAAGGGAAATCTTCGTCCGACAGGGAAGGAGAGATAGTCTGGGGAACAGAAGGAATCTGCCTCGAAGGCTTACGTGGAGTCAATTTAGCCCTTGAAGAAGTTACCGCATCTGGAACTCCTCTTTTCCTCTTCAAAGGGGTAGAAACAGCCAAGGATCTGTGACCTAATTCAGAGAAAACAGGCTTGAACGCCTGTGTAACGGCTCTGATTAGTGCACCGAACCAGGGCTGTTGGCTGACAGACGCACTGTCAGATATACCCCTTGAAGGGGCAGGAACTGAAGGATCCCTGGGAGGAGTTCTCGTTTTGTGGGTTCGTCTGGAAAGGCTTAGGGATCCTGGACCCCTCTAGATGTTTCCCTTCCGCCACAATGCGTGCTGTTATGCGCTTGCGGGGAATGAGGCGATGGTGACCTTGCCGTGCGTAGCTCAGCAGTCTCGTGCGCGGGTGGATATTGACGCTTGCGCGGGGGAGCGTAACGATGCTCGCGCGAGGGAGGATACCGAGAATCGCGCGCGGGAGATTGCGGGCGTGCGGGAGACTGATGACGCACAGGAGCGCGTGCGGGAGACTGTTGGCGCGCGCGCGGGAGAGTATTCGCACCCGCGTGGGCGCGCAGAATCAGGGCGTTGAGTGCGCGGGCGCGCGGGCGAGAGTTCGTGTGAGCCTGAACCAGTTGTAGGGCGCGCGCGCGCATGAGAAAAACCCCTGGTGCGCGGGCGCGCAGTTGAAGCCTGTGCTACTCGAGGGCGCGAATCAGAATGAGGGCGCGCAACTGCAGGAGAGGATGGGCGAGGGCGCGGGGGGCGTGCATGTGTATCCTCGTTAGTGCGTGCAGGCGATGGCGCGTGCTGGCGCGATGGTGAGCGCTGGCGCGATGGCGAGCGCTGGCGCGATGACGAGAGCTGGCGCGCAGGTGAGTACCGGCGCGATGGCGAGCGCTGGCGCGTGGGAGAAGTCAACCTAGTTGACTTCCCAATAGCGCCCACATCAGAAGATCGTGGGCGCGCAGGAGATGTGACTCCAGGGCGTGGGCGCTAGCGCGCAGGAAATCACTGGCGCGTAAAAGAGCGCTGGCGTGCAGGAGAACGCTGGTGCGTAGGAGAGCGCTGGCGCGTAGGAGAGCGCTGGCGCGTAGGAGAGCGCTGGCGCGCCGGAGGTTGACGGCGCACAGGAGAGCACTGATGCGCAGGTGAGGCTTGGCGCGCAGCTGGGCATGGGCGTGTCTGCTCAGGCAAAGCCTGGCGTGCAGGAGAACATGGGCGCATATGCTCATGAGTGCGAGCATAGCACGTAGAAGAGCTGGGCTCCTGATGGGATGTATGCGCGAGTTGGCGCATACGCCCTTGATGCCCTGTATTAGGGTTTGTTGACGGGGCCTGACGAGCTACACGAGCATGAAAGTAAGGTTTCGTTGGCGCGTAGCGCGCATCTGGATCCAAGAAGGGTGACGGCAGGTCGGCAGGTCTATCTGGTGGAAGGTCGACGTGTCCTTTGAAAGGACGAACTTCCACCGAAGGAGATCGCGAACAATCTGCAGAAAGGTCCAGGACCGCAGGAACAGTTGGTGATCGATGATGAGGCTCCTCTGCGCGTGACTGCAACGAAGATGTTGAACCAAAGAGGCGCCTCCTCACCGCAGGTGAAGGAAGGCCTCTCTGGCGAAGAGGAAGGCGAGCCTTGCAACGAATGCGACTTCTGGGGACCGTAGGATCAGCAAGCTGACCTTCTGCAGTCCTCCGAAGAGGAGTCTCTGTAAGTGAACTCCCCAAGAAGGGGAGAAACACCAGCAGGAGAGACTGTTGGACTTAGTTTCTGGACTTAGTTTCTCCCTCGTTGGTTGAACAGGACCGGGAGAAACTAAGCCGTCAGCTACCGTAGGGTTTTAAGAGGCAGAGGCGATGGGTGATACCACATTGGATACCTCGGACACCACAACGTCGACAATCGACAGAGGATCAACCACTGTCTGAGGCGGCGACTGCTTGACAGCGGCACCCAATCGGATGTAGTCAAGTAAGACCTCCTTAGAGGGCGAACCCTCGAGCCCCAAGGAGGACCAAAGCTGAGAAAGAGGGATGAGCGACAAATCCTCCCACGGGAGGAGAGGTGGAGCTGCTTCGCTAGGGGAAGCAACGCCATCTCTCGAACCCCGAGTTTGGTAAACAGTACAACAGCCTACGCTACCACTCAACAGTCTCTCGAAAGAGACCGATCGAGTGGGAGCTTCGGAGGAGGTTTGAGCAACAGAAGAAGAGGCCTTGGGTTTTTCTCCTTTCAAAGAAACCTTCGAAGGAGAAATATCCCGTTTGGACTTCTTCTTCCGTCGCCGCGAAAACCCCTCCCACTGGGAGGTAGACCACTCCCTACACGTTATCGCTATCACACCGTTGGCCCCTACAGGAAGGACAAAGGGCGTAAGGATCGGTCTCGACCGCCGACATGAATGTTCCACAGGGGCGGTCGGGAAATCCAGGGCAGGTACGTATAATAGCAAAGGCCAACTTCACACACTGTAAAAGAAAAAGCAAAAAAACATTAATGGCTGCCAATGACGGCGAGGATGAAAGCGGACACGTCCGACTACCATCCGAGCCGAGAGCAAAGTGAGCTCAAGCACAGGTGTGTGTGAGGGGGGGAGGGGGGTAGCAAGGTACCCTCCCCTACTCCCGCTAACCAGCGGTGTGGGTAGTAAACCCTCGTTAAATTTTAATGGCTCGTCATTCCAGCTACGTTGAAAGTAATATCCCTTATTAAATAGCGTGGTTTGTATTCCAGTTACGGAACAAATCAAGGTTTAACATATCTGTAACTGGATATTGGTCTGTAACAGAGGGAACTTCAGTTTTTATATCACTTTTGATAAGTGTAGCAGCAGTTTCGTAATTCTTCTCTTCTGAGATTCCTGATCAGTATCCCTTTCACACATGAAATATGATTGAAGGATGTGAGAACTTGCCTTCCTCATTGGAACAATATCAATTTGGCTTTCTCCATCTATTATATATACAGTATATATATATATTGAGTCCTCATAATCCTCTCTCAATTTCTGTTTAAGGTACTGATTGCCATATGGAAAGGAATCTTCACTACAAAGATATTCTTTCATTTTATCCCTTAGGGCAGACACTCAATTGAACCTCATCATTAGCTTCAAGATACGAGCACATTTTCTTGGTCTTCAATTTTGGGTTGTCCTGATTTTCTTTGCTTTGTATTTGGCTCCACCTTAAACCTATGGACCTTCAATGTAAGGATGCTAGAAAACTTCACATCAATCAATCAATCGATTAAACCTATGAAGAATATCACGGCCGGATCAAAAGTTCCCATCACAGGAGTGGTGATATACAAAGTCGGCTGTATGTAAGTCACAACCATAGTACTTAATTCGACCTTTCACCATAACACCCTAGTCATCTGAACTGTCACTAAAATGACAAATTCGTAGATAATTTGTATTTTTCCTAACGATACAAACCTAGCTATTTACATGGGGTAATTACTTTGGCGACAGCCGATGACGAGCCATAAAGTTTTAACGAGGGTTTCCTACCCAACCGCTAGCTATCGGGGGGGGGGGGGGGGGTAGGGAGGGGTAGCTAGCTACCCCTCCCCCTCACACACACCGGAGAATACTCCACTTTACATAGAGGTAGGACTTATCTTGGGGGACAGGGGTGGCGGGCACATAACTGTAAATAGCTAGGTTTGTATCGTTAGGAAAAATGCAAATTATCTACGAATTTGTCATTTGTTCCGTAACTGAATACAAACCACGCTATTTACATGGGGTGACTTAACCCTTAGGAAGGGTGGTAAGTCCCGCCCATACTGGCTTTTGGCTTGCCCGGGGATTCCATATTCGAGTGGTCAAGTACAGTGAACCCTCGTTTATCGCGGTAGATAGGTTCCAGACCCGACCGCGATAGGTGAAAATCCGCGAAGTAGTGACACCATATTTACCTATTTATTTAACATGTATATTCAGACTTTTAAAACCTTCCCTTGTACGTAGTACTGTTAACAAACTACCCTTTAATGTACAGAACACTTAATGCATGTACTACAGTACCCTAAACTAAAACAGGCACAAATATTAAAGGCGATTTTATATCATGCGTTTCCTAAACACGCCAAAAAGCACGATAAAAAATGGCAACCAATGTTTTGTTTACGTTTCTCTGATCATAATGAAGAAACAAACGCATTTAGTGTACACATCTGTGTATATGTTAGTTTTTGCATCGATTATATTGATTATACAGTATGTTGATTTTGTTATTACCAATGTTTTACTTAATATTTTTTAGGACTTCCAAATGAAATGTTTTTCTTTATGACGCCACCTGAAACGACGGCGTCATAAAGTACGCTCAGTAAACAACCACGCTCAGAACAAAGAAGGCATCTAACGCGCATGATGAAAGTGATAAATAATGATATTTACAGTAAAAGCATTTACAAAATATGTTATTACAAATATCATTTACCGTATCTATATAAAATCATACAGTACATACTGTACGTAGCAAAGCAGGAAAACAATTTACGAGAGAGAGAGAGAGAGAGAGAGAGAGAGAGAGAGAGAGAGAGAGAGAGAGAGAGAGAGAGAGAGAGAGAGATTGTTTTACGTACGTAAATGTAAATTTTAAACAAAAAAAATATGATAGGTTACAACATGTATACTCTTCAGACCTTTAAAACCTTCCCTTTAACTTAATGCATACAGTATTAAACTAAAACAGGCACAAATATTAAAATGTTAGAATATTAAAGTAAAAAATAAAGATTGTTACTGTACTCACCACGAATGAAGTTCAAGAAAAACTTGAATGATGATGGCGATGAATTTGCTGCACAGTAGAAATGATGATGATGAAGCTGATGATGTCTTCTACTGTGCAGCCAATGATAGTATTTTACGTCTCTTCAGATGGAGGTGTCTTTTCCTGGGACACCTCTTCAACTTCTTCCTGGGAAACTTCTTCAATTTCTTCCGAAGGCGTACTAGCAGGAGGAACTGGCTCTTTTTTGCGAGGCTGGAAGAACATTGTGATCGGAAGTTGCTGCCGCTGCTTCTTTTTTCGTTCTAAGAGCATCCTGTAGGGAGTCATGTCTTCATCGATCTTGTTGCAGAATTGCATAGACCGAACCATATCCTCGTCCCACTCTTGCAACATTTCTTTCAACTCCTTCGCATGGTTGCAGGCCTTGGCAAGCCGTTCTAATGTTAAGCCCATTTCTTCAACATTTTCTTGGGTCTCTTCCTGCATTTCACTCTCTTCTTCACTTGCCGATTTCGTCAGGCCTTCTAGGTCTGCGTCAGTTAGCGGCTGGGAATGGCAGTCCAACAACTCGTTGACGTCTTCAGTCGTCATGTCACCAAACCCGTCACCTCCAATTATGGCAGCCAACTGCACAGATTTGCGTATTGCAGAGTGTTGGATTTCAGACGGAGTAAATCCCTCGTCGTCCTAAACAATCTGGGGCCACAACTTCTTCCAGCTCGCATTCACGGTTGCAGGTTTCATCTCCTGCAGTGCCTTCTGAATGTTCTGCAGGCACGTGGCTATGGTGTACTGCCGCCAGTATGCCTTCAAGTTAAAATCTTCATCCTCATCATCTTGGGCAGCATCCACACACACAACGAGGTCCGCCAAGGTATTCTTCGTGTAGAGGGCCTTGAACGCCCTGATAACCCCCTGGTCCATCGGTTGAATTAATGACGTGGTGTTGGGTGGCAGGAACTCAACCTGAATGCCCTCATGTGACAGATCAGTTGCGTGTCCACCAGCGTTATCCATAAGGAGAAGGATCTTGAATGGCAAGCCCTTCTCTACGAGATATTTGCTGACTTGCGGGATGAAACACTGGTGGAACCAGTTGGAGGTCAGCATCTTCGTAATCCATGCTTTTGGATTATGCATCCAGTACACGGGAAGGAGATTCTTATTTTTATTTTTCAAAGCGCGAGGATTTTTCGACTTATAAATAAGCCCCGGCTTTAGCAAAAATCCAGCAGCATTGCCACACATCACGAGGGTAACGCGATCCTTGAATGCTTTAAAGCCAGAGGCTTTGGCTTCTTCTTTGAACAGGAAAATTTGCGACGGCATTCTCTTCCAAAACAAGCCGGTCTCATCCATATTAAACACTTGTTCCAGCTTGTATCCACCTTCGGCGATAATATTCTTGAACGTCTGGTTCACGTAAGTTTCAGCAGCGGCAGTGTCAGCGGAAGCAGCCTCGCCATGCAGGGAATGTTATTTTTATAATAAAATAAATTTTTGAATATACTTACCCGGTGATTATAATAGCTGCAACTCTGTTGCTCGACAGAAAACTCTAAGGTAAAATTCGCCAGCGATCGCTACACAGGTTGCGGGTGTGCCCAACAGCGCCATCTGTCGTCCAGATACCCAGTACTCAATGTAAACAAAGAACTCAATTTTCTCCTCGTCCCACTGCGTCTCTATTGGGGAGGAAGGGAGGGTCCTTTAATTTATAATCACCGGGTAAGTATATTCAAAAATTTATTTTATTATAAAAATAACATTTTTCAATATTTAACTTAGCCGGTGATTATAATAGCTGATTCACACCCAGGGGGGTGGGTAGAAACCAGCAAAATATGTTTACATTATTATGAGCTAAGAATTTTTATTTCATTTTAGAAGTTATCAAAATAACAAAAACAAAATAAATAGGTACCTGGTAAGGAAGTCGACTTGAACAATTACTCTGCCTTTTTAAGTACGTCTTCCTTACGGACCCTCGCGATCCTCTTAGGATGCTGATCGACCCCTAGGATCTGAAGTATCAAGGGTTGCAACCCATACAACAGGACCTCATCAAAACCCCTAATCTAGGCGCTTCTCAAGAAATGACTTTGACCACCCGCCAAATCAACCAGGATGCGAAAGGCTTCTTAGCCTTCCGGACAACCCAAAAACAACAATAAAAACATTTCAAGAGAAAGATTAAAAAGGTTATGGAATTAGGGAATTGTAGTGGTTGAGCCCTCACCCACTACTGCACTCGCTGCTACGAATGGTCCCAGTGTGTAGCAGTTCTTGTAAAGAGACTGGACATCTTTCAAGTAAAATGACGCGAACACTGACTTGCTTCTCCAATAGGTTGCGTCCATTATACTTTGCAGAGATATATTTTGCTTAAAGGCCACGGAAGTTGTTACAGCTCTAACTTCGTGCGTCTTCACCTTAAGCAAAGTTCGGTCTTCCTCACTCAGATGTGAATGAGCTTCTCGTATTAACAATCTGATAAAGTCTGACCAAGCATTCTTTGACAAAGGCAAGGATGGTTTCTTAACTGAACACCATAAAGCTTCAGATTGGCCTTGTAAAGGTTTAGTACGCTTTAAATAGAACTTAAGAGCTCTAACAGGGCATAAGACTCTTTCTAGTTCATTGCCTACGATCTCCGATAAGCTGGGGATATCGAAAGATTTAGGCCAAGGCCGAGAAGGCAGCTCATTTTTGGCTAGAAAACCAAGGTGTAGCGAACAAGTGGCTTTTTCTGACGAAAATCCTATGTTCTTGCTGAAGGCATGAATCTCACTGACTCTTTTAGCCGAGGCTAAGCATACCAGGAAAAGAGTCTTAAGAGTGAGATCTTTCAGGGAGGCTGATTGTAACGGCTCCAACCTGTCTGATATGAAGAATCTTAGTACCACGTCTAAATTCCATCCAGGGGTAGCCAAACGACGCTCCTTGGTGGTCTCAAAAGACTTAAGGAGGTCTTGCAGATCTTTATGTTTGGAAAGATCTAAGCCTCTATGCCGGAAGACCGATGCCAACATGCTTCTGTAGCCCTTGATAGTGGGAGCTGAAAGGGATCGTCCTTTTCTCAGGTATAAGAGAAAAACAGCTATTTGAGCTACAGAGGTACTGGTCGAGGATACAGAAACTGACTTGCACCAGTCTCGGAAGACTTCCCACTTCGATTGGTAGACTCTAATGGAAGAAGCTCTCCTTGCTCTAGCAATCGCACTGGCTGCTTCCTTCGAAAAGCCTCTAGCTCTCGAGAGTCTTTCGATAGTCTGAAGGCAGTCAGACGAAGAGCGTGGAGGCTTTGGAGTACCTTCTTTACGTGTGGCTGACGTAGAAGGTCTACCCTTAGAGGAAGACTACTGGGAACGTCTTCTAACCATCGAAGTATCTCGGTGAACCATTCTCTCGCGGGCCAGAGGGAAGCAACTAACGTCAACCTTGTCCCTTCGTGAGAGGCGAACTTCTGCAGTACCTTGTTGACAATCTTGAACGGTGGGAATGCGTAGAGATCCAGATGTGACCAATCTAGGAGGAAAGCATCTATATGTATTGCTGCTGGGTCCGGGACTGGAGAGCAATAGATTGGAAGCCTCTTGGTCAGCGAGGTTGCAAAGAGATCTATGGATGGTTTTACCCCAAGTGGCCCAAAGTCTCTTGCACACATCCTTGTGGAGGGTCCATTCGGTTGGAATTACTTGCCCTTTCCGACTGAGACAATCTGCTATGACGTTCAAGTCGCCTTGGATGAACCTCGTTACTAGGGAGATGTCTTGACCTTTTGACCAGATGAGCAGGTCCCTTGTGATCTCGTACAACGTCAGTGAGTGGGTACCTCCTTGTTTGGAGATGTACGCCAAGGCCGTGGTGATGTCCGAGTTAACTTCCACCACTTTGCCTCGAAGGAGAGACTTGAAGCTTTTCAAGGCCAGATGTACTGCCAACAGCTCCTTGCAGTTGATATGCATGCTCCTCTGACTCGAGTTCCACAGTCCTGAGCATTCCCGACCGTCTAGTGTCGCGCCCCAGCCCACGTCCGATGCGTCCGAGAAGAGAACGTGGTTGGGAGTCTGAACAGCCAGGGGAAGACCCTCTCTTAGGTTGATATTGTCCTTCCACCAAGTCAGACAAGACTTTATCTTTTCGGAAACCGGGATCGAGACCGCTTCTAGCGTCTTGTCCTTTTTCCAGTGAAAAGCTAGATGGTATTGAAGAGGACGGAGGTGTAGTCTTCCTAGTGACACAAATTGTTCCACGGATGACAGCGTCCCTACCAGACTCATCCACAGCCTGACTGAGCAGCGTTCCTTCTTCAGCATCTTCTGGATGGATAGCAGGGCTTGATCTATTCTGGGGGCTGATCGTCTTGTTGTTCAGCAACGTCCTCATCAGAGGGTTCCTCATCCGAAAACTGATGAGGAGACGGCAACGGAGTGGGCAACGTCTGGCTCGCTGAGTCCGGTCGCACTGGTGGATGCGTGACGGAGCCGGACGCAATATCATGGAACTGCTGCACAGTCTGTGAACTGTCAACAACCATGGGTGCGCGAGGAAGCACAGCGTCAACCCGAGACTGTCTAGACCGTCTGGGTTGTGCAGTCAACACCCTACCGGGTTGCTGAGGTTGACGCACTGCGTCAAAACAAGTCACCTCTGCTGGTTGTTGAACGTCCTGAACGTCAACAACCACCTCCGAGCGTCGCTTAACGTCAACGTGCGGCTGACAACCCACACTGGGTCGCATCGGTGGAGGAACCACCTCAACTGGCAGATGCGAGTAGGTTACCTCAGCATCAACAGGGCGCACAACCGACCGGTTGGAAGGTTGTTGGCCAGAAGGTTCGGTAGCAACCTTCTCCGCATTAAAGTCCTCTATCAAGGACGCAAGCTTGGACTGCATGTCTTGCAGCAAAGCCCATTTAGGGTCTATTGGAGCAGGTGTGGCAACAGACGGGGTTAGCGACTGAGGCGGTACCGTTTACCATCCCTGAAAGCCTTGTTAAGCGTGACATAATTGTACAGCAAAACTTCAAAGGCTCGAAAACAGCTGTGAAGTTGACCTGTAAACAATTTGGAGCGTCTCCTGGCCAGGCGCCAGGGAGAGTCTACGAGAATTGAGAAGTCTATCTGGGCAGAGGCATGAACTCCCAAGCCGAGAACTTCTCTCGTGTCATATCAGACTCTCGCTCTATAAACCAGTTTAAAAGAAGGGAAAGCAAAGGCTGTATCCCTCAAACTCCTCCTGGTGAAAAACCAGTCGCCTAGCCAACGTAAAGCTCTCTAGGAGAGCGAGAGAGCACTAGCTTAAAAACAACGGCTTCGAAGTAGCTAGGCCTAGTGTAAGCTCTGACGTTTAGGCGAACGAGGAGCAGCAGTTACAAAAAGATCCGGACAAAGATCCTTAAAAAATCATCATGATTTAATTAAAGTCCATAGGAGGCTAAGCAGCTTTAGGCTCCTCTCCATCTGACAGAGTCCTCAAGGGAATATCAGTAGGAGGGGAACAGCAACTTCCTCATCTACAGGAACCTTGTCCGATAAAAGCTGAGTCTCAAGCAAGGGAGAGACCTACCGTGGTGGCAATGCTTTACAAGCAGAGTCCACACTCACTAGTGCATTAGTAGCGGACCAGAACGCAACGTCATGTAACTGCTTGACAGTCTGTGAACTGTCAACAACTGAACTGTCAACCACAACAGGTGCGTGAGGACGCACAGCGTCCACTCGAGACTGCTTTGACTGCCTAGACTGAGCAGTCAAAACAACTCTAGAATGCGGAGGTTGACGCACAGCGTCAAAACAAGTCAACTCCGATTGTTAGTGAACGTCTTGAACGTCAACAGGAGCCTCAGCAAGTGGCCTAACGTCCAAATGCGGCTGAAAAACCACACGAGACCGCATCGAGTGTGGTTCTAAACAACCTGACTGACGTGACTAAGCTACGCCAACGTCAACAGTAAGCACAAAGGAACGTTAAGTTGGCTGAAAGCCAGGGTATCGATGAGATAAACGGCTAGACTCAACGGACTAATCGGCAGAATAGTCTTCCATAAGGGAGGCAAGCATATACTGCATGTCTTGCCATACAACCCATTAAGGATCAACGGAAATGGTTGTGGTAAGAGACGAGGGTAACGTCTGTGACCGCAACACTTTGCCTACAAAACAAGACTCTCGGAGTCTGTGTTACGCTTTGTTAGGCGGCGAGCAGTTATCCGATGACTGCATAGGGTCAGAGCTGTCCTAATGGTTGTAACCAGGACGCTGGACCTGTCCTGAAAGGACTGACTTTCGCTTAAGGGCTTCGAAACCTTGTGACAGGTTTCTTATGCGAAAAGCCTTCGGATGACGAGGAGAAACAACGTCTCTCTCGTCTTATGGTAGGGGAGATCTTGGTAAGATACACCCGATACCATAGAGGGAAAACGTCTGTTCGTTGGTCAAGGCCTCTCGAACCCATAAGTCGTTTGACATTACTTCTCCCCTGGGCTTGGGAGCATGTAAGAGGTCCCGGACTAGGTGAACGACAGGCACGAACAGACGAACCCTCGGACGCAACACTGTAACACTTTGCGCATATCACTTTATCACTTCGATTTTCTGTTTTGCACTTATTTCACTGAAATTTTTACTGATTTCTACCTGAAACACGCAATTCTACCCTTCATTAAAAGGTAGTAATTGCGAAATCAGTCGTATAATGCAAGCTCATTAATACCAGCAAAAAACAGAAAACATATTTAAAGATAAAAAAATCAGTGGCTGGGAAAGAGACTAAACACTAGTTCATATAACTACGTTTTCAATCTCTCACCGCACATAGCCTGGGGACGAGAATAAAAAACTAAAACGTTTTATCCTTCCTCCCCGTACAGCGACTAGGGACGAGAGTAACACGAGAACAACGTTACCCGCTTGAACGGAACGTTTTCTCTCCTCTCTCTCCCTCCGTCTCTATCTCTCTCTCTCTTTCTCTCTTGATTTCGCACCTAAGAGAAGACCCCAATTATATTTCAAATAAAAAGTTCCTTTAAAATAGAATTTAAAACATTTAAGCTAAGAAAGAATGAACAAAACGTCAGAATCGATTTACTCTTACTGCAAAGTGAAACCGTGATACACTCTCTCTCTATCGTAACGATAGAGCGCATGTTGAACGTCCTGAACGTCAACAACTGCGTAGCATAAATAAACTAAACGTTAGTTCATCTTTGAAAACAGTACGAAGACTATCAAAGAAATTCTTTCATAAAATATTACATTTAAACAGTTTTAAATCCTTAGCTCTTTAAAAGCTAATTACGATATAAAGGGCTCAACGTTGATTAACTTCGGTTTCCAAGTTAGGACCGCCTACTCTCAGGAAAGGTCTATATAAACAAAACATTAAAATTATTTTTATATGTTTATAAAAAATGGAAAGTTAATCGAAGAGGCCTAATAAAGGCGGAGAGATAAAAAAAAATATAGAGGAAAATCTATAACGTGATATAATTACTAAAGGCCTAAACACACTTCCGCTAAAGGAAGGGTCGGCCATTTAAAAGTGAAAGAAAGTCCATACTCTCTTTGTCACCATAATTAAATCTATCCAAAACGAGTTCAAGATTTAAGATGAAGATAAAACACCTGCATAGCGAAAGCTCAAAACTAGAATAGTGTACTTCACCAATTAGTTGTGAAAACAAATCCAGTTTAGCAACAGCGAATAAGCACGTCTTGTCGGGAGCACGACAGAGAGAAAATTGAGTTCTTTGTTTACATTGAGTACTGGGTATCTGGACGACAGATGGCGCTGTTGGGCACACCCGCAACCTGTGTAGCGATCGCTGGCGAATTTTACCTTAGAGTTTTCTGTCGAGCAACAGAGTTGCAGCTATTATAATCACCGGCTAAGTTAAATATTGAAAAAACGCTTTTTGTGGCGAAGCGTTTCTGAAACTTCGCGAACCATCCTTTGCTGGGGGAAAAACGTTGTTTCTGACGCTGGGAATCAGTGGATGTCCCTGGTTGAGGTTCATCTACATCATCATCTTCTTCAGCATGGTCGCCATCGTCGTCTTGAGGTTCCTTTGCCGCAAAATTCTCATACAAGCTCAAAGCCTTTGTTCGGATGGTGTTCGTATCCAAGGCTATGTTCTTCCGGCAGTTGGCAATCCAGACTGCTAAAGCACCTTCCATGCGTACGATCGTTTTATTACGCGTGGTAACGACTCGCTTCGCTGATCTGCTAAAGGTGATGGCAGCCGTCTTTCTAATGTTCGCCTCGTCCTTCTTGATATAGCGAACGGTGGATTCCTTGATTCCAAAATGGCGGGCTGCGGCCGCGTAACTTCTACCGTCTTTTAACATATCGAGAAGCGTCACCTTCTCAGCAATCGTCATCATCCTTCGGTGGCGTTTAGGCTCACTACCAGCCTTAGTAGAAGCAGAACACTTGGGAGGCATTGTACAGTAGGGTTTAACAGAAAGTTCAACAAAAAGTTCAACTTAAAACAGTCACGCACAGCACAGATTAAAGTTCACAATAACTTAACGTCTACACAGCGATACGGCGGGAGAGAAAGTGGCCGCGAAAACGTAGATGCTGGAAGTTGGAGATGCGGGCAAAACACCAATCACAGGCTAGATAACAAAACTTGGGTTCTGATTCGTCATCTATCAGCGCTTGAACCAATCACAACCCGTCTTATATGCTACGTAGGTTACCAATTCAAAGTACAAGATACCCTGCGTATACTGTACAGTAATAATAATAATAATAACAATAATAAATAATGATAATAATAATAATAATAATAATATAATAATAATGATAATAATGATAATAATAATAATAACAATAATAATTTTAATAACAACAACAATAATAATAATAATAACAATAATAATAATACAGCTTTACGTACGCTATTTTATGGTTGTTTTGTTGTAGGATGTCTCTCTCTCTCTCTCTCTCTCTCTCTCTCTCTCTCTCTCTCTCTCTCTCTCTCTCTCTCTCTCTCTCTCTCTCTCTCGTACGCTTATTCGAGATGTGATTTTCGCAACAAAGAATATTATTGGATGCAGTACTACGTACATATACATACAAAAGATTCATGGAAAAGAAGCACATCCATTACATTTGTAGTACAGTAGTAGCCATCGGCAGCCTTACACCATTCTAATATGGTATGACTGCATCTGATTTGCGTTTCATGTTCGATTTAATTTTACTACATAATGTATACAGTACTGAATTATCGTATGATCACATTCTCTTTTCGTGTTTTATTTCTTTCTGTGCTGAATTATGTCATATATACAGTAATGCAATGAACAATCAGTAAGAGCAGATATTACTAATTACAGTATTAATGGAATTACAGGTAACGAAATATCGTATTAGGGGTCTTCAGATATCGCGGTATTTTCGAAATTTCCGGAAAATCCGCGATATGTATATATATATGGGTTATGAAAAAAACCCGCGAAGTAGCGAATCCGCGATGGTCGAACCGCGAAGTAGCGAGGGCTCACTGTACTCGGACAATAGGGAATCCCTGCTCCTCGCTGGCGGTTGTGAAACTGCCGCGGCCTACATAAGGTGTGTGCGAAGGTGAAAAGTGACTGGTCCCAGGCAGTTGCCCTGGAGTCCCTCAGAAGGAAATCCAGGCTAGGACTCTCCCAATACCACCTCGTCAGGGTATGGGGACATGACAGTATTACTGTACACATAATACTAGGAACACAAGGAAGCATGGTTTACCTGCAGTGGTTTGAGGTTAGCTGTGCAGAGAACCCAGGATGCTGCTTTCTCCGCGGGAGGAGAGGATGAAGAAAAGAATAAGGGCCAGACAGATCTTTTCATTCATGCAGACTAACACCAGGTAACAATGCCCTCAACCTTCTGCTACTTGTCCATCAAGGAGCCTGAGGTTCAGACCAGCTGTTGTGAAGCCACCACAGGGCCGATAGAAACGTATTGAGCCTCCTGTGGGTCATGTCTTACAGGTAAGGGGGGTAAGAAGAAGGTCTGAGGCTTCACCATCCCCGCTTACAGGACCTGCGTCACTGAAGATGCTCCATGAAGGGTAGGGTCGTATCTAAGTCCCTGACATCATGGGTTCTAGGGCGATGCGACGGAGAAGGGTCAGGATTCAAGGCAGGGTGTAGCACCCTGCGAATCCAGGCCGAGATGGTACTCCTGGAGACCCTTCTCCTCGTTACCCAGGATCCACGAACTAGACTTGGACCTGGAGACGACCGGCAGCTGTTCTCTGAAGACACCAGGTCGGACTCCCTACCGGCAAGGTAGGAGATGGTCTGAGTCATCTGCTACAGGACGGAGACCCGAGCCCTGGAAGGAGTCTAAGCGGGTCCGGCACTCTCAGATTCTGAGTCTCGGCAACAAACCTCAGGGACGAACCTGAAGTTGTCTGCCCCTAACCCCCTGAATGGGCGAAGTCGTAAGAGAGACCATGTGACTCGCTTGGCTGAAGACAGGCTAGCAGGAACACTGTCTACCCAGAAAGGTGGTGGTCTGGGGACTCGTAGTGGTTCATCAGGGGGGGTCTCTTTAGAGACTCGAGGACTCGAACCACGTTCCAAGGAGGAGGTCTCACCTTGGACTGAGGGCAGGAGAGGACAAGGCTTCGCATGCCAAGGAAGAGTTCCAGCAGAGGAGAAATGTTTGTCCCTAGAGCCAGGAGGCAAGCCTTAAGGCTGGGGGATAGCCTTTCACAGTCGAAACTGAAAGGCACACTTATCCCGCAATCCCACTAGGGGCTCCGCTATGCTGGAAGCGGCAACGTGTGGAGGGATGCCCTCTCCCCGACACCGGTTACAGAAACTCGCCCAATCGCCTGGGAGATTACTTGCGGAAGACTTGCGCAGGTGTCCAGGCCTCCTTTTCGCCACTTGTTGCGAAAATCCTCTCTCTTTGAGGAGGTGCCGGATAGACCCCCGGCGGGAAGAGGAGTAAGCTACGGAGGCAACACACCGATGGTGTCCCACCGTTGCTGGAAGGCCTCCTACCAGAGGGCCTTGGGATCAGTGACCGGGGAGCAGTACAGCGGGAGCTTGCAGCTCAGTGCTGTAGCGAACCGGTCCACCGAGGGAGCTCCACCGAGGCAGGACTTGTAGGCTACTTGAGGATCCAAAGACCACTCGGAATGTGGTGTTCGTGACACACTGCTCAGATGGTCAGCGAGCCCATTCCTTTGCCTGGAATCAAGCGAGCTGCCAAGGACACCGAGGGGGACTTGGACCATCCCGGTATCTCCACCGCAGGATGGGATGGTTGTACTGAAAAGTACCTCCTTGTCTGGGCCAGAAAACCATCACTGTGGTGTTGTTGATCCTCATAACCACAGAGTAGTCCGCCAGGCTAGGTGGAGCTACTGAAAAGCCAGAAACACAGTTTCCGTCTCAAGTAGGACTAGAGAAGGTTCTTCCTGGTTCTGACCCCCGGCCAGAGGACCCGTGGATCAGAACGTGGGCCCCCCCCCTTTCCTTTGGCGCGTCCGAAAACAGCATCAAGTCAGGGGGAGGACGAGAAGGACCACTCCCTCTGTAGGCCCTTGTCAGCTTCCCACCCCTATGGGTTCGTCTGTACCGGTTGTCCCCTAGGGGCCTCGGTGTCTGGGGAGACGCGCCCCCCGACTCATCCGCGCCCTGAGTCGCCACTGAAGAGAACTCAACCTGGGGCGACTGTGGAAACCAGACGGGCCAGGGAGGGGAGACGAAACAACCTTGGGTTGGAGGGTCTTCTCGTGTGAGGAAAGGTCTCGCGACCTTCCTCTGCCTTGGTACCCTGACGTCTGAAGGGAAGGCTACGGGAGATAGGCGCCTAAGAGCAAGCTCGGTATACCAGACTCTGAGAGGGCTGCAGGGAGGACTCCTCGAGGACCACCATGATCTTTAGAACTTGGAAAAGTCCGAGGAGCTTGTCCCGATGACGAAGAAGGGAAGCCTTCGAGACTGCCAGGATCGGCCAGCCACCCAGGAACGGAGTGGCTGGATGCCGATGCTGAGCGCCCGTGAAGAGATCCGAGAGGAAGTATCGGAAAACTGTTGAGGTGCCGTGGAGAGGCCGAAGCACAGCCCTTGAACTGGTATACCCGCCTTCCAGGCGGACTCCAAAGTACTTCCTAGAAGATGGGTGAACCAGGACCAGAAGTACGAGACTTACCGGACCAGTGTACCCATGAAGACTTGTGGTCTCACAGCAAAGCAGACCGAGTCTGCTGTCGCTATGCTGGACAGAGACTGTTTGACAACCCTGTACAGAGTCGAGGAGGGAAGGAGGCGACTACGGAGGCCTCGAAACCCGTTGGCCACCTCTTGGAGGTTAGCCGACCTGGACTGGACTTCCGCCCGGAGGACCCGTCCCCTCACTGATCCCTACCCAGGGAGGAGGGAGGGGCTCGA
This sequence comes from Palaemon carinicauda, assembly GCF_036898095.1. NCBI lineage: Eukaryota > Metazoa > Arthropoda > Malacostraca > Decapoda > Palaemonidae > Palaemon > Palaemon carinicauda. Next base: position 41,644,023 of record NC_090740.1, read on the forward strand.
AACCAACCAGGACTGTTGAAGGAGACAAGCCCGGAGAGCTGGCCCTTGGCCTAGTCTCTGGCGCTCTCCATTCTCTAAGATCAGGGCAAGCTGCACTGGCGTAAGGGAGCCCTTGGGTGAGTAGAACTCGGTCCAGGACTGAATCCTTCCCTTACCGGAGAGGAATCTCTGAATCTGGGATCCCCTTGAGGTTTTCTCCTGAGGGCCAGAACCCGCCAGAACGCAAGTTCTGACCCCTGGAGCTCATCCTCCTGATGGACTGGCAGCAAGGTCTCCCATTCCCGGAGGCTCTTCCTGGGAGACTCGTAGACATGCCCCAAGGGTCCAACTGGATCCTGTCGGATCCTTGCGGAAGACAGGACCTCAGGATCCCTCCTAGGAGGGAAACAGGACCCCAGCGATGAAGGATGTAAGGCTTCGCCCCCTCAGCACGATGGGACCCTCAGGAAGAGGCGGAGATTCTCCCTATGGAGTGAAGGGGGAAAGGACCGGGTCTTCCGACCCAACTGGGGATGGGCAAAGCTCATCCGTGGGGGAGGGGAGATGGAGACTGAGGAGGGCTCATCGCCAGCGTAAGGACTCGCGAAGGGACAGGATAGTCCTTGGGGAAGATACCATGCCAGGGATTCCTCTCACCCCTTTCAGGGGGAGAGGAAGCTGCCACTGATTAGTGACCCCAGTCAGAAGGCACAGGCTCATTGCCTGTTTGAGCGCTCTGACTACGGCATCCCACCAGGGATGCCGACCAATCCTCGTGCTGACAGGGAGTCCCTCTGGAGGGAAGAGGATCGTTCGATCCTCTGGGGGAGATGACACATGAGGGTTCGCCCGTAGAGAAACTGCAGTGAAGGGAGAAGAGACCTTTGACCTGACCGGAAACCTCCCCCCCTCCGGAGAGGGCGCTACTCTGCGCTGCGGGGGAGGGAAACACGGAGGTGGCCTGACTGCCATAAGCCCTGATGTAAACAGGGCGTGGCCGTGTCGGAGAACGGTGCTCCGATCACGCTAACAATCGCGCGAAAAGCACAGATCTGGGTAGCGCGTGAAAAAAGCATGCGTAGCAGATAACCGCGCCCGCATGCCCGCGAACCCGTGAGAGCGTGGGCGTATCGGCGACCGCGTGAACGATCCCCGCGTCTACGCGCATATGAAAATCGCTGGCGCTTGTGCGTGAAAGATCGTGGGCGAGGGAAATCATCCCACGCGTGAACGATCTCGGCGAAAAAAGATCGCCGGTGCTAGCGCTGACGGCGATTGCATGTGGGGAACCATCCCACGCGTGGAAGAATAACGCAGAAGAAACGCTGACGATCTTCGGTGCTTACGCGAGTACGAAGATCGTCTGCGCTAGCGCGAGAAAAACCGTAGGAGACAGTTGGTGGGGACCCATAGTGCCCGCATGCGACAGATCTCCAACTATTTAAGGCGATCGTCGGCGATTCGCGCGAGCCCGGACGATCTCCGACGCTCCCGCGTAAGCGACGATCGTCGGAGCTCGCGCGCGAGAGAGGATAGTCGGCGATCACGAGCGGGAACCTCGTTGCCCCCGCGCGGACGATCTACGACGATCGCGACCGGGAAAACCGCGCGCAGACGATCCGTGCGATGATTGCGTGAGCCTTAATGGTCGGACGCGGGAAACTATCCCGCGAACGGATCGATCTTCGGCGCTCACGCGTACCGTGAAGATCGTCGGCGCTCGCGCGCCTAGCGCCGAATCCGAAGATCGGCGGCGAACGGCCGTAGGAGATCGCGTGCGGAGAACCGCGTGCGGGAACCATCCCGCACACAGAACGATCATAGGAGCCAAAGCGTACTAAGAAGATCGTCGGCGCTTCCGCTTAGCGCCGGATCTGAAGATCGCCGGCTAACGGACGTTGATGATCGCGTGCGGAAAACTGCGCGCGAGAAAAACCGTAGGAGACAGTTGGTGGGGACCCATAGTGCCCGCATGCGACAGATCTCCAACTATTTAAGGCGATCGTCGGCGATTCGCGCGAGCCCGGACGATCTCCGACGCTCCCGCGTAAGCGACGATCGTCGGAGCTCGCGCGCGAGAGAGGATAGTCGGCGATCACGAGCGGGAACCTCGTTGCCCCCGCGCGGACGATCTACGACGATCGCGACCGGGAAAACCGCGCGCAGACGATCCGTGCGATGATTGCGTGAGCCTTAATGGTCGGACGCGGGAAACTATCCCGCGAACGGATCGATCTTCGGCGCTCACGCGTACCGTGAAGATCGTCGGCGCTCGCGCGCCTAGCGCCGAATCCGAAGATCGGCGGCGAACGGCCGTAGGAGATCGCGTGCGGAGAACCGCGTGCGGGAACCATCCCGCACACAGAACGATCATAGGAGCCAAAGCGTACTAAGAAGATCGTCGGCGCTTCCGCTTAGCGCCGGATCTGAAGATCGCCGGCTAACGGACGTTGATGATCGCGTGCGGAAAACTGCGCGCGGAAAACCATCCCGCGCACAGACCGATTCTCGGCGCTTACGCACACTAAGAAGATCGTCAGCGCTTGCATGCCTAGCGCTGGATCCGAAGATCGCCGGCTAACGACTGTTGCCGGGAAGACGATCACGAGCGAAAGGGCCTGAAGGTCGTGCGCAGGAAACTATCCCGCACGTGGGCGATCATCAACGCTTACGCATTAGCGCGAACAGAAGATAGTCGGCTAACGACCCTCGACGATCGCGAGATTGCGCGCAGGAAACCATCCCGCGCGCGGGCGATCATCAACGCTTACGCGTTAGCGCGAACAGAAGATCGTCGGCTAACGATCGTCGACGATCGCGCGTTCCTTAACGATCGCGAGATAGCGCGCAGGAAACCATCCCGCGCGTGGGCGATCATCAACGATTAAGCGTTAGCGCGAACAGCAGATCGTCGGCTAACGATCGTCGACGATCGCGCGTTCCTCGACGATCGCGAGATAGCGCGCAGGAAACCATCCCGCACGCGGGCGATCATCAACGCTTACGCGTTAGCGCGAACAGAAGATCGCCGTCTAAACCATCGACGACCGCGAGGTCGTGGGCCGGAAATAATCCAGCACGCGGGCGTGTCAACGATCGCACGCGGGAAACCATCCCACGCGCGGGCGATCATCAACGCTTACGCGTTAGCACGAGCAGAAGATCGTCGGCTAACTGTCGACGATCACGAGATCGCACGCGGGAAACCATCCCACGCGCGGGCGATCATCAACGTTTATGCATCAGCGCGCATCAGAAGATCGTCGGCTAACTCGTAGATCAGGAACTGGGATATGTCCCTAAAAGGGAGAACATCCCCTGAAGAGGACCCGGAGGTCTACTTCAGTGCCGATGATCAACTGAGGGACTGCTAAATACTCCGAGGAGTGGTCTCTGTGAGGTACCTTTCCCGCGAACGGGAGAGGTGCCCTTCGTAGAAGGGACTTAGAGACACCCTAAGCTGCAAAGCTGGTGAGCGCCAGTGCGCTAACTCAGGAACCCCAACGATGTGCGCACAATGCGCAGGGAACGTTGGTAGCAGCCTAACTGAATACTAGAACAGGGTGTCTCTGAGGGCAGACTCAGGAACAGCAGGAACATCAGTCGAGCGCAAGCGCGTAAGGGAACGTTGGCGCGCAGGTGATACCTGGCACTTAAGGGACTTACCCAAGGTGTGAGAAAGTCTCTCCTGCCCCGAGGGGAGGAGCCCGTTAGATAACGGGGGCGTGGGCGCCCAAGGCGCGTCTGCAATCAGGAACGGATACAGCAGGCAACAGGTACACTGAGGAGTAGTTGCAAGATCCCGAAGGGTCAATGCAACGAGAAACCGAAGTTTCTCCGTCACTAATCACCGAAGTGTAGAAGGGACTAAAGTTACGAGAGCCCGAGGGAACTGCGTAACTAAGCTCCGAGACCCCTAAGGATCAGGGAAAAAAGGAAACCGAAGTTTCCCTGTAACTAAACACCGAAAGTGTTAGTGACTGAACAGCAAGCTGTTGTAAACAGGAACAGTCCTCCGAAGAGGAGGCTCTATGAGTGGCCTCTCTCGCGAACGAGAGAGGTGAGCACTTCGTAGAAGAGAATGTCGATGGAGCCCCGAAAGGCCCTGAGATCAGCAGACGTAACAGGAACAATCCTCCGAAGAGGAGTCTCTGTGAGTGTCCTCTCACGCGAACGGGAGGGGACACTTCGTAGAAGAGACAAAAGGAGCAATCCTCCAAAGAGGAGCCCTTAGTGAGGCCTCCCTCACGAATGAGAGAGGGCCAGACTGAACCTGCAGCTGCTCAGCCCCTTGAGCATAGCCACAGAAATGACCGCTCAGCCCCAGGAGCATAGTCGCTAGTACCATGGTCTAGCCTTGCAACCGCTCAGCCTCTTGAGCGAGTCACAAGGGTGGCCGCTCAGCCCCAAGAGCATAACCGCCTAAAGACCAAGGAAGTAAAAAGGGAAGTTAATTAACTACCCTGGAGGCGAACCTCCTTATTGTTCTAGGATGCAATGAAGAGCTGGCAGTAGTCATGGGGGAACTTCTAAGAGAAGGAAACGCCCCTGACGAACGCCTTGAGACGGCGGAGAAGCCGACTCCCGAGGATAACAGGACAGCTCTGCTTCGAAGGCACACAATAGGCACGAAGAAACAGCATCGCAAACTGGAAAATAAAACAAAATAATTATTTAACAGAAATTCCCCCCGGGGGAAACTCCGAAGAGAAACCCCGAGGGAAAAAATATAAGAACGAAAGAAGGTATGCGCTCCCCCTCCCCCACCCGGCATGCCCAGGTGAGGGGGGGGAACGAAGTTAACAAACAGAATTATAACATTATAATCATGCAACTGAATTTGAATGTTCCAAGGATCACCGACCTCCGAAGGGACGTGAGCCCTGAACTGAAAAGTTAAAACACAATTATGTTCATAAAAATAATTGTGACAAATAACGAAACAGCGACTCGGACTGAGAAGCTATCGTAGGCGTAGTACGGAGTAAGAGGTGAACGACCTCAAGAGAAGGGCCGGACTCCACGAAAGGCAACCACGGTGGCCTAGAAGTGCAAGGCCGTGATCACGGAAAGATCGTGGTGGCCTAAGCCGGCGAACTCTAGCAGACGTACACAATACACACCGCACAACACCGAAAGCAAAGGAAACTTACATTTTCTATACACAAAAATATATATAAACATCAGTAATGTTTAAATATATCCAGTATAAGAAAAGGAAAGTTAAAAGACAAAACAATAATGGCCGTCAAGAGAGCATAGGAGCGGAAACCTCCAATCACTATGCGAGCCAAAAGTAAAGTGGAGTATTCTCCGGTGTGTGTGAGGGGGAGGGGTAGCTAGCTACCCCTCCCTACCCCCCCGCCAGCTAGCGGTGGGGTAGGAAACCCTCGTTAAAACTTTATGGCTCGTCATCGGCTGTCGCCAAAGTAATTACCACATGTAAATAGCGTGGTTTGTATTCAGTTACGGAACAAACACTGCAATATTGTTTTAACAAAATTATCTGTCTTCACATAACTGAAATCTGAGGTGTTAAATGTAACTCTAGTTCCACAGAAAAAATAACTGGATTTGCTATCAAATGGTCAAGTGAATGCCCGCGCACTTCTTTTGAGCAATTTACTTTTGTTCTTGTTTACCGAATTTGTAATGTCATGTGGGCTTATGTACAGCTTACGACAATTTGAATGAACTACGTAAGCAGCTGTCACAATAATCGGTCACCTATTTTAGGGCTTTCTTCATTGATTCCATTAGTACCCTCTCTGGCTCTCTATAATTTCTTGCAGATTGGGCATGTTCGAGGGTAGGCATCAGTGTGACTCATTTTGGGCATATTTGAGGTTTTGATCCTATATCATTAAAATTCAATGATTTCAATACTTCCATGGCATTCCTCAACCCTCAAAACCTAGGTATAGACATCATAATCATCATTCTAAAGTAAAAAATAAGAAATTTATTTGCATGTTAATGTATTAGTAGCCATCTTGGATTTGGCAGCTTACCAATGGCCAGAAATTAGTAGTAGACTATTCTTATATCATTCTCTATATCCAATAGTACCAGAATCAGTTGAAAAATCTTTTCTAGTCATTTTTGGGGGTTCAAGGATTTTTTGTCATATCTGTACTCGACTATCTATCCTTAGCAAGAGGAAAGTATCACTGAATAATTACAGTGCAGTAATTAACCCCTAGAGCAAAGAAGAATTGTTTGGCAATCTTAGTGTTATCACATGTATGAAGACAGAGGAGAATGTGGAAAGAATAGGTCACACTATTTGGTGTATGTGTAGGCAAAGAAAAAATGAGCCATAACCAGAGAGAAGGATCCAATGTAGTACTGTCTGGCCAGTCAAAGGACCCAATAACTCTTTAGTGGAAGTATCTCAAGGGGTGGCTGGTGCCCTGGCCAACCTACTACATATGAAATAATAGAAATCAAGGAATACTTTTCTGTGAACCTAGCATCTTTCAAAAATAACAAATGACAAAATTTGACTGCACATGTATATTGTACGAGAGAGAGAGAGAGAGAGAGAGAGAGAGAGAGAGAGAGAGAGAGAGAGAGAGAGAGAGAGAGAGAGAGAGAGAGAGAGTCTGTGTGTACAAGGATTTTGGATGTCTCAGATACATTTTAGTCCATCCACAGGGACTCCATTTGCTCTTTGGTAGAGCAGTTAAAGCATTTAGAGAGTTCTTATGATATTGTCTAACTTATTCTTGAACTCGTTTACCGTGTTACTACATCCGCTGGAAGCGTATTTCAAGTATTTGCTATTTTGTATGTAACGAAATTGCCACATTTAGTGGTATTGTATCTTTTCAATTCCAGTTTGTATCCGTTACTGATTTGTACTAAGCGTGAAGAGATTGTTGCAATCTACATTTGTTATTCCTTTAAGAATTTTGAATATCAAAAATTTTAAGTCATTTTTATTTTTCCTAACATACTTACCGAGAACTACTTTCTTAGGAGTTACCTGTAATCTCCTCTCAACCGACCAGAGTTTTGTGTAGTATACCCTACGTCCGTTTTCTATGGAGGACTAACCCGGGAGTAATGAGAACGTGCCCCGAGGGTAGACCTGAGCTAGGTCGGCGTCAGCTTGGGTCCCGTTAGTCAGTAAGTTCCTCGGATGTTGCAAAAAGTCCCTGCAAGGGCAGAAAGGCACTCGGGGAAGGTAGGGAGGGCCATTACCCGAAAGTAGTTCTCGGTAAGTATGTTAGGAAAAATAAAAATTACTTAAAATTTTTTATTTGTTCCCACACAAATACTTACCTCGAACTACTTTCTTAGGAGACTTACACTTTAGGAGGTGGGCGTGGCTTCCTGACCTTCAGACCCAGCAAAGCGGACGCCAAGTAGCCTAGATATGAACTAGGTTCTAAAAAACTGGGAAACGAACGGTAGGGTAAACTACACAAAGAGCTCACGTTAGTGTCTAAGTACTCACCCTTTGAAAAATCTTCTGATGCTGAGTCCAGCAACAAAGTTGCAGAGACGTGTTCTCCATTGGTTACATATGTGTGGTTATCTCCGATAGGGATAGGAACGGGGATTAGGGTGAAAAGGAACGAACCTGTGTCTCCTGGTTTTGCTATCCACGATTGTGCCTGGGGCTTCACGGTTAAATCACTTGGAGCGCGGAGATGACTGTCCCAATGGAGAACCCGTCTAAAGACCTTCTTGAGTAATCCTTGAGGTAATGGGCAGTAAAGGTCGACTGGTTCGACCAGGTGCCCGCCCGAAGGATCTGGCCCACTGCCATGTTCTTCTCAAAGGCTAAGGAAGTGCTTAGTCCTCTGATGTCATGGGGCTTAGGAGTACCTGGCACGGCCAGTCCCTCCTCCTTGTAGGCCCTGGCAATAACTTGTCTCAACCAAAAAGATATGGTATTCTTCGATACCTGCTTCTTTGTAACATTTGTGGAGACGAAAAGGCTCTTGATGCCCGGCCGGAGATGTGCAGTCCTCTCAAGGTATTTCCTAACAGCACGGACAGGGCATAACCTCAAATCCTCTGGATTCCCAGTCCTAGGAATAGCTGGCAGTGAGAACCCCTCGAACTTAGGATCCCAGACTGCTGGGTTCTGGGTTTTTGCCACGAACGAAGGGACGAACTTGAGGGAGATTTCTCTCCACCCCTTCGAATGAGAGACGTCGTAAGACAGCCCATGGATCTCCCCTACCCTTTTCGCAGAGGCCAAGGCCAACAAAAAGACTGTCTTGAGAGTGAGATCCCTGTCTACAATATCTTTCATCGGTTCGAACGGGGGGCTACTTAACATCTTCAGAACCCTAGCCAAGTCCCACTGAGGCACCCTAACAGTTTGAGGAGAGCAGGACTGTTCAAAACTCCTGATAAGCATAGAGATGTGTCTAGAGGAGCCCAGGTCGATGCCCTTCAGAAGGAAGACTTGACCCAAGGCTGCTCGTACTCCTTTTATAGCTGGGATTGACATCCCTATCTCGTCTCTGAGATATACTAGAAAGTCTGCGATATCTGGGACTGAGGCTTTGAGGGGCTTGATGTTCCTTGAAGCGCACCACTTCGTAAAAGAGGCCCATTTCGCTTGGTAGACCGCTGCCGACGACCTTCTCAGGTATAGCGACATCTTCTTAGCAGTTCCTGACGAATATCCTTCCTTCCTCAGGAGGCGCTCGATAGTCTCCAGGCGTGAAGGCGTAGAGACTGTGGGTTGTCGTGGAACCTGAGAAAGTGTGGCTGTTGTAGAAGATCTGGCCTGTCGGGGAGTGGCCACAGAGGATGGCTTGCCAGGTCTTTTAGGTCCGCGAACCACTCTCTCTCCGGCCACCAGGGCGCTACCAAAGTCATCCTTAAGTTCCGGGCAGCCCTTACTCTGTTGAGCACTTGCCTGATCAACGTGAAGGGGGGAAAAGCGTACACGTCTAGGTTGTCCCATTTGTGCTGAAAGGCATCCTCCAAGGCTGCCTTTGGGTCTGGGACAGGAGAACAATACACAGGGAGTTGTGCGTTCAGCCTGGTTGCAAAGAGGTCCATCACTGGGGAACCCCACAGTTGAATGATGAGCCTGGCTACATCTGGGAGGAGGGACCACTCTGTTCCTACTATCTGACCCATCCTGCTGAGACCGTCGGCTAGGACGTTCTTCTTCCCGGGGATGAACCTTGCCAATAACACTATCTGGTTCGCATCCGCCCAATCCAGGATCTCTAGGGCGAGATCGCACAGCTCCCTTGACTTGAGGCCTCCTTGCTTCTTTATGTACGCTACTACTGTGGCGTTGTTGCACATCAACGCCACAGTGTTTTCCCTTAGTAGATCGATGAACTGCAGGCAAGCTTTTTGGACTGCCTTCAACTCTAGGACATTGATGTGTAGGCCTTTCTCCACGTCCGTCCAGGTTCCTCTCGCCGTCTCATTGAGGAGATGGGCTCCCCATCCCTGGTTGGAGGCGTCTGTGAATAGGAGCATCTCGGGAGGCTCGGTCGCGAAGGGCATCCCCTTGAACGTATTCGACCGGCAATGCCACCATTCCAGGGAGGGTATTGTGTTTGGCAGAACTGGAATTAATTTTTGGGGCAAGTCCAGTTAGTTCCAGAAGCTCTTCAGGTTCCATTGGATGGCCCTGAGCCTGAGTCTCCCCTGGGGAACCAGTTTCTCCAATGACACCAGATGACCTATTAGCCTTTGCCAGTCCTTCGCTCTCCTGGGTTGCCCCGAAAGGAAAGGCAGAAGGATCTTTATTAGATTGCTTACCTGCTCCTCTGACGGAAAAGCCTTCACTAGTCGGGAATCCAGTGTCATCCCCAAATAGGTCATCCTGGTGGAGGGAGATAGGTTCGATTTTTCTGGGTTGATCATGATACCCAGACCCTTGCAAAATTGAAGAAGCTTTACACCCTGCTCCTTCAAAACGTCCTCTGAGGAGGAAAGAAGCAACCAGTCGTCCAGGTACCGGATGAGGCGAATACCTCGCTCGTGAGCCCACACCGAGACTGTCGTGAAGACTCTCGTGAATACCTGGGGAGCTGTCGACAACCCGAAGCAGAGGGTCTTGAATTGCAGGATCTGGGTACCCCATTTCACTCGGAGAAACTTTCGGCTTGAGGGGTGGACCGGGATTTGGAAGTACAGTGAACCCTCGTTTATCGCGGTAGATAGGTTCCAGACGCGGCCGCAATAGGTGAAAATCCGCGAAGTAGTGACACCATATTTACCTATTTATTCAACATGTATATTCAGACTTTTAAAACCTTCCCTTGTACGTAGTACTGTTAACAAACTACCCTTTAATGTACAGAACACTTAATGCATGTACTACAGTACCCTAAACTAAAACAGGCACAAATATTAAAGGCGATTTTATATCATGCGTTTCCTAAACACGCTAAAAAGCACGATAAAAAATGGCAACCAATGTTTTGTTTACATTTATCTCTGATCATAATGAAGAAACAAACTGGAGGTAGAGCTTTGCTTATTACCCAGACATATTTCCCATACTTTTCCCTTAGAACTACATCACATCTTCCTACTTTAGATGTGTATATATATATATATATATATATATATATATATATATATATATATATATATATATATATATATATATATATATATATATATATATATATATACAGTATATATATGTTTGTGTGTATATATATATATATATATATATATATATATATATATATATATATATATATATATATATATATATATATATATATGTTTGTGTGTGTATATATATATATATATATATATATATATATATATATATATATATATATATATATATATATATATATATATATATATATATATGTATACACATATACATACCTACATATATACATACATACATATATACATAAATACATGCATACATATATATAATATATATATATATATATATATATATATATATACTGTATATATATATATATATATATATATATATATATATATATATATATATATATATATATATATTACTGTATATATATGGGTTATGGAAAAAATCCGCGAAGTGGTGAATCCGCGATGGTCGAACTGCGAAGTAGCGAGGGTTCACTGTATGCGTCCTTGAGGTCTATGGTCATCATGTAGTCTTTCTCCCTCAAGGACTGTAAGACTGACTTCGGAGTGTCCATTTTGAAATCTGTCTTGCAAACAAACTTGTTGAGAGCTGACAGGTCTATCACCGGTCTCCATCACCCCGTCGCCTTTTCTACCAGGAATAGTCGGCTGTAGAAACCTGGTCCTGGGTGCAGGACCTCCTCCATGGCGCCCTTCTCCAACATAGTGGACACCTCTTCTTGAAGGGCCGCCCTCTTCAACGGGTCCTTGGGTGCCAGCCACTCCGACAGGCTGGCCGGAATCAAAGGTGAAGGTTCCGATAAGAACAGGAGCCTGTACCCCTCCTTCAGTACGGATACTGTCCAGGGTTCCGCTCCGTGAGCCTTCCATGCTTGCCAATGCCGTCTGAGGCGTCCCCCAACCTGAGGCTTGGGCAGGAGTAGGGGGCCTCCCACTCTACCTCCTCCTGGAGGAGCGGCCTGAACGGCCTCTCCTGGAGGCAGAATACCCTGTTCTAAAAGAGGCAGACGCTGCTGGAGCTCCTCTACGGGGGGGCTGTGGCGCTGAAGCCCACGAGGAAGAAGGGGCTTCTCTCCTCGTCAGGCTAGGAGGGGCCTGAGAAGTAGAGGGCCCGTCTGATGCTGACCTCTTGTAGGAGGGCCTCCTTACCGGTTGAGGCCTGGGAGCGTTCACTTCCTTTCGTTTAGCTACCTTCTCCATTATCTCCTCTAGCTGTTTCAAGGGGAACAAGGAGTCACCCCACACAGGAAGGCTCCTCATGGCCCTCGCCTCCCTGTCTGGAACCTTCCGGGAAAGCTTCGCCAGAATGGTGTCCCTCTTGCGAAGAACCCAGTTCGCTGAAAGGGCAAGGGACTGATAAGTAAGGAACTTCAGGGTCTTGTCCCCGGAGATGATAAGCTCCTTCAGTAGGTTCTGTTGCTCCGGGTCTGTTAAGTCATATGTGGCTTGTACACCTACCAGTCCAACCAAGAGGAGACGTGCACCAAGTCTTTCGACATCTCCTATATCATCGCAGCCTCCAACTGCGAAAAGCAAATCGGGGCTGAGGAGGCTCTGTCCTCCGGGGCACCCTGTCCCAGAACATCGAGGGAAGGCTCCAATTTGCAGGCTCCCGGCCGTTGTCCCTCTGGAACATAGAACCTACTCTGTGACTTGAGTCCTTGGAGCAACTTCGAGGAGCTCTGTGTTTTGGGAGCTTCGGCATTGCCTGCCACAACTTTATCAACATGAGCCCGTCCCAGGACTAGATCTCGGGCCACAGGCAGGGCCAGGGAGGTTTTCTGCTGGACAGGTGCCTCCATCAAGCGGCTCAGGCTGGACCTCCAGTAGTCCTCGTCGGTTGGGACCGGTTCCTCAATCCGATGATGCCTTCGTATCAGGCCTATTACCTTCCGATACGCCGAGTCCTCGGTCGGGGAACCTTCTCTACTGTCAGCAGTACCTTCCGTCTGACCCCGAGGAGCCGGGTCACCGGGCACTCCTACCGGGCGCTTCGGTTCTGGATCAACAGGCACTCCCCTGCGGTGGTACCGGTCCGCCCCGGCGGGAACCTCCGCACCAGGGTTGGGGGTCAAAACTGGCATCGCCGTGCCGGCGAGGACTACCGTTCGTGTATTCTCTCTGGGGGACGAGGACGCGGATCCCATGGGCTGACCCGACGGAGGGAACCGTTCCTTTAAGTCCAAGGGCCGAACCAGCTGTGCTGATTCGGCCAGGCTGCCCGTACGGAAGCACGGTTCCCCCCGCTGGGCGGGGTGAGCCGGAAGCTTCGCGGACTTACGCCTGCCTGAAGAGGCCTTCTCGCATTTCTCCCTGCGAGGGTCAAATCTGCGGCTGGAAGATGGCTTTCGCGGCGAGTAATCCCTGGACCGCCGGTCAGGGGAACGCTGCAATTCACTCCTACGGGGAACGAAGACCCAATCACCATCGGGGGACCTACTCTTCCTGTACTTCCTCCGTGGAGACCGGGACCGTTTTCTACTGAACCTCGAGCGGGATCTTGAGCGGGAACGCCTGCTCCTGGACCGCTCCCTCTGTCGCCGATGCCTCCTCCTCGCTTCCCCTTCTGAAGAGAACGAAGCACCACCATCTGAAGAGCCCGACGAAACTGTACCACCCGACCGACGGGCAGGAGCAGGGGCTACGGAGGGCTTCGCGACCTGCTGCGTTCCAGAGGTCGAGGGTTGTAGGAAAGACCCCGGAACCGCCGTCAGAGGAGCACTACACTAGGGGACCAGGTATCCAGGCCCTCTTCCATCCGCATTGGGGACCTACCTAGCGTTTTAGGGAGCCTCCATCCGAAGGGCTCACTTACCGTGGAGTCCAACTTTCCCTGGGCGTCACCAGCCGCTGAAGAACCTGAAACACAGGCCCACGAAGCGGGCGAAGGAACAGGCACAACATTACTACACCACAAGTGGTCGGAGGAGGAAACGTGCCCCCCAAGCACAAGGGCAGAGTCTCCAGAACCCCCAGACACAGCACTATCAGGCTCCCCACTAGCCTGAGAAGACCCAGCAACCCCCACTTCAAACACATTAGACTCCTGGGGAAGGGCCCTCGGCTCTTTCCCCGCAACGGACTTACCTCGTCCCCTACTCTGGGTAGGGGAAGGCGAGACAGAAGCCCCGTCGGACCGTCCACTGGATGACGGTAACGGCGAAGAGATGCTAGATTTCCTGGGCGAACGTTTCGACGACTTCTTCTTCTTAGTGCCATAACGCACCCACTGGATCTCACTCCACCTAACACACTCAATGCACGTATCCGATGGCGAGCACACTCTGCCTCTACAGGAAGAGCAAAGGGAATGAGGGTCCACTTCGGGCTTGGAAAGGAACGCTCCACACGATTTTCCGGCTCTAGGCCCAGGACAACGGCGGATCTGCTCCATCGCACGCAACCACAAGGCACAGGAACGAAGGGAATAAACAAGGAATACACTTGGGAAGCACAAGGAAAGGCAGTGAACACGCAAGAACACAAGGGATAAGCACAGAGATACCACGCGGTAACCACGCGGGACACACGAGTCGGGACACAAAGGGTCGTAAGAGAATGAGAGCGGCGTGATGGTATCACGACGCGACCAGAGAACTTACTGACTAACGGGACCCAAGCTGACGCTGACCTAGCTCAGGTCTACCCTCGGGGCACGTTCTCATTACTCCCGGGTTAGTCCTCCATAGAAAACGGACGAAGGGTATACTACACAAAACTCTGGTCGGTTGAGAGGAGATTACAGGTAACTCCTAAGAAAGTAGTTAGAGGTAAGTATTTGTGTTGGAACAAACCTCTATTAACTGTCCCCTTAGTCATCGAGTTTGTAGATCAAATAAGTTCAACCGCTCTATTTTCTGTCTATATCCAAATTGCCTTAGTGTTGGAACTAGTTTGGTAGCCCTAACTTGTACTGCTTCCAGTCTATCTATATCCTTCTGAATAATTGGAGCCCAGAATTGGACTGTATTCTAGATGAGGTCTTACTAGTGATGTGTACAGCTGTAGTACAGTGTCTTTGTTTCTGTATTTGAATTGTCTCTTTATGTAACCTATTAGATTTTGGGCTTTCTTTTCAGCTTTTATGCTCTGTTTGGTGATCTTCAAATCCTTGCTGATAATAATACCGAGATCTTTCTTCTGGTCCACACTTTCTAGTTCATTAACCAGCATTGAGTAATCTGATTGTGTGAGACTACAACCTATGGGCATGACTTTACATTTCCCACAGTTGAAAGGCATTTGCCATTTTCTGGACCATTCTCCTAGCTTCATTAGATCCCCTCTTGAGGCTTCTATGTCTCCTGAATTTGCAGCGTTTATGCCTAGTTTAGTATTGTCGGCTAATATGTTATTTTCATTAGTAAAATAAATTTTTGAATATACTTACCCGATAATCATGTAGCTGTCAACTCTGTTGCCGACAGAAATCTACGGCGGGATACGCCAACGATCGCTATACAGGTGAGGGTGAACACCACAGCGCCATCTGTGGTCAGGTACTCCAGTACTTCTTGTCAACACCACCTCAATTTTTTCCTCGGTCCACTGGTTCTCTATGGGGAGGAAGGGTGGGTCAATTAAATCATGATTATCGGGTAAGTATATTCAAAAATTTATTTTACTAATGAAAATAACATTTTTCAATATTAATCTTACCCGATAATCATGTAGCTGATTCACACCCAGGGTGGTGGGTGGAGACCAGCATACATGTTAACAAAGAAGCTAAGTATCCCGTATTTTATTTTATTAGTTATTCAAAAATAACATAAAATAAATAAGTACCTGGTAAGGAAGACGACTTGAACCATTACTCTGCCTTTATTAAGTACGTCTTCCTTACTGAGCGTAGCGGTCCTCTTAGGATGCTGAACGACTCTTAGGTGCTGAAGTATAAAGGGCTGCAACCCATACTAAAGGACCTCATCACAACCTTTAACCTCGGCGCTTCTCAAGAAAGAATTGACCACCCGCCAAATCAACAAGGATGTGGAAGGCTTCTTAGCCGACCGTACAACCCATAAAAAGTATTCAAGAGAAAGGTTAAAAAGGTTATGGGATTATGGGAATGTAGTGGCTGAGCCCCCGCCTACTACTGCATTCGTTGCTACGAATGGTCCCAGGGTGTAGCAGTTCCCGTAAAGAGACTGGACATCTTTGAGATAGAATGATGCGAACACTGACTTGCTTCTCCAATAGGTTGCATCCATAACACTCTGCAGAGAACGGTTCTGTTTGAGGGCCACTGAAGTAGCCACAGCTCTCACTTCATGTGTCCTTACCTTCAGCAAAGCAAGGTCTTTTTCCTTCAGATGAGAATGTGCTTCCCTAATCAGGAGCCTGAATAGGTAAGAAACTGAGTTCTTAGACCTTGGAAGAGAAGGCTTCTTGATAGCACACCATAAGGCTTCTGATTGTCCTCGTAAAGGTTATGACCTTTTAGATAGTACCTAAGAGCTCTAACTGGGCAAAGTACTCTCTCCAGTTCGTCCCCCACCAAGTTGGACAGGTTTGGGATCTCGAACGACTTAGGCCAAGGACGTGAAGGAAGCTCGTTTTAGCAAAAAACCGAGCTGCAAGGAACATGTAGCCGTTTCAGATGTGAAAACTATGTTCCTGCTGAAGGCGTGGATCTCACTTACTCTTTTAGCTGTTGTCAAGCACACGAGGAAAAGAGTTTTTAATGTGAGGTCCTTAAAAGAGGCTGATTGGAGAGGTTCAAATCTCGATGACATAAGGAACCTTAGGACCACGTCTAGATTCCAGCCTGGAGTGGACAACCGACGTTCCTTTGAGGTCTCAAAAGACCTAAGGAGGTCCTGTAGATCTTTGTTGGTGGAAAGATCCAAGCCTCTGTGGCGGAAAACCGCTGCCAACATACTTCTGTAACCCTTAATCGTAGGAGCTGAAAGGGATCTTACGTTCCTTAGATGTAACAGGAAGTCAGCAATCTGGGTTACAGTGGTACTGGATGAGGAAACTGCATTGGCCTTGTACCAGCTTCGGAAGACTTCCCCTTAGACTGATAGACTCTGAGAGTGGATGTCCTCCTTGCTCTGGCAATCGCTCTGGCTGCCTCCTTCGAAAAGCCCCTAGCTCTTGAGAGTCTTTCGAAAGTCTGAAGGCAGTCAGACGAAGAGCGTGGAGGTTTGGATGTACCTTCTTTACGTGAGGTAGACGTAGAAGGTCCACTCCTAGAGGAAGAGTCCTGGGAATGTCGACCAGCCATTGCAGTACCTCTATGAACCATTCTCTCGCGGGCCAGAGCGGAGCCAACCAACGTCAGCCGTGTCCCTTTGCGAGAGGCGAACTTCTGAAGTACCCTGTTGGCAATCTTGAACATCGGGAATGCATACAGGTCGAGATGGGACCAATCCAGCAGAAAAGCATCCACGTGAACTGCTGCTGGGTCTGGAATCGGAGAACAATACAACGGGAGTCTCTAGGTTATCGAGGTAGCGAACAGATCTATGGTTGGCTGACCCCACAGGGCCCAAAGTCTGCTGCAAACATTCTTGTGAAGGGTCCACTCTGTGGGGATGACCTGACCCTTCCGGCTAAGGCGATCTGCCATGACATTCATATCGCCCCGAATGAACCTCGTTACCAGCGTGAGCTTTCGATCTTTTAACCAGATGAGGAGGTCCCTTGCGATCTAGAACAACTTCCACGAATGAGTCCCTCCCTGCTTGGAGATGTAAGCCAAGGCTGTGGTGTTGTCAGAGTCCACCTCCACCACCTTGTTAAGCTGGAGGGACTTGAAGTTTATCAAGGCCAGATGAACCGCCAACAGCTCCTTGCAATAGATGTGAAGTGTCCTTAGCTCCTGATTCCATGTTCCCGAGCATTCCTGTCCGTCCAAAGTCGCACCCCAGCCCGTGTCTGAAGCGTCAGAGAAGAGACGGCGGTCGGGTTTCTGAACAGCCAAAGGTAGACTTCCTTGAGAAGAAAGCTGTTCTTTCACCACGTGAGAGTAGACCTCCTCTCTTCGGAAACAGGAACTGAGATCGTCTCTAGCGTCATGTCCTTTATCCAGTGAGCCGCTAGATGATACTGAAGGGGGCGGAGGTGGCGTCTCCCTAACTCGATGAACAGGGCCAGCGATGAAAGTGTCCCTGTTAGACTCATCCACTACCTGACTGAGCATCGGTTCCTTCTCAGCATGCTCTGGATGCAATCTAGGGCTTAATAGATCCTTGGGGCCGACGGAAAAGCCCGAAAAGCTCGACTCTGAAGATCCATACCCAGGTAGACAATGGTCTGGGATGGGACGAGCTGGGACTCCTCAAAATTGACCAGGAGGCCCAGTTCCTAGGTCAGATCCATAGTCCATCTGAGAATCTCCAGACAGCGACGACTTGTGGGAGCTCTTAAAAGCTAGTCGTCTGACGGAGCCGGACACAAGATCATGGTACTGCTGCACAGTCTGTGAACTGTCAACCATGGGGAAGCGAGGAAGTACCGCGACAACCCGAAGCTGTCTAGACTGTCTGGGTCGTACAGACAACTCCTTATTGGGTTGCTGAGGTTGCCGCACTGCGTCACAACAAGTCACTTCTGCTGGTTGTTGAACGTCTTCCCAGTGACACACTGACTCCGTAAACAAAAAATCCTCTAACAAGGACTAAGCTTGGACTACATGTCTTGCAACAAAGCTCAAGGTCTATGGGAGCAGGTGTGGTAACAGACGGGGTTAGCGACTGAAGTGGAACCATTACCCTCCCTGGAAGCATGTTATGCTTAAATAAAAGTCCATAGGAGGCTAAGCAGCTAAAGGCTCCTCTCCAAATGACAGAGTCCTCAAGGGAATATCAGAAGGAGGGAGAATAGCACTTTCTCATCTACAGGAACCATATCCGAGAAAAGCTAAGTTCTCTCAGTGAGGGTTTCACTGGTGCAAAAGCAGCAGACTAGAAGGCAACGTTATGAAACTGCTTGACAGTCTAGTGAGTTGGCAACAACCAAAGATGTGTGACTGAGGAGCATGCGGTAAGGTATGCAGAGCATGCTGTATGCAGAGCATGCTGTATGTAGAGCATGCTGTAAGGTAAGCAGAGCATGTTGCATGGCGTGCGGCTTATGCTGCATGGGATGAGGCTCATGCTGCATGGGATGAGGCTCATGCTGCATGGTATGAGGCTCATGCTGCATGGGATGAGGCTCATGCTGCAAGGGATGAGGCTCATGCCGCATGCGTTGAGAAGGATGCCGCATAGTATGAGGCTCCTGCCTCATGGGTTGAGGCGGTTGCCGCATAGCATGAGGCTCCTGCCTCATGGTTTGAGGAGGATGCCGCATAGCATGAGGCTCCTCATAGCATGAGACTCCTGCCTCATGGGTTGAGGAGGATGCCGCATAGTATGAGGCTCCTGCCTCATGGGTTGAGCAGGATGCCGCATAGCATGAGGCTCCTGCCTCATGGTTTGAGGAGGATGCCGCATAGCATGAGGCTCCTGTGAGGTTCCTGCCTCAAGAGTTACGTCTGCCTCAAGGGTTGAGGAGGTAGCTGCGCAGAGAGAGGCTCATGCTGTGAAGAATGCGGTTGCTGCATGCGTTGAGGCGGCTGCCTCATAGCATGAGGTTCCTGCCTCAAGAGTTGCGTCTGCCTCAAGAGTTGAGGCTCTTGCCTCAAGAGTTGAGGTTCTTGCCTCAAGAGTTGAGGTTCTTGCCTCAAGAGTTGAGGCTCTTGCCTCAAGAGTTGAGGTTCTTGCCTCAAGAGTTAAGGTTCTTGCCTCAAGAGTTGAGGCTCTTGCCTCAAGAGTTGAGGTTCTTGCCTCAAGAGTTGAGGTGGCTGCCGCAAGAGTTGAGGTTCTTGCCTCAAGAGTTGAGGTGCTTGCCTCGAGAGTTGAGGTTCTCGCCTCAAGAGTTGAGGTTCTTGCCTCAAGAGTTGAGGTGGCTGCCGCAAGAGTTGAGGTTGCTGCCTCAAGGATGGTGGATGCAAAGCATAAGGCTCCTGCCTCAAGTGTTGAGGAGGTTGCCGCATAGCAAGAGGCTCCTGCCTCAAGGAAAGTGGAGGTTGCTGCACAGCGCTGGTATCTGGCAACTCCCAAAGCGGCAGCTCACGCATGGAGGCAGGTTGCGGAACCTCAACATCATACGTCTGGCAGGGTGGACTGCGCAGAGGTGGAGGAGCGCTCGCAGGAGGAGGTGTGCTAACCTTCTCTGCCTGAAACTCCTGCATCAACACCGCAAGCTGAGACTGCATTGTCTGCAGCATAGACCACTAGAGTTTAAGAAAGACAACAACAAACGGAGCTACTGTCCGTTGAGACTGAGGGTCTAAAACAGCTGGTGCGGCAACAGACAGAGTTACTGCCTGTTGCGATACCACCTTGCCTCTCTGGGAGGTGTGCAGTTGTCGTACTGCAGCAAGTCCGAACTGACCCAGTGCTAATGGCACCACCTAGGAGTTGGACTTGCGCGGAAGGGACCGACTTGCACTTAAAAGCTGCAAGATTTGGTCCATGGTTTCTGCGAGAAACCTCTTCCGCAGACGAGGAATAAAAGGGCTCTCTCGTCTTTGTGTGGGTGGGGTGATCACGTCGGCAACGTGTGTAGATACACCCGAAACCACGGAGGGAAACGTCTGTTCGTCGATCAAGGCCTGCTGAACCCATAAGTCCTTCGACATTACTTCTCCCCTGGGCTTGGGAGCTTGTAAGAGGTCCCAGACTAGGCGAACAACTGGCACGAACAGACGAACCCTCGAACGCAACACTGTAACACTTTGCGCTTATCAATTTATCACTTTTGATTTTCTGTTTGCACTTATTTCACTGAACTCGAAACTTTAAGTGGTTTGTACCTGAAACACGCAATTCTATCCTTCATTAAAAGTTAGTAATTGCGAAAACAGTATTACAATGTAACAGAAAAACATAATGAAAGATAAATAATTCAGTGGCTGGAAAAGAGACTAAACACTAGATCAAATAAACTACGTTTAAAATCTCTCACCGCATAAAGCTTGAGAACAAGAATAAAACTCTAGAAACGTTTACCTTCTTCCCCTAAAGAGACTAGGGAGAAGAGCAAAAACGATAACAACGTTACCCGCTTGAACGAAACGTTTATCCTCCTCTCTCTCCCTCCGTCTCTATCTCTCTCTCTCTCTCTCTTGACTTAGAACCTGAGAGAAGAGCCCAATTATATATATCGTTAAAACATATTATTGTTAAAGGAAAAAAACTGAAAGATTTCCCAAATAAAAAGTTCCTTTATTAGAATTAAAACCATTTAAGCTAAGAAAGAATGAACAAAACGCTAGAATCGGTTTACTCTTACTGCAACGTGACACCGTGAATGCTCTCTCTCTATCGTAACGATAGAGCGCAAGTTGAACGTTCTGAACGTCAACAACTGCAGAGACAAAACAAAACGTTAGTTCAACTTTGAAAACAGTACGAGACTATCAAAGAAATTCTTTCAAAAACATTAAAATAGCATAATATGTTAACAGGTAAAAACGAAATGACGGGCTCAATGTTAATTAACTTCGGTTCCAAGAAAAGACCGCCTACTATTAGGAAAGGTCGAATATAAACAAATATAAAAATTAATTTTAATAAGTTTATAATAAAAGGAAGTTAATCGAAGAGGCCTATAAAAGGCGGAGAGATATAAAATAAATCTATAACTTTTGTTAAGCAAAATTAAGAAAGAGAGTCTATACTCTCTTCGACACCAACACTTCCGTCTAAGGGAAGGGTCGGCCATTTAAAAGTGAAAGAGAGTTCATACTCTCTTCGTCACCATAAATAATCAAATTAATTCCAAAAGCTAGCTAAGCTAATGATAAAACTTCCTGAATAGCGAAAGCTAAACTCTAGAGCAAATACATCACCAAATCGTGAGCAATAACTCCAGAATCAACAGCGTATCCATGTAGGTCTAGCCGGAGGCACGACAGAGGAAAAATTGAGGTGGTGTTGACAAGAAGTACTGGAGTACCTGACCACAGATGGCGCTGTGGTGTTCACCCCCACCTGTATAGCGATCGCTGGCGTATCCCGACCGTAGATTTCTGTCGGCAACAGAGTTGACAGCTACATGATTATCGGGTAAGATTAATATTGAAAATTGGCTATTCTATTAGTTAATCCTAAATCTATGTCATTAATTTAGATCAGAAATAACAATGGGCTAACGACGGATCCTTGAGGTACTCCACTTGAAACAGCTGCCCACTCTGAAGCTTCTCCATTGATTACAACTCTTTGTTTTCTGTTTATTAGCCAATCTTCGATCTATTCTGCTGGCTCGTCAATGATACCTAGTGCTCTAATTTTTATCATTAATTTTTATGAGAAACTTTGTCAAAAGCCTTTTGAAAGTTTAGGTATATGATGTCTTTTGCCCTGCTTTTGCCATAAATGCTAAACATGTGGAAAAATTCCAAGAGAGTTGTCACACATGATCTCTTGTCTAAAACCATGTTAGCTGTCTACCAGAAGATTGTTTTACTCTATATCTTCTACTATTGAATCTACTTTAATTGATTCAAAAATTTTGCAAGGCACTGAAGTTAAGACACAAAGGTCTGTAGTTGCCAGGTTCTACTTTTGGTCCTTTCTTGTACACTGGAGGAACATTGCCTAGTTTCCATCCTTGTGGTGCCTTTCTTTTGTTGGCTGGCTGTCTTGTGGAACATTTTTTGAAAGTGAGGGGCTACCCCTCCTTCTAGTTCTATAATCTCTCTTGGATGAGTGTTATATGGACCTGGTGCCTTAGACTTACTGAGTCCTTTCATTTTATCTTTGACATCATCCATTGTAAAGGTATTCTATTTCATGGTTATGGCCCTTCATATTTCAAAGCTGGTTCAGGGAAGGTCGTTGATTCTTCCCTAGTGAATACAGTTGTGAAATGTTATTTTCATTAGTAAAATAAATTTTTGAATATACTTACCCGATAATCATGTAGCTGTCAACTCTGTTGCCGACAGAAATCTACGGTCCGGATACGCCAGCGATCGCTATACAGGTGGGGGTGAACACAACAGCGCCATCTGTGGTCAGGTACTCCAGTACTTCTTGTCAACACCACCTCAATTTTTTCCTCGGTCCACTGGTTCTCTATGGGGAGGAAGGGTGGGTCAATTAAATCATGATTATCGGGTAAGTATATTCAAAAATTTATTTTACTAATGAAAATAACATTTTTCAATATTAATCTTACCCGATAATCATGTAGCTGATTCACACCCAGGGTGGTGGGTGGAGACCAGCATACATGTTAACAAAGAAGCTAAGTATCCCGTATTTTATTTTATTAGCTATTCAAAAATAACATAAAATAAATAAGTACCTGGTAAGGAAGACGACTTGAACCATTACTCTGCCTTTATTAAGTACGTCTTCCTTACTGAGCGTAGCGGTCCTCTTAGGATGCTGAACGACTCTTAGGTGCTGAAGTATAAAGGGCTGCAACCCATACTAAAGGACCTCATCACAACCTTTAACCTCGGCGCTTCTCAAGAAAGAATTGACCACCCGCCAAATCAACAAGGATGTGGAAGGCTTCTTAGCCGACCGTACAACCCATAAAAAGTATTCAAGAGAAAGGTTAAAAGGGTTATCGGATTATGGGAATGTAGTGGCTGAGCCCCCGCCTACTACTGCATTCGTTGCTACGAATGGTCCCAGGGTGTAGCAGTTCTCGTAAAGAGACTGGACATCTTTGAGATAGAATGATGCGAACACTGACTTGCTTCTCCAATAGGTTGCATCCATAACACTCTGCAGAGAACGGTTCTGTTTGAAGGCCACTGAAGTAGCCACAGCTCTCACTTCATGTGTCCTTACCTTCAGCAAAGCAAGGTCTTCTTCCTTCAGATGAGAATGTGCTTCCCTAATCAGGAGCCTGAATAGGTAAGAAACTGAGTTCTTAGACCTTGGAAGAGAAGGCTTCTTGATATCACACCAAAAGGCTTCTGATTGTCCTCGTAAAGGTTATGACCTTTTTAGATAGTACCTAAGAGCTCTAACTGGGCAAAGTACTCTCTCCAGTTCGTCCCCCACCAAGTTGGACAGGCTTGGGATCTCGAACGACTTAGGCCAAGGACATGAAGGAAGCTCGTTTAGCAAAAAACCGAGCTGCAAGGAACATGTAGCCGTTTCAGATGTGAAAACTATGTTCCTGCTGAAGGCGTGGATCTCACTTACTCTTTTAGCTGTTGTCAAGCACACGAGGAAAAGAGTTTTTAAAGTGAGGTCCTAAAAGAGGCTGATTGGAGAGGTTCAAATCTTGATGACATAAGGAACCTTAGGACCACGTCTAGATTCCAGCCTGGAGTGGACAACCGACGTTCCTTTGAGGTCTCAAAAGATCTAAGGAGGTCCTGTAGATCTTCGTTGGTGGAAAGATCCAAGCCTCTGTGGCGGAAAACCGCTGCCAACATACTTCTGTAACCCTTAATCGTAGGAGCTGAAAGGGATCTTACGTTCCTTAGATGTAACAGGAAGTCAGCAATCTGGTTACAGTGGTACTGGTTGAGGAAACTGCATTGGCCTTGTACCAGCTTCAGAAGACTTCCCCTTTAGACTGATAGACTCTGAGAGTGGATGTCCTCCTTGCTCTGGCAATCGCTCTGGCTGCCTCCTTCGAAAAGCCCCTAGCTCTTGAGAGTCTTTCGAAAGTCTGAAGGCAGTCAGACGAAGAGCGTGGAGGTTTGGGTGTACCTTCTTTATGTGAGGTAGACGTAGAAGGTCCACTCCTAGAGGAAGAGTCCTGGGAATGTCGACCAGCCATTGCAGTACCTCTATGAACCATTCTCTCGCGGGCCAGAGCGGAGCCAACCAACGTCAGCTGTGTCCCTTTGCGAGAGGCGAACTTCTGAAGTACCCTGTTGACAATCTTGAACGGCGGGAATGCATACAGGTCGAGATGGGACCAATCCAGCAGAAAAGCATCCACGTGAACTGCTGCTGGGTCTGGAATCGGAGAACAATACAACGGGAGCCTCTAGGTTATCGAGGTAGCGAACAGATCTATGGTTGGCTGACCCCACAGGGCCCAAAGTCTGCTGCAAACATTCTTGTGAAGGGTCCACTCTGTGGGGATGACCTGACCCTTCCGGCTAAGGCGATCTACCATGACATTCATATCGCCCTGAATGAACCTCGTTACCAGCGTGAGCTTTCGATCTTTTGACCAGATGAGGAGGTCCCTTGCGATCTAGAACAACTTCCACGAATGAGTCCCTCCCTGCTTGGAGATGTAAGCCAAGGCTGTGGTGTTGTCAGAATCCACCTCCACCACCTTGTTAAGCTGGAGGGACTTGAAGTTTATCAAGGCCAGATGAACCGCCAACAGCTCCTTGCAATAGATGTGAAGTGTCCTTAGCTCCTGATTCCATGTTCCCGAGCATTCCTGTCCGTCCAAAGTCGCACCCCAGCCCGTGTCTGATGCGTCAGAGAAGAGACGGCGGTCGGGTTTCTGAACAGCCAAAGGTAGACTTCCTTGAGAAGAAAGCTGTTCTTTCACCACGTGAGAGTAGACCTCCTCTCTTCGGAAACAGGAACTGAGACCGTCTCTAGCGTCATGTCCTTTATCCAGTGAGCCGCTAGATGATACTGAAGGGGGAGGAGGTGGCGTCTCCCTAACTCGATGAACAGGGCCAGCGATGAAAGTGTCCCTGTTAGACTCATCCACTACCTGACTGAGCATAGGTTCCTTCTCAGCATGCTCTGGATGCATTCTAGGGCTTAGTAGATCCTTGGGGCCGACGGAAAAGCCCGAAAAGCTCGACTCTGAAGATCCATACCCAGGTAGACAATGGTCTGGGATGGGACGAGCTGGGACTCCTCAAAATTGACCAGGAGGCCCAGTTCCTTGGTCAGATCCATAGTCCATCTGAGAATCTCCAGACAGGGACGACTTGTGGGAGCTCTTAAAAGCTAGTCGTCTGACGGAGCCGGACACAAGATCATGGTACTGCTGCACAGTCTGTGAACTGTCAACCATGGGGAAGCGAGGAAGTACAGCGACAACCCGAAGCTGTCTAGACTGTCTGGGTCGTACCGACAACTCCTTATCGGGTTGCTGAGGTTGCCGCACTGCGTCACAACAAGTCACTTCTGCTGGTTGTTGAACGTCTTCCCAGTGACACACTGACTCCGTAAACAAAAAAATCCTCTAACAAGGACTAAGCTTGGACTGCATGTCTTGCAACAAAGCTCAAGGTCTATGGGAGCAGGTGTGGTAACAGACGGGGTTAGCGACTGAAGTGGAACCATTACCCTCCCTGGAAGCATGTTATGCTTAAATAAAAGTCCATAGGGGGCTAAGCAGCTAAAGACTCCTCTCCAAATGACAGAGTCCTCAAGGGAATATCAGAAGGAGGGAGAATAGCACTTTCTCATCTACAGGAACCATATCCGAGAAAAGCTAAGTTCTCTCAGTGAGGGTTTCACTGGTGCAAAAGCAGCAGACTAGAAGGCAACGTTATGAAACTGCTTGACAGTCTAGTGAATTGGCAACAACCAAAGATGTGTGACTGAGGAGCATGCGGTAAGGTATGCAGAGCATGCTGTATGCAGAGCATGCTGTATGTAGAGCATGCTGTAAGGTAAGCAGAGCATGTTGCATGGCGTGCGGCTTATGCTGCATGGGATGAGGCTCATGCTGCATGGGATGAGGCTCATGCTGCATGGTATGAGGCTCATGCTGCATGGGATGAGGCTCATGCTGCAAGGGATGAGGCTCATGCCGCATGCGTTGAGGAGGATACCGCATAGTATGAGGCTCCTGCCTCATGGGTTGAGGCGGTTGCCGCATAGCATGAGGCTCCTGCCTCATGGTTAGAGGAGGATGCCGCATAGCATGAGGCTCCTCATAGCATGAGACTCCTGCCTCATGGGTTGAGGAGGATGCCGCATAGCATGAGGCTCCTGCCTCATGGGTTGAGGAGGATGCCGCATAGCATGAGGCTCCTGCCTCATGGGTAGAGGAGGTTGCCGCATAGCATGAGGCTCCTGCCTCATGGGTTGAGGAGGATGCCGCATAGCATGAGGCTCCTCATTGCATGAGGTCCCTGCCTCATGGGTTGAGGAGGATGCCGTATAGCATGAGGCTCCTCAAGCATGAGGCTCCTGCCTCATGGGTTGAGGAGGATGCCGCATAGCATGAGGCTCCTGCCTCATGGTTTGAGGAGGATGCCGCATAGCATGAGGCTCCTCATAGTATGAGGCTCCTGCCTCATGGTTAGAGGAGGTTGCCGCATAGCATGAGGTTCCTGCCTCAAGAGTTGCGTCTGCCTCAAGGGTTGAGGAGGTAGCTGCTCAGAGAGAGGCTCTTGCCTCAAGAGTTGAGGCTCTTGCCTCAAGAGTTGAGGTTCTTGCCTCAAGAGTTGAGGTTCTTGCCTCAAGAGTTGAGGCTCTTGCCTCAAGAGTTGAGGCTCTTGCCTCAAGAGTTAAGGTTCTTGCCTCAAGAGTTGAGGCTCTTGCCTCAAGAGTTGAGGCGGTAGCCGCATAGCCTGAGGCTGCTGCCTCAAGGATGGTGGAGGTTGCTGCAACGCATGAGGCTGCTGCCTCAAGGATGGAGGAGGTTGCCGCAACGCATGAGGCAGGAGGAGCCTCAACATCATACGTCTGGCAGGGTGGACTGCGCAGAGGTGGAGGAGCGCTCGCAGGAGGAGGTGTGCTAACCTTCTCTGCCTGAAACTACTGCCTCAACACCGCAAGCTGAGACTGCATTGTCTGCAGCATAGACCACTAGAGTCTAAGAAAGACAACAACAAACGGAGCTACTGTCCGTTGAGACTGAGGGTCTAAAACAGCTGGTGCGGCAACAGACGGAGTTACTGCCTGTTGCGGTAACACCTTGCCTCTCTGGGAGGTGTGCAGTTGTCGTACTGCAGCAAGTCCGAACTGACCCAGTGTTAATGGCTCCACCTAGGAGTTGGACTTGCGCGGAAGGGACCGACTTGCACTTAAAAGCTGCAAGATTGGTCCATGGTTTCTGCGAGAAACCTCTTCCGCAGACGAGGAATAAATGGGCTCTCTCGTCTTTGTGTGGGTGGGGTGATCACGTCGGCTACGTGAGTAGGTTACACCCGAAACCACGGAGGGAAACGTCTGTTCGTCGATCAAGGCCTGATGAACCCATAGGTCCTTCGACGTTACTTCTCCCCTGGGCTTGGGAGCTTGTAAGAGGTCCCAGACTAGGCGAACAACTGGCACGAACAGACGAACCCTCGAACGCAACACTGTAACACTTTGCGCTTATCAATTTATCACTTTTGATTTTCTGTTTGCACTTATTTCACTGAACTCGAAACTTTAAGTGGTTTGTACCTGAAACACGCAATTCTATCCTTCATTAAAAGTTAGTAATTGCGAAAACAGTATTACAATGTAACAGAAAAACATAATGAAAGAAAAATAATTCAGTGGCTGGAAAAGAGACTAAACACTAGATCAAATAAACTACGTTTAAAATCTCTCACCGCATAAAGCCTGGGAACAAGAATAAAACTCTAGAAACGTTTACCTTCTTCCCCTAAAGAAACTAGGGAGAAGAGCAAAAACGATAACAACGTTACCCGCTTGAACGAAACGTTTATCCTCCTCTCTCTCCCTCCGTCTCTATCTCTCTCTCTCTCTCTCTCTTGACTTAGAACCTGAGAGATGAGCCCAATTATATATATCATTAAAACATATTATAGTTAAAGGAAAAAAACTGAAAGATTTCCCAAATAAAAAGTTCCTTTATTAGAATTAAAACCATTTAAGCTAAGAAAGAATGAACAAAACGCTAGAATCGGTTTACTCTTACTGCAACGTGACACCGTGAATATTCTCTCTCTATCGTAACGATAGAGCGCAAGTTGAACATTCTGAACGTCAACAACTGCAGAGACAAAACAAAACGTTAGTTCAACTTTGAAAACAGTACGAGACTCTCAAAGAAATTCTTTCAAAAACATTAAAATAGCATAATATGTTAACAGGTAAAAACGAAATGACGGGCTCAATGTTAATTAACTTCGGTTCCAAGAAAAGACCGCCTACTATTAGGAAAGGTCGAATATAAACAAATATAAAAATTAATTTTAATAAGTTTATAATAAAAGGAAGTTAATCGAAGAGGCCTATAAAAGGCGGAGAGATATAAAATAAATCTATAACTTTTGTTAAGCAAAATTAAGAAAGAGAGTCTATACTCTCTTCGACACCAACACTTCCGTCTAAGGGAAGGGTCGGCCATTTAAAAGTGAAAGAGAGTTCATACTCTCTTCGTACCAAAATTAAATCAAAAATTAAATCAAATTAATTCCAAAAACTTGTTAAGCTAATGATAAAGCTTCCTGAATAGCGAAGGCTAAACTCTAGAGCAAATACATCACCAAATCGTGAGCAATAACTCCAGAATCAACAGCGTATCCATGTAGGTCTAGCCGGAGGCACGACAGAGGAAAAATTGAGGTGGTGTTGACAAGAAGTACTGGAGTACCTGACCACAGATGGCGCTGTTGTGTTCACCCCCACCTGTATAGCGATCGCTGGCGTATCCCGACCGTAGATTTCTGTCGGCAACAGAGTTGACAGCTACATGATTATCGGGTAAGATTAATATTGAAAAATATGCATTCATCAGTTTGGCTTTTTCCAAATCCTTTGTAATAAGATTACCCTCAGCCAAATCCTTTGTTATAAGATTACCCTCAGAGTCTCTTAATGGGCTAATGTTAAGTTTTATTGGTTTTCTACTGTTTACATATGTTTTCTTTACTAGCTGAAGCCAGTCTTTTCTCTTCATTGATCTTGACCTTGTGCTTGGAAATTTCATGAATTGAAGGCTGTGGACCCATTGATTTATGTTTGCTGTCTCTACTTCTTATTGCACTAGCTATTTCTCTGTTGAACCACTTAGGTTGTGGAGTTCCATTTGGTAAAATTTTTCTATGCAATATACATTTGGCCTTTTTTTCTTTATATATTTTTACAAAGGAGTCCCAGTGCATATCTATGTTCCTTATTTCATTGTATTCTAAATTCTTGGTGAATTCCTTCAGTTTTACCCAGTTACTATGTCTGTAGTCTAGCTTTTTTTTTAATTTTCCTTTTTTTTAAATGAGGAATATTTACCTGAAACCTAACTATTTTGTGGTCACTTTTGCCAATATTTTTGCCTACAGAAACAATGGATACTAAATTTTCTTCTGTTATTAGCACAATATCTAGTATGTTGTTCCCCCTAGTTGATTTATCAACCCACTGATGGAGGAATTCATTGTTGACAAATTTCAGTAGCCAATGTCCCTCTGTGTTTGATGTAGAATTCATATGTCCCAGTTTACTGCTGCATGGAAGTCTCCCATTAGTACAGCTAACTTATTGTTAACTTCTTGTTCAAATTGTCTATACAGATCTTCATCCTGCGCTTGTGTTTGATGTGGTAGTCTGTGTCTGTATATTACTGGTATGGACATGTCTTTTCTGTCACTTCACATTCAGTTTCTAATTTCATTTCTAAAGAGAGAGAGAGAGAGAGAGAGAGAGAGAGAGAGAGAGAGAGAGAGAGAGAGAGAGAGAGAGAGAGAGAGAGAGAGAGAGATACTGTATATATATATATATATATATATATATATATATATATATATATATATATATATATATATATATATATATATATATATATATATATATATATATATATATATATATATATATATATATATGTATTATATATATATATATATAGTCCCAACATCCTATGTACATACAAAATCACAGTAACCAATTACGGTTCGCTAAATCAATACTGCAAACCATCTTAAATATCTAAAACAAAAATATGAGTACAGTATAATAAAACAGTAAAATACATAATTCATACCTGCAACATATACTCTGGCTGATTCAAGTAATGAAACATTCGCATGACTACAGGGCCAAAAACATAGACACCAAAACGAAGACCACCGTGTTGAGAGTTAAACCTGTGAGGAAGGAAGCATACAAAATCAATGTTAACTCAAGTATCATATGGAAATTATTACTCAAATGAACAAATTTAAATTCATACATTGCAGCAATATAAAAATAAAACATGGGAATTTCATGAAAAAAATATTTTGGTTTAAGCTTGAAAGGAATAGTAACTTCTACGCTGTTAAAATTTAGTGAACATTCAACAACAGGATATTAGGTATTTCTATATGTAATTTCAGGCGATTTTATTTCCAAACTTTACTTGACCTAGCCATTATCCAACTTACTTTTTTCAATCTTTCATTAAACTCAAATTCTTAAGATCCTGTATTAGAGATCGTAGTTCATAAATATTCAAATGATTCCATCTCATTAACCCTTTCTCCCTCCAATGATATTTCATCTTCCATTACATATTCTGTTCTCATCATCTCTATTTATTTTGAGCCCAACCTCATGTGATATTTCATGCATTCTGGTAAGCAAGCTTTGAAAGTCCTGTAGTGTTTGGGTAATATGGACAGCATCATCAGCATACTCTATGTCACCTAATTTCCTGTTACCAATCCTGTCCAATCCTTCTCCACCATCCCCAACTGTTTTATGCATGACAAAATCCATGATGAGGATAAACAACATAGGTGAAAACATATTCACTTTGAGTACAGTACTCCACTGTTCACAGGAAAT
Source organism: Palaemon carinicauda (assembly GCF_036898095.1). Lineage (NCBI taxonomy): Eukaryota > Metazoa > Arthropoda > Malacostraca > Decapoda > Palaemonidae > Palaemon > Palaemon carinicauda. The sequence continues at coordinate 41,675,225 of NC_090740.1, forward strand.
TTGTTTGATAGGACTCCACTAACAATAACTTTGCACTTGCTATGCTCATGAACAGAATCAAATTTAAATATTTTAGAGGAACTCCATAATAACGCAGAAACTATCCACAAAATTGGCCTGTGCACACTATCAAAGGCTTTTCAGTCCAAAAATGCCATCAAAATTGGATTTCTATATTCTACACAATTCTGTACCACGTGTCAAAATGAAAATTTGATCAGTAAAATTTCTACCTTATCTAAAACCTGCTTGTTCATCTCTCAGCTTTTCATCAATCTTTCTCACTAGTCTTTAGAATGAGCATACTATATATTTTTATGACAACTGGCGTGACTGTGACGCCTTTGTAATAATTTCTATTAGTCAGAATTCCCTCTTTTTGCCATTTTCACCAACACTCTTCTATTAGTCAGATTTCCCTCTTTTTGCCATTTTCACCATCACTCTTAACTCCCATTCATCAGGTTTTGCCTCTTCACGCCACATTCTACAAAATAATCTTGTAAGCATTCTGGGAGTCCCTTCATTTTTGAACAATATTATCTCAGCAGTTATTCCATGATATCCAGGGGCTTTAAATCTCTTGAGTTTTTTTAAGATAACTTCAACTTCAAACAATGAATTAATTCATGGGCACATTAAGGTCTTCCTCACCTTCAGGTACAGTATATCATTCAAATTACTCCCTTCATATCTCCTATTCATGACCTCACCATCCAACATTGCCTTTCTTCATCTTCTGTTGTTATAACAGATACATCTTTCTTTTTTATGGGTACGTATATGCTGCTTCTTCTTGCACCAGTAGAGATATCAATAATAATTCTATGAGCAATTCTTACACCATAGCTACTCCCTGAATTCATAGCTTTGTCACCCTCATCTGCTGTACTGACTAAATATTCCCTCAAGTCATTCCTGGCTTTTCTTTTGACCTCACAATCAATACTGGAATACTTAGCATGCTCTACCTTGCAATCTTCATTTCTGGGTCGACCTGTGACGGCTGGTGAAAAGGGTCCTTCTTTACACTTTTCTGATATAAACCTTCCAAATATACCAGAGAAAGATAAAAGCATGGAATGCAGAGGTTACTACCCTCGCGCGAGCACCTTGTGGGTGTCGTGTATAAAGCAGGGGCGTGTGAAAACCACTATTCACAGGCTGTCTTCCATTTAGCTAATTCCTTCGTCAAAAGGGATGGGCCGATACAGAGGCACCAGCTACGCTACCTGAACCACACCACCGACGCCCGACGCGAGCGCCATCTGAACAACATCCTTCTGTTTTGGACTTGCTAGCTTGGTCTTAGATTTTTGTGTTCTCAGTGTTTTCACGTTTCGTGGATTATTTTCATCATGGCCGAAGCTCCAACTTCACCAATACCAATGTTAAGTACCATAGTTTGTTTTGACAGCTTTTTGCAGTACCGGGCAGTTGTTCTCTTCCCAGTATTGTGTTGTTTTTTATTTCGACCGGCTTGGCCTTCCGCGGTGTCGGCAGCCATTGTTGTTTTGATTTGCCTCGCTGGGAATTTCATGTTAGTCTTGCCCATTTGGTACGCTGTCAGTTAGGTTCTTAGTTAAGTCACTGGCCTTACGCCTTTTTGAACCATTATCATTATTATTATTATTATTATTTCCTATGGTACTTTTTGCTGGCAAGTCCAGTCTGGACGAACAAGATTAGCGTTCTGGCTTTATTATAGTTTAGTACCCGGCCTGAGAGGCGTTCGTCAGTGGACTATATCCTTTTAAATTTTGTTAACGCAGACGTTATTCTTCGTTCATAGTCTTGTATTTGACGTTATAATTTTATTGTTATACTTATATCATATTATAGTGTGCTTAATTAGGTTCTTTATAGTGTAACCACGAGAGCGAGAGCATGGAGTTCTCGTTTTCTGTCGCTCAGTCACGAGTTACCCTTTCTCTCGTTTTCTTTCTTAGCCTCGAGTAGGAGAGGTGGATTTCCCATTTTCCGTTTTATACGATCACGGGTTCTCCCTCCCCCCTCTCCCTCTACGGGTATATGATATTTTACGATTTATTTTATTATGTGGTTACAGTACTGTTAATATAGCTAGCGTTATTAATAGGTCCTGTTCGTGTGTGAGTCATTGTTTTGGGCCAGCTTTATGACGCCACCTGTTCCCCTCGTAGTTCCGTCCTCTCCCCGCTACGGCTTGGGAGTAGGATCTGAACATTCATCCACTCCGCCTTGAGTTCTACTCCGCCATGAGGGATACTCATTGAGATTGGAACCTATAGTTATATATCATTTGGAGTGCAACCCTCTGGCAGGGCCTCATCCCCCCGGTGGTCCCTTGCACCCAGACTCTGGCCACGGCCATATCCACACAAAATATTCATTATTAATCACAACTTATTTATTCCGGACCTTTCACCGGACCTCCGGCTTCACCGGAGATCACCAATACGCTTAGCAATGATGTTAGCCTTAGCTTTTAGCTACTGCTTGTATTTTATAATTTATTGGTTACGGGCCTATCACTGAATCCTCGACCCTGTCGGAGGTTCCGCAGCTTACATTAATTTATTTTATTCTTATTTTAATAATATTTATAGTGATACAGACCCATTTTTGATTGCTCCGGCACACTCTGGTGCAGAAAAATTTTATATTTAAAATATTTAATATGGAGCTCCGGCTCTCATTCATTGAACCATTCTATGCACACACATTTCATGCTATCTGGACTCTGTTAGTAGATCTTAATCCCTTACCAGAGTCTCAAGGAACATCCAGACTTATGTCTCCTTTCTTTTACAGAAGGTCCGCTGCGCTGCCAAGGGCTGCCCCGCCGCTTTCAACGATCCCGTTGGACATGACCTCTGCCGATCGCATGCACATTGCGCTATCTCCTTTATTCGGGAGCCGGGACAAGCCCCATATATGGTGTGGTTCCCGGAATCGTGCACGCTCTGTTACGAGTGGTCCTCCTTACTCCTGAACAATGACGTAAGTTGGTTTTCGTTTTGTTCCTTTTATCCTTTGGCGATGATTTAATTTGTTCCTTAATTAGGTATACATCGCTTATTTCGGAGAACGATCCTTCTCCTTCATCACTAATCCCCTCACCTCTTTCAGGCCGATGATGAATCTCTTCGGTCGGCAAGAGCTGCTCTTCGTCCTTGGGTGTCGGGCTTCGGCAGGAACGCTCCCTCTGGCGCACCCTATCTCCTCAATGGAGACATGGCCTCCGGACTCTTCCCAGGCTCTACCACTGCAGCAGTCACTCCGGAGGCGGCTGCTCCTTTAATTGAAGCGGTCAGAGCGACCATCCCCACGGAAGACGAATCTCTTTTATCGGGGGACGTGTCAGCTCTGGATTTGGACATCGAGCCCATGGACGAGCAGGTAGGTGGTGTCGAGTTGGTGGAAACCTTTTTATCTCCTACTCCTTCTTCTACCTCTTCCTTTCTCGGCTTTGATAAGCCTACGGCTTCTCCTCGGGATCCCTCTGTCCCTGTACGACCCAAGGTGAAGCCACTCCGTAATTATAAGTCAATACCTAGTTCAGCTTCACTATTGTCTACGTCACCGGTCCCCGGACCCTCGACTGCTCCTGATATCCCTGGTACTTCTCGTAAAACCATAACTTCTAAGAAGTCGAAGTCCGCTAAGTCCAAGGCTTCGTCGGCGGGTGGTTCTCAGGAACCCTCCTTATCCGTCGACTTAATCAGGGATATGATCAAAGAACAAATTCAGCAACACTCTGGAGCTATGACGGAGCTAAAAGATATGGTGGCGAATCTGATCCGCTCCGGAACTCAGATTCCTCCGCCTTCAGCCCCAGACGCGTCGAAGTTACCCCCCTTCTATAAAAACAACCCTTGGAGGTTTGCCTTGCATGCTCCTTACTTAGATGGTACCCTAACTCTAGATGGCATAGGCACCCGCCCTCTAGAGGACCTAGAATTCTACCCCCCGGGGCTAGAATTCCCATTCAACGGCTTCGTCCGTCTGAAGGAGCATGCCTTGGTTAGAATGGACAAGGTACCGAAGGAAACGGTGATATTTCCAAAAGAACAGGCCCAAGCTGTCTGGGCCAGGACTCTATCAGAATGGGGGTGTACCAACTCCAAGCTCACCCCACACAAAGGTGCCTACACTATTTTTACAACGGCATCGTCCATTACCTTGCCACTTATAGATAAAGTGACAGATCTGACAATACAGGCCGTCAAGGAAGGCTCTGCCATGCCGGCTCTCAAAGAGACGGACACCACCTCAATGCTCATCCCGAGTACCTCTGCCACCTGGGATGACGCTTCTTCTACCTTCACGGTAGGGAAGCTAGACCCAGACTGCGCCTCTACTCTTTTTTCTGAGAAGCTTCCCAGATTACTAGAGAATCTTCTCAAGACCGAGTTCGAGGCACGTAATAGGTTAGCTAGGTCCCTCCACTCCATCACCTCCATAGAGTCCCTAGCCTCTGTTTACCCGACTGAAACTTTGTTCAGGGTTTTCACAAAGAACCTGCTTCTGTCCTACCAAGTTGACCTCCACGACTTCTGGTCGGCTCGGGTTAGCTGCAGGAAATACGTTCTGTCTGAGGCTTCTATCAGACATGAACCGAACAGGCTGATAGCATCCTCCTGCTGGGGTAAGAACCTAATCCCTCAGGATGAAGTTAATAAAGTTCTTCAGGACGCTGCGAGGGCAAACCAAAATTTGCAAGTAAGGTGGGGCCTCACAACCAAAAGGAAGATCGAATCCCACAACCAAACTTTCTTCAAGAAAAATCTGAGATTTACCCCTTACAAGACGAACCGGGGTCACTACCACCAATCGGCAGTTCCCCACACGTCAACACAGTCTTCCTCTGCTTCGACTTCTCAGCAACCGGCTCTTCCTCAACAGGTGGTCTACCTCACTGCTCCCCCAGGTACACAGCCCAACCCCATGTCTTCTTGGATGTCCTCCCCTGCATACAACCCTAGCTACGAACCCTCCGGTTCCTTTCGTGGACACCAGAGAGGAAGCTACAGAGGTAGAGGACAGTTCCGCCATCGAGGCGGACCTAGATCAAGGGGTGCCCGGGGAGGGAAGGGACCTAAATTCACTCCCTCGCAATGATGTGATCCCGGTAGGGGGGAGACTTTATCACTTTCGAGACCATTGGACCTTCAGTCCATGGGCTCACAGCATAATATCCAAAGGCTTGGGTTGGAAATGGTCACAGGGATCTCCACCTCCACTAGTGACCTTCTTCCAGAGACCCACTCCCATCCTGAAAGAGTACACCACAGAGTTACTCAAGAAGAAAGCAATCAAACGGGTTCGATCACTGAAATTCCGAGGCCGCCTATTTACAGTTCCAAAGAAAGACTCGTCGGCGTTGAGAGTGGTTCTGGACTTATCAAAACTAAACTCTTACATTCTCTGCGACAAGTTCCGTATGTTGACTATCTCTCAGGTTCGGACCTTACTTCCCCGTGGGGCCGTCACCACCTCTATCGATCTTACCGATGCCTATTATCATGTGCCAGTAGCTCGAAACTTCTCTCCTTACCTAGGCTTCCGCCTAGGCAAGAAAGCCTTTGCGTTCAAAGTCATGCCCTTCGGTCTCAGCATTGCTCCCAGGATATTCACGAAACTGGGAGAGACAGTGCTCGAGCAACTCAGGAACCAAGGGATACAGATCATCGCCTATCTGGACGATTGGCTCATTTGGGCTTGGTCGAACCGGGAATGCAACAGAGCTATGACGAAGGTAATTCGATTTCTCGGCAAACTGGGATTCCAAGTCAATCTCCAAAAGTCTCACCTACAACCATCAAGCCGCTTCGAATGGTTAGGCATTCGGTGGGACCTTTCAAAGCACAGGCTCTCCCTTCCTCCCAAAAAGGTAAAGGAGATAGCTTCCAAGATCAGGAACTTTCTCAAACACAAACAGGTGTCCAGAAGAGCTTTAGAAAGAATCCTCGGCCTTCTCCAATTTGCTTCAGTAACAGATCTCCTATTAAAAGCCAAACTCAAAGACATCAATCGAGTTTGGAGAAAGAGAGCTACAATACCTTTAAGAGATAAGATCTCGAAGATCCCCACTGTCTTAAAAATGAGACTACGCCCATGGTCCGAACCGAGGAACCTCTCCAAATCGGTTCCTCTGCAATTCCCCCCTCCACAAGTGACACTTCATACGGACGCATCTCTGAGTGGCTAGGGGGGTTACTCCCAACATCAAATGTTTCAGGGCTCTTGGTCACCCGCCATGAAACAGTTCCATATCAATGTTCTCGAAGCCATGGCAGTGTTCTTGACCCTGAAGAGAATCTCTCCTCCAAAGTCGTCCCACATTAGAGTAGTCTCAGACAGCACAGCCGTAGTACACTGCATCAACAGAGGAAGATCCAAGTCACCCAACCTGAATCAGGTCCTGGTCACTATCTTCGCCTTGGCAGCAGACAAGAACTGGTTCCTGTCAGCAACTCACCTAGCAGGAGTCCAGAATGTGATAGCGGACTCACTATCCAGGACGAAACCACTGGAATCGGAATGGTCCCTAGACATAAATTTCTTCCGGTGGATACTCAGGCTGGTTCCGGGCCTCCAGGTAGATCTATTCGTGACTCAACTGAATCACAAACTTCCCTGTTATGTGACCCCAAACCTGGACCCTCAGGCTTATGCCATGGATGCATTAACCCTGGATTGGAACCATTGGAAGAAGATTTACCTATTCCCTCCAGTGAATCTTCTAATGAAAGTTTTACACAAACTACGCTCCTTCCAAGGGGCAGTGGCCTTAGTAGCACCTCACTGGCCAAAAAGCAGTTGGTTTCCTCTCCTCCTCGAGTTGAAACTCCGCCCCTTCCGGATCCCATTCCCCAAGCTGACCCAAGTAGTCCAAACTCGGACTGTGTCAGATTCCTCAAGGATAGCCAAAACCCTAACTTTGTGGACTTCCTGAAGTTTGCAGCTCGTAGAGATGCGAACATCGACCCGGAAAATGTCCTCTTTATAGAATCAGACAAAAGGGACTCTACAATTCGTCAATATGATTCGGCCGTTAAGAAACTAGCAGATTTCTTAAAGAATTCAGACCATACTTTTATGACTCCTAATTTAGCCATCTCCTTCTTTAGGTTCATATTTGACAAAGGCCTAGCAGCTAGCACTATAACCACCATCAAGTCAGCTTTGAAGAAGGTCTTCCTTGTTGGGTTTAACATTAACCTAGCAGATTCCTATTTCTCATCTATTCCAAAAGCATGTGCTAGGCTTCGTCCTTCGGTTCGTCCACAAAAGGTCTCTTGGTCTCTGAACGATGTCCTCAAACTTGCGTCAGACACGGACAATGAATCCTGCTCCTATATCACTCTTCTTAGGAAGACTTTATTTCTAACGGCTTTGGCCTCGGGTGCTAGAATCTCAGAACTAGCAGCTCTCTCACGAAACTCAGAAAACATAGATTTCCTCCCTTCAGGTGAAGTACTTCTTTCTCCAGAGCTTTCCTAGCTAAAAATGAGGACCCACAAAATAGGTGGTCCCCTTGGAAGATTATTCCTCTTCTCCAAGATACTTCTCTGTGTCCAGTCACTACTCTCAGGGCCTTTTTAGCTAGAACTGCCACCCGCTCGTCTGGCTCCTTGTTTATCAGAGAACAAGGAGGTACTATTTCCATTCAAGGCATTAGGCAACAAATCCTATACTTCATTAAACAAGCTAATCCGGAATCATTTCCCCATGCTCATGATATCCGGTCAGTAGCTACCTCCATCAATTATTTCCAAAATATGGATTTTGATGACCTTAAAAAGTACACGGGTTGGAAATCTCCTATGGTTTTCAAACGCCACTATCTAAAGAACTTACAGGCCCTTAAATACCCAACGGTTGCAGCTGGGAGCCTCATCTCTCCCCATTAATCTCTTGTTCTTCCTTTCATCCATCTCTCCTCTTCTCCCTCCTACCTGCCACTCGCACCACGTCGCCGCTCTCTTTGGTGGTTCGTTAGCCCTAAGTTTATTACATGTTTAGTTCCTATGGTTATTAACTGTTATTGTGTTTACCGTAACTTTAGTGTTGGGTTATTCTCAGCCATGTCAGTTTTGTTGCATATTGTGCTCTGATACTCGGATGCTTCCTTGTTATCATGTTTATTTAGCCTTACTTTCACTATGTCCTTTGGCTAGTTGGTAATTTATGCTTACTTACCTTAATATAGTATATTATTTTCCTTACATGGTGTTTATCTCTCTCCTCATTAGGTTACTATTTATTATTGGGCTTGGAAGGCATTCTCTGGTACATTTTCACCGGCCGTCACAGGTCGACCCAGAAAAGGGATTTTGACGAAGGAAAAATCTATTTCTGGGGAGAGACCTGTGACGCCCGGTGAAACCCTTCCCTGTTATTTTGTACGATCCCACCCTTTCCTTTCCAAGCCATCATGTTCAATACAGAAGGATGTTGTTCAGATGGCGCTCGCGTCGGGCGTCGGTGGTGTGGTTCAGGTAGCGTAGCTGGTGCCTCTGTATCGGCCCATCCCTTTTGACGAAGGAATTAGCTAAATGGAAGACAGCCTGTGAATAGTGGTTTTCACACGCCCCTGCTTTATACACGACACCCACAAGGTGCTCGCGCGAGGGTAGTAACCTCTGCATTCCATGCTTTTATCTTTCTCTGGTATATTTGGAAGGTTTATATCAGAAAAGTGTAAAGAAGGACCCTTTTCACCGGGCGTCAAAGGTCTCTCCCCAGAAATAGATTTTTCCTTCGTCAAAATCCCTTTATTTCCTTGAAAACTTTCAACCATCAATTTCCATCTGTATTGAGCCTCTTGATGGAGAAGACCTGACTATTAGAATTAACTGCATATCTAGTATTACGAACAGGATGGTACTGTCTGGAAAGATCTGAATGTAAAGGTTGCTCAGAATTATGAAATATCTTATGCAACATGCATATCAAACTAATTGAACGAAGGTGCCAGAGATTAATATCTTGATAAAAAAATAAAAGATTTAATAGACCTTAAGTTCCTGTCCAACAAATTGAGATGAAAATCAGCAGCTTTAGACTAGACAGGAGAAAAATACTCGTAACAAGTTAGAATGAAAGAATTAAAACACTTCTTCAGAATAGACTGATCACCGAAAATCTTAAGACTTTCTCAATGAGCCAATTTTTTGTGCAATTGAAGAAGAGACAGACCAAATGTGTTTATCAAGCATAAATTTGTTGTCGAGAATCACACCTAAAATATTAAGTCATACAGAGTTAAAGAAATATTATTAATGCTGAAATGCTGATGTTGAGGAGCAACAGTCCTCGACCTACTAACAATCATACTTTGAGTTTTGTTTGGATTCAAGTTCAGGCCCCATAATTTGCACCATGCACTAATTTTAGCTAGATCTCTATGAAGGGATTCAGCAACACCAGATCTACATTCAGGGGATGGAATGGATGCAAAGAGAGTAGAACCATCTGCATATGCAACAAGCTTGTTTTCTAGGCCAAACCCCGTGTCATGTGTATATAGTATGAAAAGTAACGGGCCATGAACACTATTATTTTTATTATTATTATTACTTGCTATGCTACAACCCTAGTTGGAAAAGCAGGATGCTATAAGCCCGGGGGCCCCAACAGGGAAAATAGCTCAGTGAGGAAAGGAAACAAGGAAAAATTAAATATTTTAAGAACAGTAACAACATTTAAATAAATATTTCAATATAAACTATAAAAAAATTAAAAAAAAAACAAGAGAAACAAAAATTAGATAGAATAGTGTGCTCAAGTGTACCCTCAAGCAAAAAAACTCTAATCCAAGACAGTCTATGACCATGGTACAGAGGCTATAGCACTACCTATAACTACAGAACAATGGTTAGATTTTGGAGTGTCCCTCTCCTAGAAGAGTTGCTTACCATAGCTAAGGAGTCTCTTCTACCCTTACCAAGAGGAAAGTAGCCACTGAACAATTACAGTGCTGTAGTTAACCTCTTGGGTGAAGAAGAACTGTTTGGTAATCTCAGTGTTGTAAGGTGTATGAGGACAGAAGAGAATCTGTAAAGAATATGCCAGACTATTCTGTGTATATGTAGGCATAGGGAAAGTGAACCATAACCAGAAAGAAGGATCCAATGTAGTACTGTCTGGCCAGTCAAAGGACCCCATAACTCTCTAGCGGTAGTATCTCAATGGGTCGCTGATGCCCTGGCCAACCTACTACCAATAAACCTTGAGGAACACCAGATATCACACTCCTATACTCACTATGGTGTCCATCAACAACAATTCTTTGTGACCTATTAATTAGAAATTCAGTAATGATGTTGAGAAATGACCCACCAACTCCCAATTGTTTGAGTTTGAAAACAAGGGCCTCATGATTAACACGGTCAAAGGCAGTACTAAAATCAAGGCCAATCATACGAACTTCCTGACCACAACCAAGAGATTTCTGTACAACATTGGAGATTGTAAAAAGGGCATCACATACTCCAAGGCCTTTACGAAAGCCAAACTGCAAACTAGGGAACAGATAATTGCCCTCCTCAAACCTATTTAGACGTTTTGCCAAAAGACGTTCAAAAACTTTGGATAATATGGAAGTTATGGAAATTGAACAGTAATTAATTGGGCTTGAGCTACCACAAACACATTTCCATACTGGAGTAACATTACCGATTTTCAAACAAGTGCTAAAGCTCCTTTTCTTGCTAACTTGCACAAAATAACAGATAACTTTGGAGCTAAGAAATATGACAAATTTGGAAGTAATTTGTATTTTTCCTAACAATACAAACCTGTAGCTATTTATAGGGGTATTACTTTCGGCGAAGCTGAAAGACGAGCCATTAGAAATTTAGCGAGGGTTAACCACCCACCTGCTAGTTAGCAAGGGTGGGGGGTAGTGAGGGTGGGGGGTAGTGAGGGTGGGGGGTAGTGAGGGTGGGGGGTAGTGAGGGTGGGGGGTAGTGAGGGTGGGGGGTAGTGAGGGTGGGGGGTAGTAGCTACCCTTTTCACTCACACACCTTGGCTGTGAGCCTCACTTTGCTTGGAGGTAGGACTTCAAGGGGGACTGGTGCTGGCGGGCCAATCTGTTTAAATAGGTACAGGTTTGTATCGTTAGGAAAAATACAAATTACTTCCAAATTTTTCATTTGTTCCATAACTAAAATACAAACTAACAATATTTATAAGGGTTGACTCACCTATTAGGAGGGTGGAAGTCGCTGCCAATCTAGCTTTTTGGCTCTGACCCGGGGGATTCCCCTCTATGTGTGTTAGCACATATTAGGTGGAAATCCTACACCTCACTAAAACCTTGCTTTGCATAGTCTGCGGCCTACACAAGCTGTGTGTTTGTGATACTAGCAATGTGACAGTCAAGGTAAGAGCTCTTCCGAGGTCACCCAGACATGCACAATACTGTACTCCCTAGCCTGGGTATGGGGACGTAACAGTATCAACACAATACCAGGATACACAAGGGAACAATGATTTACCTGCAGTTAGTTGAGGTCAGCTTTGCAAAGGACCCTTGGACGCTGAGTTGCCCAAGAGAGGGGAAGATGAAGAAAAGAAAGAGTAACAAATGCCCTCAACCTCATACTACTTGTCCACCAAGGAGTTTGAGGTGTTAAACCAGTTGTTGTGCAGCCACCACAGGACCGATAGAGAATGTATCGAGTCTCCTGTGGGTTACATCTTGCAGGTAATGGGCAGTGAAAGTCATCTGACGCTTCCGCACGTCTGCTTGTAGAACCATCGCCACAGGGTAGTTACGTTTGAAGGCCAGGGACATAGCAATGCCCCTGATGTCGTGTGCTCTGGGTTGATGTGTCGGAGGAGGATCTGGATTTAGTGCGAGATTAATAACCTCGCGAATCCAAGCAGAGATCGTGTTTTTTGGGATCCTCCTTTTGACCTTCCCCGTGCTGATAAAAAGTGATGACACACGGGTGCGAGCTACTGTTGTTCTTTTGAGGTAGTACCTCAAATTCCTTACTGTATGAGGAGAGAAAGTTCTAGCAAAGAGGAAATATCTACTCCTTTCAGCTTAAAGGCTAGACTCAAGGCTGAGTGGTGACCTTTTACTGCTCAAACCAGGAGGAACATTTCCTCCCGCAAATGTTCTGTACAAGGAACTCCGCTATTGCTTGGATAGCAGCTTCGAGGGGAGAGATACACCCTTCCATGACACCAACCACAGAAGACATTCCACTTTATCTGGTAGAAGGAAGCTGGAGATCTTCGCAGGTGTTCAGCCATCCTTTTGGCAACCTGTTGCGAAAATCCTCTCTGAGTGAGGAGTTGCTGGATAGTCTCCAGGCATAAAGTCATAGCGAAGCTACGGCTTTGTGGAAGATGTTGGCATGTGGTTGTCTAAGTAGAACGTGTCGTGGAGGGAGCTTTCTTGGAAGCTCCATCAGGAGCTGTAGAAGGTCTGGGAATCATTCTGCATGATGCCATAGCAGAGCTATGAGGGTCATTGAGAGATTGACTGAAGTTTCAGTCTTGTCGAGGACTCTTCTCATCAGACAGAACGGGGGAAAGGCATAAATATTGATGTTGTCCTGCCATTGTTGGAATGCATCTTGCCAGAGAGCCTTGGGGTTCAGGACTGTGGAGCAGTACAACAGGAGCCTGACGTTCAGGGCCGTTGCAAACAGACCAACTGTCAGGGTAACCCAAAAAGTCAGGACTTTGTTGGATACTAGATGATTTAAAGACCATCCTGAGCCCACTATCTGAGTCACTCTGCTCAGGTTGTCTGCGAGCACTTTCCTTTTGCCGGGAATGAAGCGAGCTGATAGGGTCACCAAATTTGTCTTCTGCCCATCTCAGTACAGTATCTCTACTGTCAAATGGGATACGGGCTGCGAAAAGTGCCGCCTTCTTTTTTTTTATATAAGCCATTACTGTGGTGTTGTCGCTCATCACCATCACTGAGTGACCCTCCAGGAACTACTGGAACTGTTGAAAGGCCAAGAAGGCAACCTTCACCTCTAGGAGATTAATGTGCTGGTACTTTTCGGACTCTGACCATAGGCCTGAGATCGTGTGGTGTAGTATGTAGGTCTCCCACCCTTCTTTTGATGCATCTGAAAAGAGCATCAAGTCCGGAGGGGGGTGGAGGTGGGGGGTGGGGGGGGAGGAAGGTCGACGCCCTTTAGCAAATTCTCATCTGCTACCCCACCATTTGAGGTCTGTCCGTTCCTCTGGTACCATGGGGATCGGAATGTCCGGGGAATCGAAGGGCTGGTTCCACATGGACTTCAGCCACCATTAGAGGGATCATAACCAGAGGCTGGCATTTAAAACTTGACAGGTCAGGGATGATAGGTGACCGAGGAGACATAACTACCTCTGGGCTGGGAATTCTTCACATCTGATGAAAGGTCTTGCAACCTTCTTCAGACTCACTACCCTCTCATCTGATGGGAAGGCTTTGTGAAGGTTGGTGTCTATTATCATTCCTACATATACCAATCATTGAGAAGGAAGCAGTGATAACTTCTTGAGGTTTACCATGATCCTCAGACCTTGGCAAAGCCCCAGAAGTTTCTCTCGGTGCTGAAGAAGGCTTGCCACCAAGTCTGTTAGAATCAGCCAGTCATCCAGATAACGTCAGAGACGGATCCCGATTCTGTGAACTCAAGATAACACAAGAGCGAACACTCTAGTGAAGACCTGAAGTGCTGTGAAAAGACCAAAGCACAGCACCTTGAACTGGCATTTTTTGTTGTCGAGAATGATTCTCTTGAAGATGGATGGATTGGGATCTGGAAGAATGCGTCCTTTAGATCCAGTGTGCACATGAAGTGTGGTCTTACTGCTTGTCTGACCGTGTCTACCGTCTCTATGCTGAAAGGAGTTTCTTTGACAAACTTGTTCAGAGCTGACAGGCCTTCAGCCTCCAGATGCCTTTTCACAAGAAGTCAACTGAAAAATCTTGGGGAGTCGTCAAGGACCTCTTGGAGAGCGCCCTTCTTCAATATGGTATGGACTTCGGCCCGAAGGGCCAGCTCCTTTGCGGATCCCTTCACATAGGAGCTTGATGGAACTGAAGTCTTCGTCAGTGGAGAGAGAGATTGAATGAACGGGACGCGATACCCTGAATGAATCACGGAGACTGTCCAGCGTTTGGCCCCGAGCTGCATCCACCTCTGCCAGCAGCAATGCAGGCATCCCCCCACTGGTGGGCAAGTGAGGGGATTGCCCATCCTAGCGGTTGCGACCTTGGCCACCCCCTCTAAGATTTTTCCCTCCAAGAGAGGACTTGGGGCCTTTTCAGCCCTTCGTAGGAAAGGGCTTCTTGTACACTTTCGTTGATGTTGCTGTTGTCATACTCGTCTTCGGCTTCTGATGCTTGGTCTACGGATGAGTAGATGGTCTATAGGGCTGGGATGTTAAGGCCCAATGGAGCAGAAAGTCCTGGTTGGATATCCTCCATCTCTCCGCAGCTCACTTAACGTCTTCTGGCTCAAACAGGGAGGAACCCTCAAGAGAGGCTAAAGTTTCATAGACTCACTCTGTGGGACTTGGCAATGGAACCTCTCCACTATAGAGTCTCTACGTCTTAAGATGGTGTTTGCCCACAAGTTTACAACTTGGTGGGCAAGGAACTCGATGGTTCGAGTCCCAAACGGTAAAAAGGTCTCATTTGCCTTCCTGGAGCTTTCTTTGGACAAGTCTTCAGTCCGCAACAGGTTTCTCACAGACCCCACTTTCTCCTGATTGAGGATCTTAGACGCAGAGAATGAAACTTGAAGACCAGAAAGTCTCTCTAGAGAGATCCCCTTTATTAATTCCTCTAAGGAATGGTGTAAAGGAAGGGCCGGAATATGCTCATCAAGGACCTCGTAGTACTTCCTCTGCTGCCCCACTCGGTGGTGGAAAGAGTCTAGAGGATGAGCCTGCTCGGATAAGAGCCAGAGGAGCCAGTGTTCTGAGCGAACGCCTTTCACCGGGCACTCTTCAGGCCCTGGGACCAGGGCAGGGCTGCACTGATCATGGGGGGTTTTGAGTGATGTAGACCCAGTCTAGGACCTTGTCTTTGCCCTCCTGATGGGCCATCACCGGGTCTGACAGCCTATTGATGGCCCTAATGCAGGCCAACACCTGCCAGAAGATATGCTCTGACTCTCTTTGCTCTGCCTCCGATGGTCTGGGACTGCCAGCAAACTCGGAATCTTCCACCCACGAGACATCATCTTGGGGTGGGTCGTGGTCATCATTGAATTAATGAGCTGGGGACAACTGCCTGGCTTCCTCTGCATTTCTTGCGGTCCTCGCCGAAGAATTGGACAGCATCTTGGCATCTTTCAGCTCTTTTATTGGGGGTAAGAAGGTCTCCAAAAAGGAAGTCCTTGAAGGCACCCCCTTACGCTGCTCGTCCATCGGAAGAGGAAAGTCCTCTTCCACAGGCTTGGTGGCTGGTCAGTGGTCCCGAGGAATTACCTCGATGGGAGAAGGGAGGAGGGAGCTAGCCAAGGACTTTTCACTGCGTGGAGCCTCTTTCGGGCCTGCTGGTTGTAGAGCAACTGGTCGAGAAGGAGTAGGCACGGTGATACTCCACCTCCGGTTTGACATCTTAACTGGGGTCAACTTGACCCTAGGTGAGACCACCTTCTCAAGAGCTCCTCTTTTCCTCTTCAAGGGAGAGGAAGAAACTGAAGTTTCTTTGCTGGGAGGAACCGTGGATTTTCGCCTTAGATCTGCATGCAGCGAGGACTTCTCTAGGGGAATCCTGGGAGTCTCCAACCAGAAGCTTGCGAAAGTGCCCTCACCAGGGCTACAAACCATCGGTTCCTGTCCATTAGCAGTGCTTGCAGAGAGATCCCCAGAAGGGATTGTCGAAGAGGGTTTTTGTAAGGAAGGCTTACCCGAGATCAAAGACAGCCAAGTGGGAGACTGTAGTGCTGAGGTCTCCTTAAGAGGGTGTGGTACCAGTCGTGCAGAAGGTTCTCTCGGAACCCTGAACACCTGCTGAAGGGAAACAACTTTATCTCTACCTGTTCTCTACGGTGAACGCAATGTCCTGCATTTGCAAGGAGGAGAACGAGGCAAGCGTGAACAGTGAGAAGACTTTCGTTGCTCCGGAGAGCGTCTGCAGGCTCGTGAAGCAGAAGGCTTGCTAAGCCTTTCTTCGCGTGAACGACGACGTTCCCTATGACGGCATCGTTTCAGTGAACGTCGACAATGGTCAAGGGCTGGATCCCGAGATCGCTGCACCATAGGTGGGTGATCACGAGCAGCTCATCTGTCGATAAGCTGCTGATGGGGACTTCTGGATGCCTGACAATCGATTAAGGGATCGGCGAGTTGGCTGACTTCCTAGGAGATAGGAAAGATACTGGCAAACAATGATCCGAAGATGATTGACGAGTGGTCGAAGATTGCTGGTGAGCGATAAGCTATCAGCAATTGGCAAGTTGGCGATCAAGAGAGCTTTAATTTCACAAAATTGAAAAGCTAAACTAGTTAGTTTAGCCTTAGGAAATCAGAAATGAGGAAGATCAAGTTTCGCATTAGTCTGCTTACTGTTAAACACATCAGACAAAAGGGTTGCCTTTTCCTTTGGACAGTGAGTGACAGAGCCATCTGGTTTAAGTAAAGAAGGAACTGTTGCGTCTACACCAAAGAGTGCAGATTTAAAGGTAGTCCACCATTTATGTTCCAGAAATATACCAAAAAGGGTTTCTCATAAAGTTAAATTGCATTTCTTTTCAGTTGAAGCATATACTCTCTGAGCAAAATCTCTAAGCCGAGTATAATTATTCCCAGTCAAATCTGATCTTTTATCCTTCCAAAGATGATAGGCCTCCTGTTTCTCCAAATAAGCCCATCTATAATCATTATCTAACCAGGGTTTGTCTTTCACTCGGTACCTTAGCTCACAAGAAGGGATATGCCTATCAATTATGTTGCCTATATTCTCATTCCAAGGACCAACAGGAACATCACTATTATCCAATTGTGACCAATTCCAAGCACAAAAGATCACTCAAAATCCCATTACAATCATTATTGAAGCAGGGTTTATCTTTCACTCTGTACCTTGGCACATGAAAAGGGATACGCCTCTCAATTATGTTGACTATATTTGCATTCAAAGGGTTAACAGGATCATCACTATTATCCAATTGTTACCAATTCAAGCCCAAAAGATCATTCAAAATCTCATTCCAGTCTGTTTGAGATTTAATATAAATCTTACATGAGTATGATACATCAGGGACAGGCTGCTCAGTTTTCACTACTGATGAACTCAAGTAAGAAACGTAAATTCCATTCCTTCAAACACAAGCCTCTTGGAAGTGACAACTCCGTTGAACGGGTAAAGTCTGCTACCATGACTGACCATATGTCAATCCATGATACTGTACTGCCTGAAGGGAGGCCAATGGGATAATAATCCATGGCAATAAAGTCAAAAGCAGAGAAGGGTGTACCCTTTGCATCGACTCTATCTAGGGATGTCCTATATCAAGCACACACTAATGTATCAACCAGTAGAGGAAATGCTCTGTCCTCTGTCACATAAAACTTCTGCTGCTAGGCCAGCAGCAAAGTCAAGATTTTCATAGAATGGATGGACTACAGCAAAATTTTCAGACTTACATATCTGAGCAATCACCTCATCCAGGGCCTAACTAGCAACTTCTGACCACAGGAGTCTTATGTCAGGTTTTGGACCTTGTGGAACTTCAAAGTAGAGTACTTCATAATGGCTAAAACCATTTCAGACAGAGACACCATGGTTGCCTTTCCAAGTCCATTGAATCATACTTATGAATAAGAACAAGGACTTACATGAAGGCCAGCTCAAAGTTGGGGTTCTCAGACTCCGTAAAAATCGAACCAAGGTCAGACAGATCATTCTCAATCAAGAAATCCTTGATCCTCTCCATCCCTCAAAAGGAACATTTACTCATCAAGCCGCTCTGAGGACTGTTCCCTTTCCCTAAAATATTGGTATGCATGCTTGGATCAAAAGACAGATGAAAGTGGACACTCCCGTTCCACCCTCACCTGGAGGATAAAGGTTTTTGGTCCTGGCCAAGACTGCTCAGCTACTGCCAGTAATTAATTAAATCCACTCCCTTTCAGAAGAGATTGGCAACGTCTATGGGCAGCGCTTAATCCCCACTCTTAACCTGGCCTACCGTGATGATACGAGAACCAGCTGGGACCACCCATCTCCAATTGGTGCAACAGTAGGAGCTGTCCCGGTAATCACTTTCTCCTTAACTAACCCCAAAGGTACCACTAGTAAGTGAGAGAGCTCCTTCAATCTGTCTCTCTTGGAGGGGACCGGTTCTCTAAAGGTGAGGATCCTCCAAATATGTCACGATAGGAATGGGGAAGGTGGGTGCTTACGGCCTACCCTCACCTAGCCCATGATGCTGGTTTCAAGCAGGACTGCTCACCAGCAACTGATGTAAAAGTACAGCACAGCTGTCAAACTGAGCTCATGCTCCACTTGACCAACCCAGAAGGTACTATTTCACAGGTTGAGTCAGTTGCTAGAATTCAATAAGAACTTCTTAGGAGAGGCCTTCCTAAGATGCAACTACCACTTCTTTTTCTTCTGAAAAGAAAGCATTAAAAAAAAACCGAGGAGGATGATGAGGAAGTAAACTGGCATCTTCCTTTCCTTACCACCCTTTGCTGCCACTAAAAGAATCAAGGTCTAAGTAACCAACAATGGAGGTGGTCCCAAGCAGGAGGAAGTAACTAGAACTTCCTCAGCAGCCACAGCAACCACATGTACTGGTGATTAACGTCAGCACTGAGAACACTCACTGACACTAGTACCACACTAAACTACACAATAGTTACCACAAGGAGAACATTTGACAGTGGAAGATATGGTTACTCATGAATGGCAGAGACAAGGGATATTGACAGTGCCCTAGCAACCTAGCAGGACAATGCCCTAAGGGCTAACAATATACACATATGATTAGTGTCCAAGCCCCTTCTTCACTCCAGCTATAGTCCCATCACTCTAAAATCGTGGTTTGAGTGTACTCAAGCGGTACATCCCTACGTGCAATGTTGCTATGATTTAGCCTATGCTACTTGACGGGTGCATTACCTGAGGTGTCAAATTTGAATGTGTTTGTTGTATGTCCCATGAGGTTGCCACAGCCTCCTTTTCTTTTCTCCTCCTATTGCCTCTTGACTCGGTGAAATTATTATACTCTATATGTATGTATGTATGTATGTATGTATGTATGTATGTATGTATCTCTCTCTCTCTCTCTCTCTCTCTCTCTCTCTCTCTCTCTCTCTCTCTCTCTCTCTCTCTCTCTCTCTCTCTCTTTATAATCTTTACATTACCTTGCTGGTGATTTAAAACTTAAGGCTTTATTTCTTTTTTAAAGAAGTTTCCCTAATAGACTTATTTCTTTTCTCTCACAGTACGTAAGAAATTTCCATGAATCCTCATCAGAAGAGGGGAGAGCGATTATAAAAGAATGAACAGAAGTATCAACTACCACATCTGTTTTTGCATCATCTGCTAGACTTTTTCTATGTATATAGCAGCTTTTCTACAGTTTTATGCTGTAATTTTCTTTACTGTCTCATCAATAACTGGCTTCATATCAATATTCTTAAATTTATTTCTACTTGAGGCATATCCTTTCAAGCTGAACCCAATCAGTTCAATTGGATTATACTGGCAGTGATAAGGTGGCAGGCATACCACTCTATCCCCATGCGGTCGATGATATATGTTGTACAGTATTGGCATCGGTGACGTGGCAAGTCAAAAGTTCCATGAGTTCTGCATTTAGAAAATCCTCAAACACTGTTACACCATTCTTCTCCAGCCGTTCTCTTATCGTTATTTTATTGTTTGCAAATTTTGGTGGTTTATGTATTTGTCTTGAGTGATAGGATGCATTTATCTACGACGATAACTGAGAAGGGAGGAATATTGTGCTTGAAACCAATTCTCTAATGTCCCGGTATACATCTGATCATGATAATCACCAATATTTTTTGCTTCGAATATCTGGTTACTCTTCATTTCTGCATGGATTTTTTCAAGTGTGGGGATTTCTTTTCTGTCATAGAAATTAAAAACCATTCTGCGCAGCACACCTTCATTTAGGTTATCAAAAAAGTCTGCCATAGGCATTGCAAGCTACCATTTCTTGGTAACGCTGCAAAATATATATGCTATATTTATTTATTGCTGTATATGTGCCTCATGCATTACAAGTTTGTTTTATCTTAATATGGTAAAATATGACCAATTTAGAAATAATTTGTATTTTTCCTAACTACAAACCTGAAGCTCTTTACAGTGGAGATATATTTTGGTGATACCTGAAACCTCGTTAAGCTTTTTATGAGGAGTAATTACCCTCCGCTAGTTACCCGGGAGGAGTGGGACACTAGGCTGACCACCCAGCTTACCTGCACTAGTAATTAACCATTACTTTGCAATTGCGGCAGGACTTCCAGGGGAAGATGATGGCCAGACCAGTGTCTGTAAAGAGCTCCAGGTTTGTATAGTTAGGAAAATACAAATAATTTCCAAATTTCTCCTTTTTTTCGACACTATAAACAAACCATTACGCTCTTTGCAGTAGAGACTCACTCCATGATGGGTGGAAGTCCAAAAAAGGGATTTTGACAAACGAAAAATCTATTTCTGGGCTCAACCTGTGTCGCTCCATGAAATGCTCCTTATAGCACCATTTCTAAGGTATAAATACTGCTAAATATACCAGAGAAAAAATTGCATGGAATGCCAGGAATATACCCAGCTCGCTCACCCTTATAGGGTGTCGGTATAGTGACGGGGGGGGGGTTAAAACCACTACCAGAGGTCCCTTACCAATTAGTCTTCTCCTTCCTCAATATCCCCCGATACTACGAGGTGCCGTTCTACATCCGACCACTGCCCGCTACTACGGCTACTGACCGGCCCCCCCCCACCCCCAACCCCCACCACCCACGCATCTCCCATCATTCCTTTCCTAGCACCGTGATATCGACACGCGTTCGTTTTCATAGCTTCTTTGTTACTGTGTTGTGAAGATGTCTGACCTTTTGGAGATCCCTACTCCCAACTGGTTGGTGACTGACCAGGGGTGCATACTCTTTGCTTCACACAAGCTGTTTAGAGGCCACCCTGATACTTTGTTAACCCTTGGGGTTAACAGCGATAACAAATACCGTATATACGTGCATTCATATATTTGGTTACACAAGGGATGATGGTGCCCACTGTAATTAGCAGAGGTCAGCTTGCAGAGTTCCTCTGATGCTGATCCCCAAGAGAAGGGAGAATGAAAAAGGAAGTGACCAATCACTCACCCATCCATTGTAGAGTTACTCACAGGTAACATCTGCCCTCAACTGACTGCTACTTGTCCTACAAGGGAGCCGAGTTGTTATTGACCGCATTTTGTGCAGCCACTACAGGACCTATGGTGAAAATATCGAGGTTCCTATTGGTTATGTCTTGCAGGTAGTGAGAGGTGAACATAATTTGCCGTTTCCATACACCCGCTTGCAGCACCTGTACCATAAAGAAATTATTCTTAAATGGCAGGGACATACTGATGCCCCTGATGTTGTGAGCTCGGGGTCGGCATTGTATGGCCCTCTCAATCACCAGTCTGACTCAAGAGGAGATGGAGTTCTTGGTAACCTTCCTTTTTACTCTCCCTGAGCCCACAAAGAGCCTGCTGATCCGAGGCAGGCTCTAGCAGTTTTTTTAAGGTATTTCATCAGCACCCTTACATGGCAGAGTATTATTATTATTATTATTATTATTATTTGCTAAGCTACAACTCTAGTTGGAAAAGCAGGATGCTATAAGCCCAGGGGCTCCAACAGGGAAAAATGTTATTTTGATAATAAAATAAATTTTTGAATATACGTACTTACCCGGTGATTATATAAGCTGCAGCTCTGCTGCTCGACAGAAAACTCTACGTAAAAAATCCGCCAGCGATCGCTATGCAGATAGGGGGTGTACTTCAACAGCGCCATCTGTCGTGCAGGTACTCAGTACTCATTGTAAACAAAGAACTCAATTTTCTCCTCGGTCCACTGCGTCTCTATTGGGGAGGAAGGGAGGGTCCTTTAATATATAATCACCGGGTAAGTATATTCAAAAATTTATTTTATTATCAAAATAACATTTTTCAATATTTAACTTAGCCGGTGATTATATAAGCTGATTCAGACCCAGGGGGGTGGGTAGAGACCAGCAATAAATGTTTACATTATTATGAGCTAAGGATTTTTTATTTCATTTTAGCAGTTATCAAAAATAACAAACGTAAAATAAATAAGTACCTGGTAAGGAAGTCGACTTGAACAATTATTCTGCCTTTTTAAGTACGTCTTCCTTACGGAGCCTCGCGATCCTCTTAGGATGCTGAGCGACCCCTAGGATCTGAAGTATGAAGGGTTGCAACCCATACTACAGGACCTCATCAAAACCTCTAATCTAGGCGCTTCTCAAGAAAAGAATTTGACCACCCGCCAAATCAACCAGGATGCGAAAGGCTTCTTAGCCTTCCGGACAACCCAAAAACAACAATAAAAACATTTCAAGAGAAAGATTAAAAACGTTATGGAATTAGGGGAATGTAGTGGTTAAGCCCTCACCCACTACTGCACTCGCTGCTACGAATGGTCCCAGGGTGTAGCAGTTCTCGTAAAGAGACTGGACATCTTTAAGATAAAAAGACGCGAACACTGACTTGCTTCTCCAATAGGTTGCGTCCATTATACTTCGCAGAGATCTATTTTGTTTAAAGGCCACTGAAGTTGCGACAGCTCTAACTTCATGTGTCCTTACCTTCAGCAAAGCTTGGTCTTCCTCACTCAGATGGGAATGAGCTTCTCGTATTAACAGTCTGATAAAATAGGATAAAGCATTCTTTGACATAGGCAAAGATGGTTTCTTAACAGAACACCATAAAGCTTCTGACTGTCCTCGTAAAGGTTTAGTTCGTCTTAAATAGAACTTAAGAGCTCTAACAGGGCATAAGACTCTTTCTAGTTCATTTCCAACCATATTTGATAGGCTTGCAATATCGTACGATTTCGGCCAAGGACGAGAAGGTAGCTCGTTTTTGGCTAGAAAACCAAGTTGTAAAGAACATGTAGCCGTTTCAGATGAAAATCCGATGTTCCTGCTGAAGGCGTGAATCTCACTGACTCTTTTAGCTGTGGCTAAGCAAACCAGGAAAAGAGTCTTTAAAGTGAGATCTTTAAAGGAGGCTGACTGTAGCGGCTCGAACCTTTCTGACATGAGGAATCTTAGTACCACGTCTAAATTCCAACCAGGTGTAGCCAAACGACGCTCCTTCGTGGTCTCAAAAGACTTAAGGAGGTCCTGTATATCTTTGTTGTTGGAAAGATCTAAGCCTCTGTGACGGAAGACTGATGCCAACATGCTTCTGTAACCCTTGAAAGTGGGAGCTGAAAGAGATCTTTCTTTCCTCAGGTATAAAAGGAAGTCAGCTATTTGAGTTACAGAGGTACTGGTCGAGGATACTGATACTGACTTGCACCAGTTTCGGAAGACTTCCCACTTCGATTGGTAGACTCTAAGAGTGGATGTCCTCCTTGCTCTAGCAATCGCCCTGGCTGCCTCCTTCGAAAAGCCTCTAGCTCTCGAGAGTCTTTCGATAGTCTGAAGGCAGTCAGACGAAGAGCGTGGAGGCCTTGGTGTACCTTCTTTACGTGTGGCTGACGTAGAAGGTCCACCCTTAGAGGAAGAGTTCTGGGAACGTCCACTAGCCATCGAAGTACCTCGGTGAACCATTCTCTCGCGGGCCAGAGGGGAGCAACTAACGTCAACCTTGTCCCTTCGTGAGAGGCGAACTTCTGCAGTACCTTGTTGACAATCTTGAACGGGGGGAATGCATATAGGTCTAGATGTGACCAATCTAGGAGAAAGGCATCTATATGAACTGCTGCTGGGTCCAGGATTGGTGAGCAATATATTGGGAGCCTCTTGGTCATCGAGGTTGCAAAGAGATCTATGGTAGGCTGGCCCCATGTGGCCCACAGTCTCTTGCACACATCCTTGTGTAGGGTCCATTCTGTTGGAATGATTTGTCCCTTCCGACTGAGGCAATCTGCCATGACATTCAAGTTGCCTTGGATGAACCTCGTTACTAGAGAAATGTTTAGATCTTTTGACCAGGTGAGGAGGTCCCTTGCGATCTCGTACAACGTCATAGAGTGGGTCCCTCCTTGCTTGGAGATGTACGCCAAAGCCGTGGTGTTGTCCGAGTTCACCTCCACCACTTTGCCTTGAAGGAGAGACTTGAAGCTTTTCAAGGCCAGATGAACTGCCAGTAGCTCCTTGCAGTTGATATGCATTGTCCTTTGACTCGAGTTCCAAGTTCCCGAGCATTCCCGACCGTCTAATGTCGCGCCCCAGCCCGTGTCCGATGCGTCCGAGAAGAGAACGTGGTTGGGAGTCTGAACAGCCAGGGGCAGACCCTCTTTGAGGCTGATACTGTCCTTCCACCAAGTCAGGGAAGACTTCATCTTCTCGGAAATGGGGATCGAGACCGCTTCTAGCGTCTTGTCCTTTTTCCAGTAAACAGCTAGGTGATATTGAAGAGGACGGAGGTGTAGTCTTCCTAACGAAACGAACTGTTCCAGGGATGATAGTGTCCCTATCAGACTCATCCACTGCCTGACTGAACATCGTTCCTTCTTCAGCATGTTCTGGATGCATAACTGGGCTTGACTTGTTCTGGGGGCCGACGGAAAAGCCCGAAAAGCTTGACTGTGAATCTCCATCCCTAAATACACAATAGTTTGGGATGGGACCACTTGAGACTTTTCCATATTGACCAGGAGACCCAATTCCTTGGTCAGATCTAGAGTCCACTTTAGATCCTTCAGACAGCGACGACTGGAAGAAGCTCTTAGAAGCCAGTCGTCCAAATAGAGGGAGGCTCTGATGTCCGCTAAATGAAGGAATTTGGCTATATTCCTCATCAGCCTCGTAAACACGAGAGGAGCTGTGCTTAGGCCAAAGCACAGGGCTTGAAACTGGTAGACAACCTTTTCGTAAACGAATCTCAGAAAAGGTTGGGAGTCTGGGTGGATGGGGACGTGAAAGTAAGCGTCCCTTAGGTCTAAAGAGACCATCCAGTCTTCCTTTCTGACCGCTGCTAGAACGGACTTTGTGGTCTCCATGGCGAACGTCTGCTTTGTGACAAAGACATTCAGCGCACTGACGTCTAGCACCGGCCTCCACCCTCCTGTCTTCTTTACCACTAAGAAGAGACGGTTGTAGAAGCCCGGGGTTTGATGGTCCAGGACTTTGACTACCGCTCCCTTTTCTAGCAAGAGAGACACCTCCTGTTTCAATGCTCGTCTCTTGTCTTCCTCTTTGTACCTGGGAGAGAGATCGATGGGAGACGTTGCTAGAGGGGGTTTTCGTACAAACGGGATCTTGTACCCCTCTCTGAGCAACTTCACAGATTGTGCATCTGAGCCTCTCTTCTCCCAGGTCTGCCAGAAGTTCTTGAGTCTGGCTCCCACTGCTGTCTGAAGAAGGTGGCAGTCAGACTCTGCCTTTAAAGGACTTGGTTCCTTTCTTCTTCCCATGTCTCCCTTCGGCACGAGCACCTCCTCTGCTGGAGGCTCTGCCACGAAAGGGCGGAATAAATCTGGACGCTGGAGTGTCCATCCTTGGTCTTGACAAGGTAGGCAAAGGGGTGGCTTTGCGGGCAGAGGACGCAACCAGGTCATGGGTGTCCTTCTGAATCAAAGAAGCAGCAATCTCCTTAATCAAGTACTCTGGAAAAAGGCACTTAGAGAGAGGAGCAAACAGAAGTTCTGATCTTTGACACGGTGTCACTCCAGCTGACAGGAAAGAGCAAAGGTTCTCACGCTTCTTGAGGACTCCGGATACGAACGATGCAGCAAGCTCACTAGATCCGTCACGTATGGCCTTGTCCATGCAGGACATGATGAGCAAGGAAGATTCCTTCTCAGTCGGGGAGATCTTCCTGCTCAAAGCTCCCAGACACCAGTCCAAAAAGTTGAAGACCTCGAAGGCTCTAAATACTCCTTTCAACAGATGGTCTAGGTCCGAAGGTGACCAGCATATCTTAGAGCGTCTCATGGCTAGCCTGCGGGGAGAGTCTACAAGACTTGAGAAGTCGCCCTGGGCAGAGGCAGGAACTCCCAAGCCGAGAACTTCTCCCGTGGCATACCAGACGCTCGATCTGGAAGAGAGTTTAGCAGGGGGAAACGTAAAGGCTGTCTTCCCTAGACTCTTTTTGGACTGCATCCAATCTCCTAAAACTCGTAAAGCTCTCTTGGACGAGTGTGCAAGGACGAGTCTCGTAAAGGCAGGCGAGGATGACTGCGTACCTAAAGCAAACTCTGACGGAGGAGAGCGTGGAGCCACAGACACAAACTGGTCCGGAAACATCTCTTTGAACAGAGCAAGAACTTTTCTAAAGTCCAAAGAGGGTTGCGTGGACTTGGGCTCGTCAAGGTCCGAATGTGGTTCATCAACGTGTGCCGCATCGTCATCATCAGAGAGTCCATCATCCGAGAATTGAGGAGGAAGCGGCAATGGAGTAGGTATCGGCTGGTCAGCTGAGTCCGGTCGCACGGGTGCACGCGTGACTGAACCGGACGCAACGTCATGGAACTGTTGCCCAGTCTGTGAGCTGGCAACAACCATAGCAGCGCGGGGACGCACAGCGTCTACTCCAGACTGTCTAGTCTGATGTGGGCGAGCAGAGGCAACCACACTGGGTTGCGGAGGTTGACGCACCGCGTCAAAACAAAACAACTTTGACGGTTGTTGTACCTCGCGAACGTCAACGGAAGGTTCCGTGCGTCGCTGAACGTCAACATGCGGCTGGCAGGGTACACTGGAACGCATGGGTGGCGGGACTCTCTCAGCTGGAGTGCGCAAGAAGGTCGCCTCAGCGTCCACAGGACGCACAACCGTGGTTGGTTGTAGGCAAGAGGTTGGTGCAGCAGCAACCTTCTCCGCACGAAAGTCCTGCATCAGAGACGTTAATTGGTACTGCATGGTCTGCAGCAAAGACCACTTAGGGTCTGCAGGAGCAGGTGCGGCGACAGACGGTGTAACTGCCTGAGGCGGTACCGCTTTGCCTCTCTTAGGAGGTGAGCAGTCATTGGAAGACTGCAGCGAGTCCGAACTGACCCAGTGGCTACAACTGGGCCGTTGGACTTGCGCGGAAGGGACCGACTTGCGCTTAAGAGGTCGTGAGACCTTGGTCCATGGTTTCTTACGAGAAACCTCTTCCGCAGACGAGGAATAAATGGGCTCTCTCGTCTCTGTGTGGGTGGGGCGATCTTGGGTAGATACGCCCGAAACCACGGAGGGAACGTCTGTTCGCTGATTAAAGCCTCTCGAACCCTTTGGTCGTACGACATTGCTTCTCCCCTGGACTTGGGAGCTTGCAAGAGGTCCCGGTCTAGGAGGACGACAGGCACGAACAGACGAACCCTCAAGCGCAACACTATCCACAACACTATCACTCACTTTATCACTTCCCACTGCACTCTTACACTTCAGCTCCTTGACGTCCGCCATGAGCTGGTTACGGTCACTAACCAAGGACTCAACTCTCTCACCCAGAGCTTGGATGGCACGCATCATATCTGCCATCGAAGGTTCCTGAGTGCCAGAAGGGGGATTAGGAGCAACCACTACAGGGGAAGGAATAGGTTGTGGGGCATGAGGAGAGGAAAAATCAACGGAACGAGATGAACTTCTCCTGACTCTATCTCTCTCTAGCCTACGTGTATATTTCTGGAATTCGATAAAATCGAATTCCGAAAGCCCAACGCATTCCTCACATCGATCTTCCAATTGACAGGTTTTATCCCGACAATTGGAACAAACGGTGTGAGGATCGATAGAGGCCTTCGGAAGACGCCTTGAACAGTCCCTAGCATTACACTTCCTGAATTTAGGGACTTGAGAAAGGTCAGCCATTTTGAATTGGTCAAAGGGGAATTCAAAAACTATCCAAAGTCATCAACAAATAATCCGATATCAAAAAAAGAATGCAAGGATTTATTGAAGAGAAAGCCTGCACAGCGAAAGCTCAAAACTAGAAACGTGTACAGTGAACCCTCGCTACTTCGCGGTTCGACCATTGCGGATTCACCACTTCGCGGATTTTTTCCATAACCCATATATATACAGTAATATATATATATATATATATATATATATATATATATATATATATATATATGTATGCATGTATTTATGTATACTGTATATGTAGGTATGTATATGTGTATACATATATATATATATATATATATATATATATATATATATATATATATATATATATATATATATACACACACACACACACACACACACATATATATATATATATATATATATATATATATATATATATATATATATATATATATATATATATATATATATATATATATATATATATATATATATATATCTAAAGTAGGAAGATGTGATGTAGTTCTAAGGGAAAAGTATGGGAAATATGTCTGGGTAATAAGCAAAGCTCTACCTCCAGTTTGTTTCTACATTATGATCAGAGATAAATGTAAACAAAACATTGGTTGCCATTTTTTATCGTGCTTTTTAGCATGTTTAGGAAATGCATGATATAAAATCACCTTTAATATTTGTGCCTGTTTTAGTTTAGGGTACTGTAGTACATGCATTAAGTGTTCTGTACATTAAAGGGTAGTTTGTTAACAGTACTACGTACAAGGGAAGGTTTTAAAAGTCTGAATATACATGTTGAATAAATAGGTAAATATGGTGTCACTACTTCGCGGATTTTCACCTATCGCGGCCGCGACTGGAACCTATCTACCGCGATAAACGAGGGTTCACTGTACTTCACCAAATAGTTGTGAAAACAAATCCAGTTAGCAACAGCGAATTAGTAGGTCTTGCCGGTAGCACGACAGAGAGAAAATTGAGTTCTTTGTTTACAATGAGTACTGAGTACCTGCACGACAGATGGCGCTGTTGAAGTACACCCCCTATCTGCATAGCGATCGCTGGCGGATTTTTTACGTAGAGTTTTCTGTCGAGCAGCAGAGCTGCAGCTTATATAATCACCGGCTAAGTTAAATATTGAAAATAGACAAATTCGTAGATAATTTGTATTTTTCCTAACTATACAAACCTTAGCTAATTAATAAGGGTATTACTTTCGGCGTAGGTGAAATGACGAGCCATTGAATTTAACGAGGGTTTATTACCCATACCGCTAGTTAGCGGGGGTAGGGGAGGGTAGCTTGCTACCCCCCCCCCCCTCACACACCTGTGCTTGAGCTCACTTTGCTTGGAGGTAGGACTTCAAGGGGATAGAACTGGCAGCCAAGTTTGGTTAAATAGCTAAGGTTTGTATAGTTAGGAAAAATACAAATTATCTACAAATTTGTCATTTGTTCCGTAACTGGAATGCAAACCCCGCTATTTAATAGGGGTGACTCACCCATTAGGAAGGGTGGACGTCCCTGCCAGTCTGGCTTTTTGGCTTTGCCCGGGGGCTCGTTATTTGAGTGTGTAAGCACCCAAGAAATAAGGAGTCCCTGCACCTCGCTAGAACCTTGCTACGCAAGGACTGCGGCCTACGCAAGCTGTGTGTGAAGGTATGAAGAAGTGTGACTCGTCCTAGGAAGTTGTTCTGAAGGTCTTTAGATGGGAACTTGTAGACTAGGATTTTCCCAATACCACCTCGTCAGAGTATGGGGACGTAACAGTATTACTCTTAATACTAGGAACACAAGGAAGCAGGGTTTACCTGCAGTGGTTTGAGGTCAGCTATGCAGAGAACCCAGGATGCTGTTTTCCCCAAGAGAGGGGAGGATAAAGAAAAGAATAAGGGCCAGTCAAACCTTTTCATTCATGCAGACTGAAACCGGATAACAATGCCCTCAACCTTCTGCTACTTGTCCAATAAGGAGCTTGAGGTTTTAAACCAGCTGTTGTGCAGCCACCATATCGAGTCTCCTGTGGGTCACGTCTTGCAGGTAGTGGGATGTGAATGTTGTTTGACGTTTCCACACCCCAGCTTGAAAAATTTCTTTTGAAGGCCAGGGACGTAGCTATGCCCCTGACATCATGTGCTCTAGGGTGATGTGACGGAGGAGGGTCTGGATTCAAGGCCAGGTCAATGACCCTACGAATCCATGCAGAGATGGTGTTCTTGGTAACCCTCCTCTTAGTCCTTCCTGTGCTGACGAATAGTGCTGGAACATGAGGACGGACTGCAGCTGTTCTTTTGAGGTACAGCCTCAAGCTCCTTACTGGGCATAGTAAAAGATGGTCTGGGTCATCTGTTACAGTACGGAGACTGGAAATCCGGAAGGAGTTGAAATGAGGATCCGCCACTCCAGGATTCTGAGTCTTAGCAATAAACTCAGGGAGGAATCTGAACGTCGCCTCCCCCCATCTCCTTGAATGGGCGATGTCATACGACAGACCATGCAGTTCACTGACTCGCTTGGCCGAGGCCAAAGCTAGCAGGAATACCGTCTTCCAGGTTAGGTGACGATCTGATGCCTGGTGTAATGGTTCATAGGGAGGTCTCTTAAGAGACCTGAGAACTCGAACCACATTCCATGGGGGAGGTCTCACTTCTGACTGAGGGCAGGTAAGTTCATAACTACGTATGAGTAGGGAAAGTTCTAGCGATGAAGAAATGTCCATTCCTTTCAGCCTGAAAGCTAGACTTAAGGCTGAGCGATAGCCTTTCACTGCCGAGACTGAAAGGCGCATCTCTTCACGCAAATACACGAGGAACTCCGCTATTGTTGGAATAGTGGCATCGAGGGGAGAGATACCCCTTCCACGACACCAACCACAGAAGACTTTCCACTTTGCCTGGTAGACTGCTGCAGAAGACTTTCGCAGGTGTCCAGACATCCTGACAGCAACTTGTTGCAAAAATCCTCTCTCAGAGAGGAGATGCTGGATAGTCTCCAGGCATGA
Organism: Palaemon carinicauda; assembly: GCF_036898095.1. Taxonomy (NCBI): domain Eukaryota; kingdom Metazoa; phylum Arthropoda; class Malacostraca; order Decapoda; family Palaemonidae; genus Palaemon; species Palaemon carinicauda. Next base: position 41,706,228 of record NC_090740.1, read on the forward strand.
AGTCGTAGTGAACCTACGGCTTTGTGGAAGATGTTGGTATGTGGTTGTTTGAGTAGATTGTGTCGTGGAGGGAGTTCTCTTGGTAGCTCTGTTAGAAGTTGCAGAAGGCCCGGGAACCATTCTGCGTGATGCCATAGTGGAGCTATGAGGGTCATTGAAAGATTGACCGATGTTCTGGTCTTGTTGAGTATCCTCCTCATCAGACAGAATGGGGGAAAGGCGTAAACGCCGATGATGTCCCATCATTGTTGGAAAGCATCTTGCCAGAGAGCCTTGGGGTCTGGGACTGGGGAACAGTACAGCGGGAGCCTGAAGTTCAGGGCCGTTGCGAAAATGTCCACAGTCGGAAAACCCCACAAAGTCAGGACTTTGTTGGCTACTAGATGATGCAAAGACTACTCGGTACTCACTATCTGAGATGCTCTGCTCAGATTGTCGGCGAGCACATTTCTTTTGCCCGGAATGAAGCGTGCCGATAGTGGTATCGAGTGGATTTCGGCCCATCTCAATATCTCTACTGCTAGATGGGATAGCTGCTGCAAAAATGTACCTCCTTGTTTGTTGATGTAGGCCACTACTGTGCTGTTGTCGCTAATCACCACCACAGAGTGACTTGCCAGGTACTGTTGGAACTGTTGAAGGGCCAGAAAGACGGCCTTCATCTCTAGGAGATTTATATGGAGGTACTTTTCTGACTCTGACCACAGGCCTGAGGTCGTGTGGTGCAGCACGCGGGCCCCACACCCTTTTTTTGGAGCATCCAAAAACAGCATCAAATCCGGGGAGAGGACGAGAAGGTCCACTCCCTTTCGTAGGTTCTCGTCTGCCACCCACCACTGGAGATCCGTCAGTTCCGCAGGTCCCATGGGGATCTGAATGTCCGGGGAGTCGTATGCTTGATTCCTACGGGACTTGAGTCGCCACTGGAGGCATCTCATCCTGAGGCGACCGTTGGGAACTAGACGAGCCAGCGATGAAAGGTAACCGAGGAGACGTAACCACGATTGGGCTGGAAGTTCTTCTCATCTGAGAAAAGGCCTTGCGACCTTCCTCAGCCTTGCTATCCTGTCGTCTGATGGGAAGGCTTTGTGGAGAATGGTGTCTATAATCATGCCTAGGTATACCAGTCTTTGAACCAGTCTTTGAGTGGGAAGCAATGAGGACTTCTCGAGATTTACCATGATCCCCAGATCTTGGCAAAGTCTCAGAAGTTTGTCTCGGTGTTGCAGAAGGGATGACACCGAGTCTGCTAGGATTAACCAGTCGTCCAGATAACGTAGGAGATGGATGCCAATCCTGTGTGCCCAAGATGATACTAGGGTGAACACTCTGGTGAAGACTTGTGGTGCTGTGGAGACACCGAAGCACAGCACCTTGAACTGGTACTTTCTGTTGTCTGGGCTGAATCTTAAGTACTTCCTTGAAGTCGGATGGACTGGGATCTGGAAGTACGCGTCCTTTAGGTCCAGTGTGCACATGAAGTCTTGCGGTGTTACTGCTAGTCTGACCATGTCCGCCGTCTCCATGCTGAACGGAGTTTGTTTGACAAACTTGTTCTGAGCTGAGAGGTCGATGACTGGTCTCCAGCCTCCACACGCCTTCTTTACAAGAAAGAGTCGACTGAAGAACCCTGGAGATTCGTCGAGGACCTCTTGGAGAGTGCCCTTCTTCAACAGGGTCTGGACTTCTGCCCGAAGGGCTTGCCCCCTTGCCGATCTCATGGCAAGGGAGCTCAATGACACTGGATTTGTCGTCAGGGGAGGTAGAGATGTTATGAACGGGACGAGATATCCTAGACTGATCACGGAGATTGTCCAGGAATTGGCCCCGAGTTGTTTGAGCAACTTTGTAGGCATTCCCCCACTGGTGGACATGCAGGGGGACTGCTTATCCTAGCGTTTGCAGCCTCGGCTGCTCCCTCTAGAATTCTTGCCTCCCCTGGAGGACTTTTTGCCTTTCCTTTCTTTGACAGGAAAGGGCTGACACCAGTCTTCGCTGCTGTCGTTGTTCTAGCGGTCTTGACTGGACGGGACTGCTGTGGTGCTGGACGCTTATAGGGCTTGGATGTTGAAGCCCTATGAAGAAGGGAGTCTTGATGAGACTTCATCCACCTCTCAGCGGCATGTTCCACATCCTTAGGCTCGAACAAGATGGATCACTCTAGAGAGGAATGTCTCAGCCTATTGATCTCGGTGCTAGGGACCTTCTGATGGAATCTCTCAGCTAGTACATCCCGACGTTTCAAAATAGTATTTGCCCACAAGTTCGAGACTTGGTGGGTCAGAAACTCGATCGTGCGAGTACCTGAGAGAAGAAAGGTCTCCATAGCCTTCCTGGTACGTTCTTTGGAGAAATCCTCAGAACGTATCAGGATACCTAAGGTCCCCAACCAGATATCGAGCCACGAAGTGGCTTGCATAGCACACTTCGCAACTTTCTCCTGGTTAAGGATCTCGGTCGTCGAGAATGAGACCTGCCGATTGGAGTCTCTGAAGAGGGACTCCCCTGATAAGCTCTTCCAGCGAGTGGTGAAGAGGAAGAGCTAAACAAGGCTCCTTAAGGATCTCGAAGTACCTCCTCTGCTGTACGCGAGGAGGTGGGAGGAGCTTGTTGGTGGCACTGAAACGGTTGGAGGAGGACATCTCGGAGAGCTGTAGAGAGATCTTGTCCCTGGTACTCTTAACCCCTTGAGACCAGGGCAGTGCTGTACTGGTCTTGGAGGGTTTCTGAGTACCAAAGACACTGTCCAAGACCGTGTCCTTGCCCTCTCGAGGAGGGATCTCTGGGTCAGAAAACCCGTTGAGAGCCCTCATTAGAGTCAGAACTTGCCAAAATGCATGTTCTGACTCTTGCTGGTCTCCTCCTGATGTAGGACTTGCAGCGAAGTCTCCTTCTGTCCCCAAAGGCTCTTCTTGGGGAGAGTTGCGGACATTCTCTGAGTGGCTAGCTGGCTCCATCCTAGTCCTAGTAAAGGACTTCGGCAATGTTTTGGAGTCCTTAGATTCCTTCCTGGGAAGGATGTAGGACTCCAACATTGACGAGGATGGCATGTTCCTTTCAATCCCCGCCTGAGAAGACATCTCGGCGCGAGGAGAGGTTTCCCTCCTTAGTGCGATGGGGGAAAGTCTCTCCTCGCGTGATTTCCCCTGGGGACAGGAAATCTTCGTCCGAAAGGGAAGGAGAGACAGTCTGGGGGAAAGAAGGAACCTGCCTCAAAGATCTGCGTGGAGTCAGTTTTGCCCTTGGAGAAGTTACCGCGTCTGGAACTCCTCTTTTTCTCTTCAAAGGGGTAGAAGCAGCCATGGAACTGTGCCCTAATTTAGAGAAGACAGGCTTGAAAGCCTGTGTTACGGCTCTGATCAGTGCACCGAACCAGGGCTGTTGGCTGACAGATGCGCTGTCAGACATACCCATTGAAGGGACAGGAATAGAAGGATCCCTGGGAGGAGTTCTCATCATTGGTGGGTTCCCCTGAAATGGCTTTGGGGTCCTGGACCCCTATAGATGTTTCCCTTCTCCCACAATGCGCAGTGGTATGCGCTTGCGGGGAGGGGAATGAGGCGATGGCTTCCTTGCCGTGCGTAGTTCAGCAGTCTTGCGCGCAGGAGGATATTGACGCTCACGCGAGGGAGAATAATGGTGCTCGCGCGAGGGAGAATACCGGGACTCATGCGTGGGAGACTGCTGGTGCGCGGGCGCGGGAGAGTATTCGCGCGCGGTTGCGCAGGATCAAGGCGTTGAGTGCGCGGGCGAGAGTTCACACGTGCCTGTACCAGTCGTAGGGCGGCGCGCGCAAGAGAAAGATCGCCAGCGCGCGGGCGCGCGACAGAATGTGGGTGCGAATCTGTAGGAGAGGATAGGCGAGTGCGCTCGGGGTGCACGCACGTATCCACGCGGATGCATGCGGGAGAAGGCTGGCGCAATGGCGAGCGCTGGCACGAAGGCGAGCGCTGGCGCAATGGTATTGGCTGGCGCGTGGGAGAAGTCAGTTTAGTTGACTTCCCAGTAGTGCCCAGATCAGTAGATCGTTGGTGCGCAGGAGAGTTAACTGCTGGGCGTGAGTGCTGGCACGCGGAAGAGCCCTGGCGCGCGGGAGAGCGCTGGTGCGCAGGAGATCGCTGGCGAGCAGGAGAGCCCTGGCGCGTAGGAAAGCGCTGGCGCGTAGGAGAGCGCTGGCGCACAGGAGGTTGACGGTGCACAGGTGAGAGTCGGCGCGCAGCTGGGTGTGGGCACGTAGGCTTATGCTCAGGAAAGGCCTGGCGCACAGGAGAACGTGGGCGCGCATGTGCATGAGGGCGCGCATGTGCATGAGGGCGTGCATAGCGTGTAGTGGAGCTGTACTCCTGTTGGGACGTAAGTGCGAGTTGGCGCATACGCCCTTGATGCCCTGTGTTAAGGTTTACTGATGGGGCCTGACGAGCTACTAGAGCGCGTTCGTCAAGTTTCGTTGCCGCATAGCACGTATCTGGGTGGCGCGCCTTAGCGTGCTCAGATAAAACCTTGTTAGGTTTATGCAGGAAAGGTGACGGCAGGTCGGCAGGTCTGTCGGGTGGAAGGTCGACGTGTCCTTTAAAAGGACGACCTTCCACCGAAGGAGATCGCGAACGATCTGCAGAAAGGTCCAGGACCAATGCAGGAACAGTGATCGGTGATTGTTGTCGAAGCTCCTCTGCGGGGGACTGCATCGAAGATGTTTGGCGAAGAGGAAGGCGAGTCTTGCGACAAATGCGCCCTCTGGGAGCCGTAGGGTCAGCGAGCTGACCTTCTGTTGTCCTCCGAAGAGGAGTCTCTGTAAGTGAACTCCCACGAGGGGAAGAAACACTAGCAGGAGAGACTCCCTAGTAGGCTGAACAGAGATGGGAGAAACTAAGCCGTCAGCTACCGTAGGGTTTGAAGAGGCAGAGGTGATGGGTGATACCGCATTGGATACCTCTGACACCAAGACGTCGACAAGAGACAGAGGATCAACCTCTGTCGGTGACGGCGATTGCTTGACAGCAGCACCCAATCGGATGTAGTTAAGCAAAACCTCCTTGGAGGGCGAACCCGTAAGCCCCAAGGAGGACCAAAGCTGAAAAAGGGGGGTTAGTGATATATCCTCCCCCAGGGGGAGAGGTGGAGCTGCTTCGCTACGGGAAGCAACATCATCTCTCGAGCCCCGAGTTTGGTAAACAGTACATCGGTCTACGCTACCAATCGACGGTCTCTCGAAAGAGACCGACCAAGTGGGAGCTTCGGAGGAGGTTTGGGCAACGAAAGAAGAGGCCTTGGGTTTTACTCCTTTCAAAGAAACCTTCGAAGGAGAAATATCCCATTTGGACTTCTACTTCCGTCATCACGAAAACCTCTCCCACTGGGAGGTAGACCACTTCCTACACTCACTACACCTGTTGTTGCTATCACACCGTTGGCCCCTACAAGAAAGACAAAGGGCGTGAGGATCGGTCTCGACCGCCGACGTGAATGTTCCACAGGGGCGGTCGGGAAACCCAGGGCAGGTGCGCATAATCGCAGAGGCCAACTTCACAAACAGAACTAGAAAAAGAAAAAGACAACAGCATTAAATGGCTGCCAAATGACAGCGAGGATGAGAGCGGACACGTCCGACTACCATCCGAGCCGAGAGCAAAGTGAGCTCAAGCACAGGTGTGTGAGAGGGGGGGGGGTAGCAAGCTAACCTCCCCTACCCCCGCTAACTAGCAATGTGGGTAGTAAACCCTCGTTAAAAATTAATGGCTCGTCATTTCAGCTACGCCGAAAGTAATACCCCTATTAAATAGCGTGGTTTGTATTCCAGTTATGGAGCAAACTTTAATTACCATTTCCTATCAACAAATCCCCATAGTAACCAAAGTCCATTTGCGCATGTTTTCCTTATGAAGATATTTAATTAATATCATCTCTTTACGGTGAAAACACTTACCTCTTGGCCATTCCCACAACAAGAGACATATCCTCATCTTTACATTCAGCTAAATGAATGGCATTTTTAAAATCTTCAGTAAAAATCATAGCCTTGGTCTCTGACTGTAGGATTTCATGCATTTGTTGTCGAAATTTATCTTGAATATTCTGAAATTGAAGCAAAACTTTCTCCCTGTTTTCTTCATAGTTCTCAACACCCAATGCTGCAGCAGAAAAAATGTGGCGATAACCTGGAATGGAGTTATTGTATTTAGAACAGATATAAATTTAATTTGAACGTTACCTTCAAGAATGAAGTACAGGTATTATCTAAAAGTCATATCTTAAATATGCACTAGTAAAAAAGTTAATCTCAAAATCCTTATTTCAATACTTAATTTCTGGGCTCAGACCTGTGCCGCCCAGTGAAATGCTCCTTTTACATAATTTCTAAGGTAAAAACTTGCTATGAATTTACCAGAGAAAAAATAGTCTAGGAATACTAGGTTGAACCCAGCTCGCTCACCTAATAAGGTGTCGGTATAATTAACTGGGTCGTGATAATTAATCACAACCAGAGGCCTCACACCATTTAGATATCTCCTCTCAATATCCCCGTACAGCGAGGTGCCGTTCAAGACCTAGCACCGACCACTATTACCAACAGTTCAACCCACGCTAGTGACATCACTCCTTTTATAGCACTTGCTTTAAGCGGTTCACTTTTTTCGGTGTGTGCTTTTTCCCGGATTTACCCAGGATTTATATCATGATGTTGGAATCTACTGTCACTCCGTCAAAGTTAAGTACCAGATCTATGAGTTTTGAGTTTTTGGAGGTAGCCTTGCCCTTAGTTGTTATTTTATCACAGTTTTTTATTTTTCACTGTTCGCGGCTCCACTTCGGGACCGCCATGGCGGCTGGCTACCTCCTCTCTCTCTCGTTCTTAACGCTTTACAATTAGTCTTCAATACTGATTGTTTTTCGTTTTGAACCTTTCTGGGTAATTCACGGTTCACACCCCTTGTTATTTTATTTTGTTATGGTATTTCATTATCCTGTTAATTACGATACAGTTGTTATGGTACTACGGTATCACAGTTCGTGTTAGGCTGGCATGCCTGCTCGCCTTCGGGCGCTGCTAGTTTTTTATGTTACCACGTTATTACGTTTTCATAAACGATACATTACATTATATTTACGAATAGTAGTTGGTTTAGTTAGAGTGGGACTCTCGCGAGGCAGTTTGTTTTCATATTTTTATGTCGGCACCTCACCAACTTTGTGTTATGTTGCCCCCCCCCTGCCCAGCTCGGTCCTTCCCGCGCTGGAAGGTTCGGCTCTTCCCTGCCTCTCGCTTGCGTCCTTCTCTTTCTATTTTACTCGCATGCTTTCCTACTCATTTTATTTTATACCATATCAATTATATTATATTATATTATATTATATTATGTCTTTCCGTTTTGATCATTCATATGTCGTGGTTATTCGACCAGGTTGGTACGCCTTGTCTCTCTGTCCACGTGATAGCCTCCCCCCGGCTACATCCCCACTTCAGGGATGCCTCTCGCTCTTCGAGCCTTGGAGTCAGCTGTTTTGTTTCGCGGGTCGAGTCCTCTCGTACCCTCTCACTCTCCCCCCCCCCTCCCCGGGGATATCGCCTGGCTCCTTCACAAGCGTTTAAGAGGCGGGAGGGATTTCTGCTATGGTTTGGGTTCCATGTCTTATATACACATATTATTCCTGGATGCTACCTCCCGGTTCCGCACCCCACGGACCTTTTATGGGATCCCTCCCTTCACCCTACCCGTGTGGCGTTCCGCACTTCACGGACCCCACTTGATGTTAATAATTTTATCTACGAGATCCCCGTTCATAGCTTCCGGACCTAGTTATTTTGACGAGTTTTGGTCAAGGTTCTGAGCCCGTCGGTGAGTCTATGACTCCCGAAACCCTTCCCCTTAGTCCCGCCTACCCCGGTAGGTTAATACAAGCCCCGGGCTCTCTCAGTTGTCTCTCCAGAACCAACCTATATCCCTAACCATTTGACGATTAATCTTATATATAGATTCTATTACTCGACTGTTCCCCCTCATATGATCATTGTTACGGATTGACTTATTCTGTTATCTATTAAGCTGTTACATATTAAGTGCTTTATCGCCCTTACGGCTTAAGAATAGTTTACCCACTGCTATAGTGGTGTATATTAGCTCCCGGAGCTCCCGGGCTCCTCTAGCTTTATCGCCCTTACGGCTTAAGAATGTTTCACCCACTGCTATAACAGTGTAGTTTAAGCTCCCGGGGCTTTATCGCCCTTACAGCTTAAGAATGTTTTACCCACTGCTATAACAGTGTAGTTTAAGCTCCCGGAGCCCCCGGGCTCCTCTTGCTTACCTACGGGATACTTATGTATCTTTATTTTACAGACGGTACGCTGTGCGATTACAGCTTGTTCGGCGGCCCTTCACCAACCCTGTGGCCACGACGTTTGTCGGTCACACGCCCACTGTGCTATCCTTGTGGATGGATTGGCCGTCTGGCACCCGGACAATTGTGTCGTTTGTTATAAGCTCGCTTCCACGCTCACCTCAGACTCGGTAAGTGGAATTACGGTTAATCTTAGACTTACATTGTCTTAACCTTTGTCATTTTTGGTGGCCTTATTTCGCAAAGAGACTCATAAACTTTCTTATTTTATTTCTCTTGTGGAAACCGCTTACCTTCAGTAATAATCTATTCTCTTTCAGAGCTCCCAGCCGGCTAAGACCTCAGCCCTGGCGACCCTCAAGGTCTGGATCGGCGGGTTCGCCCGCAATGTAAAGGCGAAACAGCCTTACATCGGCTGCGGTCCCCAAGGATGTGGCGGACCCCATTATTGAGAAGATAGAGTCCCTGCTCTTAGCCCCGGGCCAGGAGGAGACGGGCGGGACTATTACTGAAAACGTCGCTACCCTCAACTTAGATATAGAACCAATGGCTCTTGACGAACCAAATGTAGGTGGTGAGGCAGGTGGGTCCCGGGCTAAGATTCCTCTCCTTAGCCCGACTTTTTCTTCTACTAATTCAGCTCATTCTTCTTTTCAGGGCTTCCCGGGGACCTCCGGGGCTGATTTCAAGCCCCGCCCAGTTACCCCGAAGGTTAAGGCTCACCGTAAGCCTTTGTTCAAGACTCGTAAGTCTTCAAAATCCCCGAAGTCGGTTAAGACTTCATCCGCTAGAGTCCCCCAAGACTCCGCCGCCGCATCTTCGGCCCCTCAGGGTCCGGTATCCCCGCCGGCACCCGTTCCCGCTCCGGCGGAACCCTTCGACCCGAAAGCCTTTTCTAAGGAACTTCTTTCCCAGATCGGGTCCATGATGTCATCCCTCACTGAGAGGATCTCCAACAATGAGAGCCTGGTGCAAGGCCTCATGCGTTCGGGGCTGCCACAACAGCAGCAATACCCCATCCCCGACGCTTCCAAGCTCCCACCATTCACCAAAAACAACCCCTGGAAGATGGCCTATCGAGGACTATGAGTTCTACCCGCCGGGACTCCAATTCCCCTTCCCCGGCTTCGCCCGTCTGACCGAAGAGGCTCTGATCCGCTTGGATAAAGTCCCTAGGGAGACAGTCATCTATCCCAAGGAACAGGCCCAGTCTACCTTGGTCCGGGCATTAAACGAGTGGGATTGTGTGAACACAATGCTCACGCCCCACAAGAGTTCTTATACCATGTTTGTGGTTGATGAACAAACCCCTACTCCATGCGTCACTAAGATCATGGATATTGCTTATCAGTCCGCCAAGGAAGAAAAGCCTCTGCCTCAGCTCCGGGAGACAGACTTGACTTCCCTCCTCTTTCCAGGTGACCACGAGTGCTGGCGTAACGCCCCGGCCACTTTCACGGCAGGCAAACTGAGTGCTGACTGTGCTTCCACACAGTTCAGCGAACACCTCCCCAAGCTCCCGTAATCACTAATCCGCCTTGAGTTCGAGGCCCGGTGCAGGCTGAGTAGATCTATTAATTCAGCCACTTTGGCCGAGATGACCGCCAACACCTATGAGGAGGAATCCCTCTTCAAAGTTCTTACCAAATCCCTCCTACAGACCTTACTAGTTGATGCGTTTGAGTTCCTCAACGCTAGATTCCGTTGCCGGAGACACGTGTTAGCCGAGGCTACCATCAGGCATGAGCCTAATAGGCTCATCAAAGCCCCGGTCTGGGGCCCGGATCTCTTCCCAGAGGACTTAGTAAACTTTGTGCTCAGCGAGGCAGCTCGGGTCAACCAGAGCCTCAAAGTTAGATGGGGTCTAGTCCCCAAGCGGAAGTTCGAACCAGTTGGCGCCTCTGCCCGAGGCAGGAAGAGGTTGAGACCCTTCCATTCCTCCCAGAACAGACAGCCTCTTCAGCTTGCACAACCCCAACCTTCTACTTCGAAGGGACAACCTCAACATCAGTACGTGTTGGTCCCTCAGGCACAGGTAGCATCGACATCTTATGCTACCTCCCCTGCCTTTAACCCCACCTACGAGTCCCTAGGTTCCTTCCAAGGCTACCAACGCAGAGGCTCTGGCGCCAGAGGTGCCTTTCGTAACAGAGGTGGTGGAAAGGGTTTCAACCGAGGTAAGGCATTCCGCGGAGGCAGAGGAGGCAAGCCATCCTCAGCCCATTGAAAATCTTCAGGTGGGAGGGAGACTTTACGTCTTTCGAGCCCGTTGGAAGTTCAACAATTGGGCTTCCAGCATAATTTCCAAAGGTCTGGGGTGGAGCTGGATAAAAGGGCCCCCTCCACCGACCAGTTTTTACCAACTTCCAACGGAGGAACTAAGATCGTTTGCAGAAGAACGCAATCCAAAGAGTCCATCGCTTAAAATTTCAAGGTCGCTTGTTCAGCGTGCCAAAGAAAGGCTCAGACAAACGAAGAGTGATCCTAGACCTGTCCCGTCTGAACTCCTTCATTCGTTGCGACAAGTTCCACATGCTAACCGTCTCTCAGGTGCGGACCTTACTTCCCCGTGGGGCCGTCACCACCTCTATAGATCTTACCGATGCCTACTATCACGTTCCAATAGCAAGGCACTTTCGTCCTTTCCTAGGCTTCAATCTAGGCAAACAGGCCTATGTGTTCAAAGTGATGCCATTCGGACTCAACATAGCGCCCAGGATCTTCACCAAACTAGCAGAGACAGTAATTCAAGAACTTCGAATCCAAGGGATTCAAATAGTGGCTTATCTGGACGACTGGCTCGTCTGGGCAGACAACGTCAAGAACTGCCTCACGGCAACGAACAAGGTTCTCACCTTCCTTCGACAGTTAGGGTTTCAGGTCAACCTAGACAAATCCCGCCTGGTCCCAGAGACCAAGTTTCAATGGCTGGGATTACAATGGGACCTACGCTCCCATACGCTATGCCTCCCCAAAGCCAAGAGGACGGAAATAGCAAAGAACACGAAACGGTTTCTCAGGGACAAGTTGTCCAGCTGCCCGTCCGAAGGCACGGCTCCCCCCGCTGGGCGGGTTGAGTCGGAAGCTTCGCGGTCTTACGCCTGTCTGAAGAGGCCTTCTCGCATTGCTCCCTGTGAGGGTCATACTTGCGGCTGGTCGAGGGCCTTCGTGGCGAATAATCCCTGGACCGTCGGCTAGGGGAACGTTGAAAATCGCTCCTGCGGGGAACGAAGACCCATTCACCATCGGGGGACCTACTCTTCCTGTATTTCCTCCGCGGTGACCTGGATTGTTTCCTACTGTATCTCAAGTGGGACCCTGAGCAGGAACGCCTGCTCCTGGACAGCTCCCTCCGCCGTCGGCGCCTCCTCCTCGCTTCACCTTCAGAAGAGACCGAAGAACCTCCCTCCGAAGAACCCGACGATACTGTACAACCCGAACGACGGACGGGAGCGGGGGCCACGGAGGTCTTCGCGACCTGTTGAGTTCCAGAGGTCGAGGGTTGTAGAAAGGAATCCGGAACCGCCATCAGAGGAGCTGGAAAGGAGGTCGGTCGCACTACACTTGGGAACCAGGTATCCAGGCCCTCTTCCATCCGCAACGGGGACCTACCTGGCGTTTTAGGGAGCCTCCACCCGAAGGGCTCACCTACCGTAGAGTCTAATTTCTCCTGGACGCTACCAGCTGCTGAAGTACCTGAAACACAGGCCCAAGAAGCGGGCGAAGAGACAGGTACAGCGTTACTACTCCACATGGGGTCGTCGGAGGAGACGTGCCCCCCAATCACAAGGGCAGAGTTTCCAGAACCCCCAGACACAGCACTATCAGGCTCCCCACTAGCCTGAGAAGGCCCAGCAACCCCCACATCATAAAAATTAGACTCCTGGGGAAGAGCCCTCGGCACTTTCCCCGCAACAGACTTACCTCGTCCCCTACCCTGGGTAGGGGAAGAAGAGACAGAAGCCCCGTCGGACCGTCCACCTGGCGACGGTAACGATGAAGAGATGCTTGACTTCCTGGGAGAACGTTTCGATGATTTCTTCTTTTTCGTGCCATAACGCACCCACTGGATCTCATTCCAGTTAACACACTCATCGCACGTATCCGACGGCGAACACACTCTGCCTCTACAGGAAGAGCAAAGGGAATGAGGGTCCACTTCTGGCTTGGAAAGGAACGCTCCACACGACTTTCCGGCTCTAGGCCCAGGACAACGGCGGATCTGCTCCATCGCAACACAACCACAAGACACAGGCACGAAGGGAATAAACAAGGAATTCACTTGGGAAACACAAGGGAAGGGACTGAATACGCGAGAACACAAGGGAAAAGCACAGAGATACCACGCGGTAATCACGTGGGACACACGAGTCGGGACACAAAGGGTCGAAAGAGAATGAGAGCGGCGTGATGGTATCACGACGCGACCAGAGAACTTACTGACGAGCGAGACCCAAGCTAACGCCGACCTAGCTCAGGTCTACCCTCAGGGCACGTTCTCCTTACTCCTGGGTTAGTCCTCCATAGAAAACGGAGGTAGGGTAGACTACACAAAACTCTGGTCGGTTAAGAGGAGATTCCAGGTAACTCCTAAGAAAGTAGTTCGAGGTAAGTCTAGGTGTTGGAACAAACCTCCCATTTAGATTGATAAATCCTGATGGTAGAGGATCTTCTAGCCCTCGCGATCGCTCTAGCTGCCTCCTTCGAAAACCCTCGAGCTCTAGAGAGTCTTTCGATAGTCTGAAGGCAGTTAAACGAAGCGCGGGGAGGCTTTGATGAAATCTCTTTACGTAAGGCTGATGCAGGAGATCCATCCGCAACGGTAGACTTCTTGAAATGTCTACTAGCTATAGAAGTACCTCTGAGAACCACTCTCTCGTGGGCCAGAGGGGAGCAACCAACGTCAACCTGGTCCCTTCGTGAGAGGCGAACTTCTGAAGCACCTTGTTTAGGATCTTGATGTCTAGGTGAGACCAGTCCAGAAGGAACGCGTCTATGTGGGCCGCCTCTGGATCTGGAACAGGAAAGCAATAAGTCGGGAGCCTCTTTGTCAAAGAGGTCGCAAAGAGATCGATGGTGGGTCGACCCCAAGTCATCCATAGTCTTTCGCACACATCCTTGTGCAGCGTCCACTCCGTAGGAATCACCTGTCCTCTTCGGCTGAGACAGTCCGCTAAGACATTCAACTCCCCTTGGACGAATCTCGTCAAAAGAGAGATGTTTCGATCTTTTGACCAAGTGAGAAGGTCCCTTGCGATGACGAAAAGGGAGTGGGAGTGAGTGCCCCCTTGCTTCGAGATGTACAGTATGCCAAGGCCGTGGTATTGTCTGCATTCACCTCCACTACCTTGTTTCGAACCAGACTCTCGAAACTCCTTAACGCTAGATGGACTGCTAAAAGCTCTTTGCAGTTTATGTGAAGACTCCTCTGGTCTGTGGACCAAAGACCCGAGCACTCCAGATTGTCCAGTGTCGCTCCCCAACCCAAATCCGATGCGTCTGAAAACAACACATAGTTTGGATTCTTGATTGCAAGAGAAAGACCTTCGCGAAGTCTTATGTTGCTGTCCCACCAAGCTAGACAAGTCTTGACTGAATCGGAGATTGGAATCGAGATCGTCTCTAAACCCTTCTCCTTGTCCCAATGGTGGTTTAGGTGAAACTGGAGAGGGCGCAGGTTGAGTCTCCCTAGAGAGATAAACTGCTCCAGCGACGAAAGAGTCCCTAGGAGACTCATCCAAACTCTCACAGAGAAACTGCTTTTCTCTTGCAAGAGACGGACTTTGAGCAAAGCCTGCTCCATCCTGGTGGAAGACGGAAAAGCCCGAAAAACTCGACTCTGTATCTCCATCCCCAAATAAAGAATGGTCTGGGATGGAGTCAGTTGCGACTTATCCATGTTCACCAGGAGACCTAACTCTTTGGCCAGGTCCAAAGTCCATTTGAGGTCCTCCAGACAGCGATGAAGGGACGACGCCCTGAGTAACCAGTCATCCAAATAAAGGGAGCCTCTGATCCCCGACAAATGTAGGAACTTTGCTACATTCTGCATGAGCCTTGTAAAAACAAGAGGAGCAGGGCTGAGGCCGAAGCACAGTGCTCAGAATTGATACACCACCTTCCTGTACACAAACCTCAGATAATGTTGAGAGTTTGGATGTATCGGAATGCGGAAGTACGCATCCTGCAGGTCGAGAGAGACCATCCAGTCGCCCTTTCTGACCGCTGCTAAAACGGATTTGGTGGTCTCCATCGTGAATTTTGTTTTTACAGCAAACACGTTGAGAGCACTTACATCCAGCACTGGCCTCCAACCTCCTGTGTTCTTCGGAACCAGGAAGAGACGGTTGTAAAAACCTGGGGATTGAAGGTCCGAGACTTTCACCACCGCCCCCTTCTCCAACAACAGAGAAACTTGAAGATGCAACGCCAGTCTCTTTGTCTCCTCTCGATACCTGGGAGAGAGGTCTATCGGAACTTTCACTAGCGGGGGTCTTCGTACAAAAGGAATTTTGTAACCCTCCTTCAGCAACAAAACAGACTCCCGGTCTGCACCCCTCTTCACCCAGGCCTGCCAGAAGTTGGTCAATCTGGCCCCTACCGCTGTCTGAGGACGTGGGCAGTCAGACTCTGCCACGTGGGGATTTGGATCCTCTCTTCTTACCTCGTTTGCTATCGGAACGAGAGCTTCCCCTACTGGGGGCTCTGCCACGAAAAGGCGGGATAAATCTCGCCGCTGGCGTGTCAAACTTGGGTCTGCTGACATGAGAAGAAGAAGGCAAAACCTTACAAGCAGTCTTGGCCACTAAATCGTGCGTGTCCTTCTGAACAAGAGATGCCGCGATATCTCTAATAAGATGTTGAGGGAACAAAGTAGAAGATAAGGGAGCAAAAAGAAATTCTGACTTCTGACAGGGAGTAACCCCTGCAGAAAGAAAAGAACACAGAGTTTCTCTCTTCTTAAGAACTCCTGCTGTGAATGTAGCCGCCAGTTCATTAGAGCCATCCCTTATTGCCTTGTCCATGCAAGACATTATCTGAATAGAGACATCATTGTCCAATGAAGAGACCTTCTTACTTAAGGCTCCCAGGGACCAATCCAAAAAATTAAAAACCTCGAAGGCACGGAAAATTCCTTTAAGGAGATGATCCAGATCTGTGGAGGACCAGCAAACCTTCGAGCGTCTCATGGCTAGACGACAAGGAGAGTCTACAAGGCTTGAGAAGTCTCCCTGGGCAGAGGCAGGCACTCCCAAGCAGAGAACTTCTCCCGTGTCATACCAGACGCTCGCACGAGAAGCCAATTTGAAAGGGGGAAAGGCAAAAGAAGACTTCCCTAAACCTCTCCTGGTTACTAACCAGTCTCCCAACAAACGCAAGGCTCTCTTAGAAGAGCGAGAGAGAACCAACTTCGTAAACGACGGAGTCGATGAAGTCATGCCTAAAGTAAATTCAGACGGCGGCGAACGTGGAGCCGCAGTAACAAAATGATCGGGAAAAACATCCCTAAAGATAAGCATAATCTTTTTAAAGTCAAGGGATTGCTGGACAACCCTAGGCTCCTCCCCATCTGAATGGATCCCCAAAGGCACATCAGCAGGAAGGGGATCATCAACTTCCTTATCCGAAGGAACATCCTCCGACAAAGGTAAAGTCTTGCGACACAGGGAAAACACAGCATGCCGAGGCGGCAAAGCTTGACAGGCCACATCAATATGCAAAGGAGCTGCAGCAAAAGTCGAGGGGACGACGTCACGTCGAGACTGCAAAGACTGAAGGTCTTGAGGTTGAGAGTCAACAAGAGAATGCGGCGACTGACGGTCGACATCACGTCGGGGCAACGGAGTCGGCCGATGAACGTCACGTCGGGACTGTGGCGACTGCAGCTCAAAGTCACACTGTGACTGCGGAAACTGAAGTTCAACGTCACGTGACTGACGTGACTGACGCGACTGACGAGGAACACGATCAGAATCACGTTTAACAGCACCACTGACATTAGCGATAACGTCAGAACGACGAGACAAATCTCGCTTAGGAGGTTGAAGACCTGAATCACGCTTGCCGGACTGACGAACCGCAAGCAAAGGTTCCTTACGAACCTGGACATGATCATAAACTTCCATTAAGGATGAAAGTTTTAACTGCATGTCTTGTAAGACACTCAACTTAGGGTCAACAGGACTCGAAACGGACCGTGACGTCGGCAACGTCTGCGCATGCAAGTCATCGCACCGAACGGGACCCTCGAACTCAATGTCACGTTTGCGCTTAACAGGAGAACAATCATCCGATGACTGAATACGGTCGGAGCTGTCCCAATGACTACAGCCAGGACGCTGGACCTGTCCTGAAGGGACCGACTTGCGTTTCAAAGGTCTTGAAACCTTACGCCAAGGTTTCTTATGAGACGAATCATCGGAAGACGAGGAGAACTTCGTTTCTCCCGTCTTATGGTAAGGACGTGCTTGAAGAGCAACGTCTGATACCTTAGAGGGAACGTCTGTACGTTGGTTTACACCTCTCACTCCCTTAAGTCCTACGACATTCCTTCTCCCTGGGGCAGGGGAGCTTGAAAGAGGTCTCGGACTAGACAAGCACGAACAGACAAACCCTTCGGCAAAACACTAAACACATTTGTTTCACTTTTCACTTTATCACTTTGACCCTTTAAAATTTTAACGTCAGACATAAGCTGATTTCTGTCCGAGGCCAACGATTCGACCTTCTCACCCAACGCTTGAATGGCCAATAACATATCACGCATAGAAGGTTCATTAGTGCCAATAGGGGGTTCTGAAACTACCACTACAGGAGAAGGATTAGGTTCAGGGGTATGGGAAGAGGAAAATTCTAGAGATCTAGAAGAGCTTCTTCTCACCCTATCTCTTTCGAGTTTCCGAGTATATTTATCATACTCCAACCACTCGAATTCAGATAAAATAATACATTCCTCACATCGATCCCCTAATTGACAAGATTTACCTCGGCAATTAACACAAATAGTATGAGGATCGATGGAAGCTTTAGGAAGACGTTTATTACAGTCTTTCGCACATTTACGATAGACAGGAGAAGGGTCAGCCATTGTGAAAATTTCAAGGAAAGTCCAAAAAGAAAGCCAAGTTCAGCAACAATAATCAAAAAAGGGATTCAAGAGTTTTATCGAAGATAACCAACACAGCGAAAGCAATAAAACCATGAACAAGTACTTCACCAATTGGTAGAAACTTGAGGTTAAGCGCGAGCGGAACCAATGCTGTCACTACCACCGACAGAGAAGAACTGAACTTGTGGAGAAGTATATGCGGTATCTGGCCGATAGTCGGCGCTGGTGGGCACACCCAGCAACCTTCATGGCGATCGCTCGCGAGTTTTTGGAATCTGTCGACCGTCGGAGACGTAAGCTATATATATATTCACCGGCTAAGTTTAATATTTAAAAAGCATGAGTACAGTACTAACCTAAGGTACATTCACCTTACCTAATCATGAATAAACTTGTCTTTACTTATCAGGGAGGGGCTTTGTCCCAACCCCTTCCTCTTCCACAATAATGTTGAGTTCCATTATTAAAGGAAAATAAAGGGGTAGAATTGCAGAAATAACCTAAAATCTTTCCAGAGAAAACAATGAATTCCTGGTATACATGAACAATTTTAGTGATGGCAATTATGGTAAACCCATAATTTTCAAGTCATAAAAGGCACCTGAAATGAATAACATATGCCTAAAAAAATCATACAAACCTAAGATTCACTACCTAACCTGACAAAAGGCATTTTAGCTTGCCCATTGGAGGGGGTGGGGCAATACACACTATCACAATATCAGCGGGTAAAATTGCAAAAGTAACCAATAACCCTATTGGAGAAAATGAAGTGTTACTTGTGTATTTTCATGTATTTTCTATGATGATAACAACCAGAAATCCATATTTCTAAAATTATAAAGATGTCTTCTAATTAATACTGTACTCAGATCAAGTAAGAAAACTATTCTTTTACACAACAACAGAGCATTTCAAGGAAAGTTACATGGAAAAGTCTGAAAAGAACAAGATCGTGTAAAGAGTCTGGTATATGTATAAATTTTTGGTTCACCAGGCCTACGACTTGCATAAAAAATGAGAATCCTTTCAATCCGTATCTGTCGTTAAACATCCTAATTAGTGTATTAATGTAGGCTATGTTAGTCAACGAACTAACACTAATTATTCACTTTCCGGTCTATGCTCCACTTTGTCTCACTTTGGTCGCAAATAAACATTATCTCATTGCTCCTTTATTCTGGTAAGTGGTATATGTTGCGCTACACGCGTTAGCCGAGTAGGCGAATATTTTGGCGGACAAAAATTCAGTGAACCAATAAACCTAGGTCAGGTTTGGAGGGGTATTACAGTAAACTGGAGGTATTCTAGGTTAGGTCATATCTGTTTTGATTCCGGTAGTAAAATGGGATAAAATTTCCTCTTTCATGCCTGAACTGACTTGTAACCAGATATATATATAAAGGATTTTGATGTAGGAAAAATCTATTTTTGGGCTCGAGCCATGTCGTCCTGATGGAAGTTCCCTCCGGCTGCTTCCTACTGTATAATATTTCTGCGAGTGATATTACAAGAGAATTACCGTCAGGAATCACGGGATTCTAACCCCCGGAACGACTATTCGAAGATAACGTGTATAATCAGTGACGTATCCGGAGATAACCATAGATATCTTCACCCCCAATAGACTTTACCCAGTCTATTCCACTAAGAGGATGGATAAGTGAGGAGCCGTTATACACACACATACACACACACACATACACACACACACACATATATATATATATATATATATATATATATATATATATATATATATATATATATATATATATATATATATATATAGTGTATCTATGTGTATAAACCTATATTCATTCCAATTACATTTCCGAAATACTATGAAGTACAATATTATCATACAGATTTACCGGTACCGGTACCTTGCAATGAATCTTGGACTGGGCTAACAGTTTTTGTATGTCTAAGGCCAAGGGCTATGCCAGCACCACTCTGTCTTGAATAAGACCATAATACATTTGATAATCTTATCAAACCGCCATATGCCATAGTTTAAGATAATAAGATAATTGAAAATGGACAAATTCTTCTGAAATATGGACTTTTTACACTATCTTTTTACACTACACTTGAGAGTACTTCCAGAGTTAGGGACAGTTGTAAGTGTAGATTTTTGCCTTTTTAACGTCCCACCTTTACTTTTCAAAACTACTTCTTTAAGTTTCTTGTCCATTTTCTTCCACACTTGGAACATTAAATCTTATATTTTCTCTCCTAAATAATAGTATCTACTTATTTTCATTTATTCTTCTTCTCCATATGATTACTGTGACGCCTTTTTCTTCACTCTTCGCTAAGTTCTTCACAGTAAAGATGATTTACATCATACACGTACATTGTTATCTCTGAACCCTATTCTGCCATTCAAATTTAAGCAATTGTCCTTTTCCTGTGAATCATCGTTGATTATATTTCTTATCGTAAGATGCTGTTTCTTCTCTTTTTTCATTCTCCGCCATATATCTTACTAAACGTCTCTCTCTCTCTCTCTCTCTCTCTCTCTCTCTCTCTCTCTCTCTCTCTCTCTCTCTCTCTCTCTCTCTCTCTCTCTCTCTCTCTCTGAACAAATAATCGTACAAAAACACACGTTCATAGAGTGACAAAATGTAATATTAGCCTTCTTTATGATAATTTTGCCCAGTCTTTCCGAAAATAAAAATGTAAATGAAGCACACTTGACTTTTCTTTTGTATTCCTTTTCCAATATCAAGATTATATTTTACGGTTAAGTTCGCGAGAAAATCAACATAATATTCATTATTATTACTACGAAGACAAAAAAAGCAATAATTAGGCTTAGGAGCACTCTGCACCCAGGACACATAGGATCTTCCTGCAACCTTCGCAGTACCTTACCTTATCTTATTGCACCATGCTTAAACTTACGTTTAGTATTTTTAGTATAATTTTAATCATGGTAATAACTTTAATTATTTTCATAATAATTTAATTTTCGCATGATTTTAATAATAATAATAATAATAATAATAATAATAATAATAATTTTAGTAATTAAATAATAATAGTACGGGTAATTTTCATAATTTCAATAATAATGGTTTTGATATTAAATAATTACACTTATTTGTATAATGATTATAATTCCAATAATGATAGTAATTATGATATTAGTAATTGAAATGATGATGATTTCAATCATTTTAATATTGTTAATGATAATGATTTTGATAACTGAAATAATAATATTTTCAATAATAATCATTTCCCCTATACTTGTTTTCATTTGTAATTCATATTTAAGAGTACTGAACATAATCACATTTTTTATGGTTCTGATGAATATTCTATTTCTTTTATACCATGACGTTATTTGCAATATTTGTAGGATAAAAACATTTGTTATACATATCCTTTATTGAATGTAAGTCAAAGGTTTTGCTTATGAAATCTAGAACTCCTTGTTAGTAACGGCAGGCAGTAAAAACATTCTAAGCTGTCCCCCCCCACCCCCACCCCCCACCCCCACCCCTCCACCACCACCCCACCCCACCCCTCCACCACCACCCCCCACCGCCCCCCCCCCCCAAAAAAAAAAAAAAACTGCAAGCTTTTCCCTACTCCGGAACTTAGGAAGTTAATGCTTGTTTTCCTTTGATTAATAATACATTTGCGTACAGAGTCAACAATATGATTTTGAAAAGATTATAATCTACTTTTTAACGATTATGTTTTATGTTGTCCCCTTTTACATATTCAACTTGAGTATACTTACCTCATGCATTATAGTTTCCTCCAGATTGGTTTTTGGAGCATTCGTTAATTTCTTTAATATTTCTAATTTCATGTAGTTGTTTCTGTTTGATTGCTATTTCCAAGTAACATGTTTCAATAACTTCCTCCATTGCATAATTCCTTTTATTCAGCTGCGATGCTCGAGATTTACGGATATTTTTGCTTCTTAATTAATTTATTTTGTAGATATTTCCCAGTAGCTTATTACCATTTTGCTTAAGTATCATTATTAGCCGAATGCAGCATGTGCTTTACATTACCACGGGCCTGGCCAGAGGTACCAGGTAATCTATAAAAGTGAAAATCACGTTCTTTTTTACAATTTTTCGAGGACTAAACTCCAAGTTCAAATTGCCGTTTGCGAAAGTTATTGCCTTCCATGAACCGATTTAAATTTCTTCACCAATATTATTTGGGTTTATTGTCTCTTACTATGAATTTGTCATGTCATTATCATAGATGCTATTTCCCACTCCCTTTGAATTTATCATTACTAAGTATTTCAAGTTCCAACGTTTAATTAACAAACTCTCAAATAGCAATCGTGGCAATATCAAATACTATATTGCACAGGTTACGCAGCCAATCTAAATCGCAATATTACAACCTTGATTTAATCTATGTATATTATCTATTCGTATTTCCTATTGATACATTTTCATTGCATATGTTTCACAGCTAATCTCAATATCCATATTACAACCCTAATTTATTCCACTCATATGATTTATTCGTATTTCCTGTTGATACATTTTTATTGAATGTTTCACACCAAATCTCAATAGGTATATTATAACCCTAATTTATTCCATGCATAGGATTTATTCGTATTTCCTGTCGCTACATTTTTTTCAGATGCAAGTTTCCTTTGCCAGTCTTACTTTCTGAAGGGTTGCAGATGTTATGGTTCAGTTCTATTGCTGTTAACTTTTGCGTTTCTTCTAAGGACGCAAGGCGTAACTAAATGGTTAGGTCCCAAATTACCATGATAATAAATGATGTAATTAAAGTCATTATGTAATAAAGGAAAGATGGCTCACATTTTCTTGTTGAACTTAGATTAGGTAGTTGGTTAGGTAATCCTAATGATTTCGTATGTGGTTTGTCATGGGTTGGCACATCAGTGTTTTATTGATTATACAGTTTTCAGTAATCAAAAGTGAAAGAAAAAATAATTTTGAAAGTTTGATTTTCCCCCCTACTCATTCTATTCCGAGAAACAGCAACATATCGAATTTTCTGCTAAAGTATTCTAAACGTGCCTTACTCTGGAACATCCTTATACCTTATTAAGTAAAAGACGCAAAAAGGAAAAATCAGTAAAGAATGAATGTATTAAAACTTCGTCAACTTTAACAGGTTGTATCAAATTTCAAAATACAAGAATCTAGACACTGAATTAAAAATAAACTGGAAAATACATCTATTATATTGAAGAAGTTGTCCCGGGATGAAATGGACCTACCTGGGTACATTCTCTCACTACACGTGACTAAAGTTTTGAATATAAAATTGAAGATGAATGTGAAGGATAACCCTCAATCCCTCGCTTGAGCAATCATTCGTCAAGTCTTCCTTAGCCTATTTGTATGACCATTTAGCCTACGCATTTGATCGTGTGTGTACGCTTAGTTGTATGGACACTTATACTCTGCGAAATTATTTAGAAACTGTTGATTTCAAAAATCTGTTATAAATCACGATGGACTTTTGAAAATTTTAAGGACTTGCACTCTCGTTCACAGTAATGCTTGGGTGGAGTAAGACAAAAAATATCGAGCTGAGTTAATTTTTGTTTTGAAATGATTACTTTCGTAATTATCTCGACAAGAATTGTTATCCGGTATGACGAGCACTGGGCTTCCAATTTTAGATATTTTCAACTATTCACATTAAGCGTTAGCAAAATCGTTTTATTCCTTTTCCCATCATTATTGTCAGTTGAGATTCTCAATACAAAGTCTATAAGGTACTAAAATAAAATAAAATAATCTCTCTATAGATCTCAAGAATCTCTCACGGAAACCGGTTCTAAATAAATTGTGGATTTAATCTGAACGCTAATGAATGTTTTCTCTGGTCTTTACGACATGAAATTACTAAATTAATTTTGCGTCATCATCAAGAAAAAGTGTCCGCGCTGTTTCCTAACATGAGTGGAAGTCCCGTCCTCAGAAGAGCCTTCCGCAAGCGGCACTTTCGCCGTGGCCACAGACGACCCCATTTGGCGTTGTTTCACTCAGCCCAGGACCCACTGACTCGGCCCTCAGGGCGAGTTATCATTCATTGGAACGCTCATTCAGAACTCGGGAATGCGTTTAGACTACAGTTTTGAGGTTAGGTGTTACCAGATGCTACGGCGGACTCATTTTCATTTCACGATTTGCTGTAATTTTTTAGGTATGTGGCATACCTAAAAAAATTACAGCAAATCGTGAAATGAAAATGAGTCCGCCGTAGCATCTGGTAACACCTAACCTCAAAACTGTAGTCTAAACGCATTCCCGAGTTCTGAATGAGCGTTCCAATGAATGATAAAATAACGTTCTATTACATTTTCATTTGCAGAAGAAACTTATTGATACTATTTGAACGGATCCTAAAGTAGGCGCATAAATCGGCTAAAATAATATTTTATATATAATCTTATAAAAAGAAACTTTTGGAAGCTCAATCCTTTCGTACTAAAAATTGATAAAATAATGACATTTTAATGTTGCCTACGTAATCCTAGACCTCTTCCTTATTTCTCAGGTTATCTTATCAAGTTTTGTTTTTCAATTTCACCATTTCTCGTTCTATGCTAATTTTTCCATAAATGGTATTGTCTCTTTCACAGCTGAGTTACGTGTACAAGAATGTTGTTTATTAGGTTCTCTTTGAACATATTCCCTCATCAAATAATTCACTATAATTTTTATAATCCCTTGTTATTGTTTATTCTCACTCTCTCTTCATATTGTATATACCCTCACCCATCGATTTTATTCGAATGTTTATTATTCCCTGCAATTTTGTTGCATACTCTCTCTCTCTCTCTCTCTCTCTCTCTCTCTCTCTCAGCGAGATGTTTGAACTGTAATATGAATCATAAACCAAGAAACTGGTAGTGCCAATAATATAAGAAAGAAAGATCATTTAACAAATCTAATATTAAGCACATAGCTGTTTATATACAGAGAGATAATTTTGAATAAAGCCAAAACTTACACTATCACAGCGAGTTTGAAAGATTTCCAGCAAATTAAAACAACCATTCCACAGGATGAAATTGTCCTTTGAGGAAAAAATCCTGATACAGATATATCAAATCACTAGGTTTTGTCAGTACCCATTGTGATTAAGGTAACCTTCTATTGGCCGCCACACCCCCCCGCCCCGGTCACCCCTCAAAAAAATAACACTCTCTTAAACAACATCTTGACCTGGTATAGGTGAGACTCCACCAAGCATAGCGCTACGACGTGTTCTAGAGATGAAGGTGAGTGATACAACTACTGGTAGCTTTCCATCTCTCGGAGAGAGAGAGAGAGAGAGAGAGAGAGGAGAGAGAGCGAGAGAGAGAGAGAGAGAGAGAGAGAGAGAGAGAGAAATCTTCAACAATTTCTCCAATATCCAACAAATAAAAAGTAAATACACCAAACAGATATAATGCTCTTTTATCCAGTTGTGTCGGTGGAGTGATTCATATCCACAAAGGTGGTGATGGGCCTAAAAGTTTCTTTAATTACCTTGGATTTGTTGTAGAAATGCACGAGGTAACTCACCAAGCATCCAAGAAAAGAAACACAAGGTAATGGACTCAAGCCCAACATTTCAAGACCAAATTTGAACAATACAATATCAAACGATAAATCAAAAGAGGCTTAATAGGAAGGTCTGATCCAGGGAGTCTTTCAGAAAATAGATAATTCTCACTAAATGTCTCAAATTGAATTATCAAGATCTGGTGGAAAACATAAAGAACTTGAACTTTCATAATTCATAGACCTTCACCAGTTATTACTTCTTTGCAGGAAAGCAGGCTGGATAATAACATACTTTGTCTTAAGGAATATATACGTAATAAGACTCCATATGATCCAAAAAGAGGATTCCTTGGTGAAAGTATTTTATTTGATCTTCAGAATATGGTTAATTTACATACTTCTGTTCAAGTGGTGGCAATACAAGTCAACCTTGGAATGAGATATATGTGCGTTCTCTTTATTTATAATTCCTGATGATTTGTCATATAATGATATGACCGAATTGATTCATGAGCTTCTCCAACGGTTCTAATAGCAGACAACCCTTGTAGGGGTAATATTTTGGCTAGTAGCATCACTTCATGATAGCAAGGTGATATCCTATCCGATTTCAAGGTAGAATGGGAGAAAAGTAAATATTGAGAATTTCATTATTAATTCATCTATGGTACAGGTAAAATAAGCTTTATTACAATAATAAGAATAAGCTTAGAAGCTTTGCACTTATCTATAAGGCGATAGATTCGCGCAAACTTATTTTGCGGAGTGAACAATTAGGAACCAGGAACCATCTGGAAGAAAATAGGTTATTGGGTTTATTAATACAAAGGAAGCTAATCTACACGAGCATTGAATTCCACTAATACAACGTTCACAAAGGTGAACCAATAAAAATTTCCGAAGTTAATAAAGAATTCCAGAAAGTTAAGGATGTTATTGACCTTACATACTGAAGGGATAGATTCCATACCTAAATCCGTAGGTGTATTCCCAGCAACAAGTACCTTAATGGTTGTGGGAACTACAGTGACTAGATATCGCAGGCATCTTACTGATGAAAATAAAAATTCAAAGAAAGAAATTTGCATTTTGTTAGCTAAGAAACCCAAGGGCACTTCAGTGCAAGATCAAATAGCTGTTGTCTTGTTAACAAGGCAGTAAGATCACAATAGGTGGAGAAGGGGACGCCAGCGTGCCACTTTTTACTTTGGTCTCAGGACTAGGAGTGTTGGTTAAGGGGAGGCGATTGATTTAAAGGAATCTGGTTTACATATCTATGCAAAATATAAATTCCATCAACAATTTGTTATTTTCTCTGATGTGTACACATAATTTTGTCAGAAAACTCCGAATCAATCAATCAAACGGGAAGGTTCTGCTCTTTTTCTTCCCTGGATTCTGGAAGTCAAGGAGTCAAGGAAGTTGTCTCCAATAAAAGCCAGGTGAAAAGGCGTGCAGCTCTGCTTAGAGAAATGTAATCCTTAAAGAAGTCCATGATTCTAACTTTATTTATTCAGACTTCTTTAGCTCATTGTTTTCAAGTTAAGGTTGGTGGAAATGATAGGTTTAACAAAAAGAGTCAGGAAAGAGTTTATTCTAATTGAATTGTAAATTGTATTTTTTTATCATCCCTTTAGAGAGCCTCCAAACACCTATTGCATAGAAAATATATCCATATTATCTTCTGGATTTAATATGTCAATGGTTCGTTCTAGGAAAATTCCACTGACAGCTAAAAAACTCATCAACTGGGCTGATATGAATGACTTCAATTTTTTTTATAAGCAACAGTTTTATTTTACATTTCTGCTTTTTAAAAGCAGTCCATCCTCATTCATATATATTTAGCAAAGGCCAATTGAACCAATTTGTATAGGAGACCCGTATTTTAGGATTTGTTTCTGATCATAGGTTGACAAGGTCTTCACATTTAAAGTCTCCGAAAAATAAGTATCAGCTCGAACATCTTTGGGCACATAAATAGGTGTGAAATATGTTCCTCAGTTACCCCAACCAAGTTGAAAGTTTTGGATTTAGGGCACCATGACGGCATTACACTAGTAGTAGCTGACTATTCCTAGCCTCTTGGATGATGTTTGTGAGCTACCTATGGATTTTTCTTGACGGTCTTGCATTATTGGATATTAGTACAGATTATAGAGGTTTCCAAAATCTTTAGCTTTTGAGTCCGCTAGGAGTGACATTTCTTTGTTATGAAGTATATCCTAAACACTTATCTTATAAGTTTAGGTTGACACAGCTATTGAAGAATTCTAATATAACTAGAAATTGAGTACTATACTGGAAGACACCAGTTACCCATCCCTGATATTTGCCAACGGTAGTTTTTAAGTACTTGAAAGCTTTTAAATATAACAGATTACATTAGAGGCATATTCAATTTATATGGAACATACTGGAGAGCATAGTAATTCTAGTTTCACTTTCACTGATGAATCCAAACCCTGTACTGACGTTGGATTTGAAGTTTTTAGCAGAGGATACTATGGTAGAGATATTTTTTCTCTTTTAGCTTTATTTTTTGTACCAGAAATATATGCAATTTTAACTGCTTCTGAGAAAATAGCAACCATGTAAAAGGTAACTTTACATTGTTCCATGATTCAAAGATTGTTTTGCAAGCACTTTGAGGTTTTAATTCAAATAACAAATCTATTCTATCTACTATGGCACTTCTCCTAATTCTGAAGGGTAGCCGACATATAAAAAACAAGGGCATCTTTCTTCTCTTCGTTCCTCCCGACCTGACGAGGATTCAGCCGAGTGTGGTTGGTACTTCTAGGGTGCAACAGACCACCCTCCCCCATTATCCACCATGATGAAGCTTCATATGTTAAAACCTCTCCTGTTGCTACCTCAGCGGCGACCAGAGAAAGCAGCAGGGCTTATCGGAACTGTCACAATCGCTCTCTCACTATTCATTGTTATTTCTAGCCTACTCTTTTGCCTCTCTCACATCTCTCCTCATGTCACCCACGGCTTTCTTCACTCCACCCATCAAGCCAAACCTTGGCCTTCCTCTTGTACTTCTCCTATGAACTCTTGCATTCATCACCTTCTTCAGCAAACGGGCATTTTCCATTCTCTCTACATGGCCAAAACTACCTCAACACATTCATATCCACTCTAGCTGCTAATTAATTTCTTACACCCGATCTCACCCTCACTACTACGTTCCTAACCTTATCTAATCGAGATACAACAGTCATACTCCTCAGACACTTCATCTCAAATGCCTTCAATTTCTGTCCCTGCGTCACTTTCATACCACACAACTCCGATCCATACATCACAGTTGGTACAACCACTTTCTCATACAAAACTCTTTTTACATTCATTCCTAACCTTCTATTCTCTATCATTCCCTTCACTGCCCCTAACACTTTACATCCTTCATTCACTCTCTGATTTACATCTGCTTCCACTTCATTATTTGCAACAACAACGAACCCCAAGTACTTAAACTGATCTACTTCCTCAAGTAACTCTCCATTGAACATGACATTCAACCTAGCACCAACCTCCCTTCTCATGTATCTCATAATCTTACTCTTACCCACATTAATTCACCTTTCTTCTGTCACACACCCTTCCAAACTGTCACTAATTTGACCCAGCTTCTCCGAGTCTAAAATCAATAACTAATAACTTGTGAAAATCTTCCAGTGATTTCTCATTATTAAGAGCAGAAGATTGCTAGCAAAATTATGTCTGGTTCCAGTTCTTGTTAGAGTACAGGGCAATGAGGAGGCAGATCGACTAGCAAAGCAAACTGCATTTAAACTACTTCTAATGAGATAACCTACTTTGTAAAGTGATTTAAAACATAAATTAAGGCCCCAATTTGAGAAATATGGCGAAATTATAGGATTTGGTTAATGAAAAAAAAAGTTCATGAGTGTTAGCCTATAGTTCTTTGGACGTATGGAAGTATGGCCAGACGTTGGGAAAGAACACTGTGCCAGTTACATATTGGATATACTCACCTGACTCATATATTCTTGATGGGACGCAATCTCCAACCGTTCAGCTAAATCTTTTAGTCCTCTTGACTGCGAGTCATTGTTGGTCGAATACCCCAGTTTCGGGATCTTAGATATTGACAACTTTCTGAGGTTTATTGTAAGGATGCTAAGTAGATTTTTGCCAGGATTCTCGTAGAGGATGTAGCATATAATGTCGGTGGCATTATTAGAATAGTTTTAGAAGCTGGTATTCTATCGATGATTTGACCAATATTACTGCTTTTATCTAATTTCATTTATGGTATTTTCAAATTCATAGAATTTTGAGCAACTGTTTTACATAAATGTTATCGGTGGCAATGACCTTTGGCGTTACGATACCAGACTACTTTTAAATCAATCAAATACTCTCTCTCTCTCTCTCTCTCTCTCTCTCTCTCTCTCTCTCTCTCTGTATGTCTTGTGCGAGTGGAAGAAATATTCATGCATCTGAATCAATTTAAACCACCTTGATTATTGAAAGTACTCCTTATGTTTAGATAATTATTATTTTCAGCTTAAGTCATCATGAACCAGAAAAGAGTTATGTTTAGTTTTGATCTATAATTTTGATGAAATGATAAATATTTTATTACATGAATTAAGGGTTCGCTTCACTAAAACTAACTTCCTACGTAATGCTTCAGAAATGTTGTTGGTGGTAAGAGGACCTTTATCATCAGCTGATATTATGGAATAATTGTTAAGCTTTTCAAGAGGAAATATGATCGGGGAAAAATACCATTTCCTGTTTTGGACAACAGCTTGGTATCAGTGTTTAGAATGCTAGTGCTTATGTAAGTAAACATATTTTTGTACGGGAATACTGATACGTTAATTTCACACGTAGACATAGATATAAGGTGTACATGCATGTAGACATGTAGCGGCGTAACTATTGGGGGAGGAGGGTCCTTTTTAAAATGCACCCCGCTAAGAGAGAGGGTGATGTCCTCCAAAGCAAGGTCAGATAATAAAATCATGTAAGTAAATTACCACTAACTCATCAGGGTAAGGAAAAGGGGAGATCTCGTTACTAACTCAGCCCCATGGTACTCAAAGCTCTAGCTACGCCCCCTGTTAAGATATGTGTTAGCGAATCAAGGCTTACGTTTCCTAAAAGAAAACTATAATTGAAATGACCTTAGATGTTCTATTAAGCGGATAGTTTATGTCGTATGACATGATTGCGCAAATGTTCCTAGCGTGAAATTTAAGGTTTGTTTTAGAATGGTATGATATCAAAGAAGCATAATGCTCTCTCTGACTACTGCTGTGTCATGTGCATCGCCTGGCCCATTTTCACAGCGCTTCTAGATCTCCATATTCGCTATTGATTCCTTTACCTCACGTGACTGCTTATTCGATGGTGGTTTTGTAATTTTATCTCTTTTTTTTTCCAAATCCTTTATAACATTTAATTTGTTGCTAAATGGCGTTTACTCTAGCCTAAATGGAACATTATTTTCGAATCATTCTTAAGACAGCTTAGACTTTGTCTGTTTTGATCTTTTATTCTCTTACGATACTATAATCTTTTAAGCTGTTTTGATCTTCTAATCTCTTAAGATAGTGTAGTCTTTTAGCAGATTTTCATCTTTTAACCTAATAAGATAACTGTAATCTTTTGTACTCAGTAATCGTTGTAATTGTTCATATCATTTGATTGGTAAGATATTTTTCTTCAGTGGGTAATAGTATTAACGCAGTATGTCTAAGTATCAATATTTATGGGCTGCCGAAGGCGAGAACCCGTGTCTTACATAATGGTAAGGCCAAGGTATATAGAGTGACCTTATTCTATATACCTTGGGTAAGGCAATCTCCACCGAACCGAACCGAGCCGAAGTACAATCGTATTTTGTATATCATCCGCAGTAACAGACGACAAACGCTTTTTTTTTTTTTTTTTTTTTTTGCGTCATGTTCGTAAATTGCACATTGACTAGCTTACTCGGTTCACTACTCTTTCTTTTACATGCTCTCTCACACATTATTGTAAAAAATAAGACCCTTTGG
Organism: Palaemon carinicauda; assembly: GCF_036898095.1. NCBI lineage: Eukaryota > Metazoa > Arthropoda > Malacostraca > Decapoda > Palaemonidae > Palaemon > Palaemon carinicauda. Next base: position 41,737,241 of record NC_090740.1, read on the forward strand.
ATATAGCTGTTTAGGACAGATTGTTTGTATTTATGTAGTGATTATAAACACGAAGACTTCAGAACACCAATTTCATTGATTATGTATATAGAGATTGTCACGATTTTCAGTAAATATTTCTTGATGTGTAGACAGTACTAATCAATATCATCGATTTTATTTTGTTGTATTTTCTAGAGCCACCACGCGTAAATGTTACACCGAATAGAATGACATTTTATTTTCTTAAAAATCGACACTTTTACCTAAATACTTTTGTTTGTGGTGCATCTATAAGAGATTATTACCTGGCTAAGCATTTAATCAAGTTTTGGTAAATCTGAATGGATAGAGATAATGCATGGTAGTTTTAATATGCTTGTTTCATCTCGTAGCTCTGGATAATAGTATAAACCCTAAATCACTGGGTTATCACCAGTAATGAATTCGGCAACCAATTGAAATGTTTCACCTGAATTACTATCGGGATTGTCAGGCATTTTATTCTTTTAGTTACTCAGTGAGGTACTTGTTAAGCAGAAACTATAGTTTTTTAATGTTCATCTCTCTTTTTTTTTTATATACAGTGATGGTCTTTTCACTGGATAAGATGGGTTGTGACTTTTACACGGCTGATTCGTTGATGAAACTTTTATTGTAACCTTTAGGTTGAGCCACCTGCTTCCCGGAACTACTGCTGAGGATATTGTTCTTGGAAAGAGAGAGAGAGAGAGAGAGAGAGAGAGAGAGAGAGAGAGAGAGAGAGAGAGAGAGAGAGAGAGAGAGATTGCAATATTAAGAAATTTGATTGTTGAAAGGTTTTTCTATCCTCTCGACATTACCTTCATCAATTCGTGTCAATTTTCTTCATATTCTCTCTCTCTCTCTCTCTCTCTCTCTCTCTCTCTCTCTCTCTCTCATATTATTAGTGCATTCCACAGTTGTTTCTGTATATCTGCCAGATCTCAAGTTCAAAAACTTTGAAAACTATCCCCCAAAATTTGGTCAATAGTTGCAGTATTTTACTTTATGATTAAAATCTAGACCTCAAATAAGTAGATAGGCGTAATTAAAGAAAATGTAATCATAATATTTTTGATGTTGATATAAATGAGAAAAAGATTCACGACGAATCCTTAAAAGAGGTCAATACATTTTACCTTAACTATCTTGTCTAAACTCCCATAAGGTCTTAGGAATGTTGACGCCACATCCCTGTTTTGTTAAAGAAGTCTTCAAAGATGACTTAGATGAACGAGTAAGTTGCTGATATGATAGGGGGAATGTTATGTCTTTTGTTTGGAGGTTAGCATTAGCATTATCTAGGCTTTTACTAGGCTTTTACCGAGACCTTTGGCATTAGGCTGTAGACCGAGGAACTTGTGTAGACCAAAACATCCTGGGACTGTCTGAACGTTGCTCTCTCTCTCTCTCTCTCTCTCTCTCTCTCTCTTAGTACCTGTTACTTCATGGACAACGGTGTCAGCTTTCTACATTTTGTAATTTTTTTTTTTCTAGAGGTATTTTGCTAATAGGAACACACCCACATCGTTAGACATGAGTGAAAGTGTTCGCGCGTCTTATCCGTTACAGACTGCATCTAATTTTCATTGAGCGTATGAGTAAAATAATCTTAGTTTCAGGGACTTTTTCTTGCTAAATTCGGCGAGGCTTTTAAGGTAGCAACTGAAAAACGTTGTTATTTATTCTGTGAAAATCATTATCAAATATGTCCTATGTTACGCATCATAGATAGAAGATCTTGAATTATATTTTCACTTTATCAATCACGCTCTTCTTGAAATTAAAGAAAAAATCATAAATGTAGCCTAAGATGGGGATACTTAGCTGCGTTTGTTTGAAAGAAACCCATAAAGAGATCCATTATAAACCGTTATAATGTGCAATTGAGGATCCTAAACGTCCACAATGTGAGGTGTAAAAATAAGAAGTAAATCACCATCGATGAAGGAGACTCTATGAAATTTTGACTTTGTTGAAATTTTCGCGTTAGGGAGGTAGCTGTGAGTTATAGTGTAGCAAGCGAGAATCATTATGGTTTGATTAATTAATTATAATGATTCTGATATTATAAAGCAGATTGGTTATAGATTGCCAGAGTAGAGCGGTTCCATTTAAAGGCAGTCGAGTCATAATCTTTCTTGAAACCTAATGTCTTTTTGTTTAAACTTTAGTATTTGAAATAGCGGTCGCAAACAAGAAAGACCATATGCCACAGAATCGTGGCTATTATGACCAAACATTAACGGGGTTGGCGTGACCACTGTCTATTTTGTTAGCATTTTTACCGTCAAAATTTTATGTGCGCTAAAGTGCGGATTACGCCGGGAGAAAGTGTAGAAGACACAGCGCTCTCAAGTGTTAAGTCAGAGGCTCCAAACTTTCGTTATGGCCCGGAGGAAGATTTTAAGTGTCTGCAACATTATAATGCTGCGGTACATTTAGGCGGAAGTGTTGAAACGGCGAAATTTTCTCTTATGTAGTTTTCTTACCTGTTTTACTTAGTTTTTCTTGTTAGTAGTAGCGTGTTACAATGGAGAGTCTAATGAGGAATGTGTTGTCGAGCGAGGTGATATATGGAGGTTTGTGTATTCATTAGGTGTTGATATAGACTTGAAATTACTATCAAATATGAGTACTGTACGTTTGAGGAGATTTCTTTTTATTCACTGTAATTATACATGTAGAAGGACAAGTGTCTTCTCATTACCCCATCCGTGAATGATTAACTCTCTCGTCTCTCTCTCTCTCTCTCTCTCTCTCTCTCTCTCTCTCTTTATATATATATATATTATATATATATATATATATATATTATATTATATATATATATATATATATATATATATATATATATATATATATATTTATATATATTATACATATATATATATATATATATATATATATATATATATATATATATATATATATATATATATATATATGCGTAAAAATCACAGGAAAACGGGATGCTCAGATGCAGAAGAACCACAGGGAAAATGAAAATACGAAATATACGCCTAAGTCCTGACTAGTTTCGTGATACTTCTTCAGGAGTATCACGAAACTAGTCAGGACTTAAGCGTATATTTCGTATTTTCATTTTCCCTGTGGTTCTTCTGCATATATATATATATATAAATAAATTATATATATATATATATATATATATACATACATATATATATATATATATATATATATATATATAATATATATATATATACATCATCCACACATGGTAGTAGGTTGGCTAAGGCACCAGCTACCCGTTATGACATATCTTATAGTTTTTATATGACAAATTTGTTTCAATGTTGTGACATTTCTTAGGATATTTTATTTCAATTTGTTCATTACTTCTCTTGCATTTTGATTATTTCCTTATTTCTTTTTCCTCACTGGATTATTTTTCCCTGTTGGACCCTTGGGCGTACTGCATGCTGCTTCTGCAATTAGGGTTATAGCTTAGCTACTACTACTACTACTACTACTACTACTACTACTACTACTACTAATAATAATAATAATAATAATATCGATAGGGAATTATTAGGTACTTTGACTGGCCAGATAGTACTACATTGGACCCCTCTCTGGTTACGCCTCATTTTATCTTTGCCTGCCCATACACCGAATAGTTTGGTCTATTCATTACACATTCTTCTCCGTCCTCATACGCCTGTCAATATAAGATTACCGAAAAATTCTTCTTCACTTAAGTGGTTTACTATTGTATTATAATAGTTCAGTGGCTACATTCCCCTTGTTAAGGGTAGAAGAGACTCTTTAGCTATGGTAAGCAGGTCTTCTAAGAGATAAAGACTCAAAAAGGAAACTATTGTTCTCTAGTCTTGGGTAGTGCCATAGCCTCTGTACCATGGTCTTCCACTGTATTGTATTAGAGTTTTCTTGCTTGAGGGTACACTCAGGCACAATATTCTATCTGTTTCCTTATTTTCTTTCCTCACTCAGCTATTTTCCCTTTTTGAGCATTTGGGCTGATAGCATCCTGCTCTGTCAACTTTGGTTGAATTGTATGTGTGTATTTACATATTGTATACAAACATATATATGCATATATACACATTATACAGTATTTATCTCTCTTCTCTCCTCTCTCTCTCTCCTCTCTCTCTCTCTCTCTCCTTATATATATATATATATATATATATATATATATATATATATATATATAATATATATATATACAGTATATATATATATGTATATATATATGTATATATACATATATATGTGTGTATTTTATATATATATATATATATATATAATATATATATATATATATATATATATATATATATATGTGTGTGTGTGTGTGTGTGTATGGTATGTGTGTTTGTGTGTGTATATACATGTTGCATACAAACATATATATGCATATATACACACATATAGTTTTTGTCACTGACACACGGGACTTGTCTATTATTCAGCTCTTGGGCAACAAATAGCTTTTTATGTCGAATTCACTCCGTCACGGGATCCTACACCGAAGGGAAAATTCGTTCCTTGATGAGTACTTGTGTCTCGGCCAGAATTCAAATCGACGTATCATCCCCTATCTGAAGTAAATGCCATAAAAAAGAATATTACCTTGAGTGTGTGGTTCCGAGAGAGTGAAACTGATATAAAATGCTATTATGGCTTAAGAGTTACTCTCTCTCTCCTCTCTCTCTCTCTCTCTCTCCTCGTCTCTCTCTCTCTCTCTCTCTCTCTCTCTCTCCTCTCTCTCTCTCTCTCTATATATATATATACATATGTATATATACATATATATAAACATATATTATATATATATATATATATATATATATATATATATATATATATATATACATATATATACACACACACATATATATATACATATATACATATATATATATATATATATATATACATGTATATATATACATAAATATACACATACATATATATATATACATATATATATATACATACATATATATATATATATATATATACACACACACACACACACACATATATATATATATATATATATATATATATATATATATATAATATATATATATATATATATATATAATATATATATATACATGGGGGATGCGGGTGGGGGGGTACCAATGTCAACTAAATGCGTTAAATTCCTGTACGTAATTTTCGTGTTGGTATTACATTGTTTTTAGTGACCCCTAAAAAGCATTCCCATGATGCTAAATTTAGTTTCTCTTAAGATTGTGTGATTTAAAGGGGGGGGGGGGGGAACTCGTGCAGAAAAAAGGTTAATGCAAGAAATTAACATGAAGGAATCAAGTAGACCAAATCATGGTAAACTAGAACAGCATTACTAATAGGTTCTCTATTTTAATGACAGCAAAAACAACTTGTACTAAAAATATATGTAACCTCAACCTAAAATTTCAGTTCCATAATTTCCGAAGAAGGACTTTCATTATGGAAGTGACACACCGTGTAAGCTTAAGATCAAACCATCCTGAGTTGAAACAGGGATGGGAAGTGGGAAAGGATGACAAATTTAAAGGTTTAAAGGTCGCTCATGAATGGCAGAGGCAAGGGAAAGTGACATTACCTTATCAAGCTGGACAATGCCCTAGGGACTGACCATATATCATATGATCAGCGCCCAAGCCACCTCTCCACCCAAGCTAGGACCAGGAAAGGTCAGCCAATGGCTGCTGAGGAGTCAGCTGATAGACCTATAGGCTCCTCCGAACCCCAAAACCTTAGCTCACAAGATTGGTAAGGTTGCAAACACTAAAGGCACTAACGAGTCTGAGCGGGACTCGAACCTCCGTCTAGCAAACACCAGGCAGAGACGTTACCAATCAGGCCACAACAAAGAATTGGGTACAGTTTGGTAGCATGGAAAACATTTTAAACAATCTAGCAATACAAGTTTTAAAAGTGTTTCTTTTTTATTTCCTTGCTTTTATGCTTCAAGTGCTTGAAAACTAGAGATACTTTGGCGCTAGGTGGAACATCCGTTGGATCGTTACTATTATTATTATTATTATTATTATCTAATTTACAACCCTATTTGGAACAAAAATAGGATGCTATAAGCCCTAGGGCTTCAACAGGGAAAAATAGCCCATTGAGGAAAGGAAATAAGGGAAGTAATGAAAAATTAAAGTAACATATTTCAAGACCTGAAACCATATTAAACTAGATCTTTCATAGATAAACTATAAAAAGAGACTTATGTCAGCCTGTTCAACATAAAAAAAACATTCGTTGTAAGTTTGAAGTTCCAGAGATTCAACTACCTGATTATGAAGATCATTCAACACGCAATTTGGTCACAACTGGAATAGCACTTCTAGATACTGTGTAGTATTGAGCCTTATGGTGGAGAAGACAACGAGTTCAGGTAAATAAGGGGAAGCTACCCATCTGCTATGCTTAGTCAAGCTGCTTTTTACCTTCTACCAGAGGAATGAAAGATGGGGGTGGTGGTTCAGGCGGGAATTTTAGGTTAAAGATAGGTTTACATAGTCTTGAAAAAATAAATTATTTTCGAAATAATTTTCTATATGTTTCAACAAGAAAATAAACTTATCATTCATTTAAAACGGAGAGTCACTCTTTGGTAATAGATAGTCTCTTTGAGCCTAACAGGAAGGCTAATTTTCTACACTGGAAGTGTCTATCTTCCTGGTCTCTTGTAGGAACAAAGGAAGATGACACGACACCCTCCTGATAGCTAATCATATAAATGGAGAAGCTGTTAAGACCTCGACGACTACTGGATTCATGGTGAATCAGTACTATAGTTCATAGAAAACCTATCTCCTTTAAAGGAAATTACATCAGCAGTGTTAAACTAGGCATATCAATAGAGATGCATTTGTCAAGATTACTGTCCTCCATCCTTGCTTTCCCTTGTAAGGAAAATAGAAGAGTTTCTTCTAGGCAGATTACTCATCCTCCCTCTAGTCACGAGGTACTTCTTAACACATACAGTCTGAAAGAAAGGATGCTCTATTCAAGGTCTATATAGGTTACATATATAGACCTTGGTTCTATCATATAACTCATTGGCACGGGATACCTAGTTCCATGCACAATTGCTGCAGCTGCTGACCCCTATCAAGGAGGGAAAGAAAGAAGTAAAAAAAAAAAGCCAGTCATTCTATATTTCCTCAAACCTTCTGCCAAATGTGTTATTTAGATGTAAGAAGCATTCACCAGAGGACCTAAGGAAAAGGGTCCAAGGATTCATGGGCAATATCTTTAGGGTCCACAGTGGTAACGGTTTCTGATGCATCTTTGGGCCCCGTAATGCAATGACAGGTATTTCCAGAAGGCAATTAACATAGCTAAAAACGTGAGCTCTTGCTTGAGATGGCAGACACCACCCTGAGAGATGCTGTATGTCCTCCAAAAAAGTCTCACGAAGCTAGAAGGGCGTAATGTCTGAAACAAAGAAGTTACAACACTCAGTTCTTTTGTGCTGAGGCCTCTTTAAGTAACATCACGGGGCCTTCGCTAGTCACAATTATTATTATTATTATCACTATTATTATTATTACTAGCCAAGCTGCAACCCTAGTTAGAAAAGCAAGATGCTATAAGCCCAAGGGCTCCAACAGGGAAAAATAGCCCAGTGAGGAAAGGAAATAAGGAAATAAATAAACGATGAAAAGAGATAACAATAAATTATTCTAAAAACAGTAACAACATCAAAACAGATATGTCATATATAAACTATAAAGACTTTTGTCAGCCTGTTCAGCATAAAAACATTTGCTGCAAGTTTGAACTTTTGAAGTTCTGCAGATTCAACTACCCGATTAGGAAGATCATTCCACAACTTGGTCACATCTGGAATATAACTTCCATAATACTGTGCAGTATTGAGCCTGATGATGGAGAAGGTCTGACATTAGAATTTACTGCATGCCTAGTATTACGAACAGGATGGAACTGTCCAGAAATAAGGTAAAATTAAAGAATTAAAACACTTCTTCGAAATAGATTGATCACTGAAAATCTTAAACGACTTTCTCAATGAGCCAATTTTTTTTTTTGCAATTGAAGAAGACACAGCCCTAATGTGTTTCTCGAAAGTAAATTTGCTGTCGAGAATCACAACTAAAATTTTAAAAGTCATACAAAGTTAAAGAAACATTATTAATGCCGAGATCCGGATGTTGAGGAGCCACTGTCCTTGTCATACTTACAATCATACTTTGAGTTTTGTTAGGATTCAACTTCATACCATATTATTTGCACCATGCACTAATTTTAGCTAGAGTGTCCCAACATAATCTATTCTCCTAATAAGAGTGATCCAACAGTAAGCCTTTCTCCTAATAAGAGTGACCCAACATAAGCCATTCTCCTAATAAGAGTGATCCAACAATAAGTCTTTCTCCTAACAAGAGTGACCCAACATAAGCTATTCTCCTAACAAGAGTTACCCAACATAATCCCTTCTCTTAACAAGAGTGACCCAACATAAGCCATTCTCTTAACAAGAGTGACCCAACATAAGCTATTCTCCTAACAAGAGTGACCCAACATAAGCCCTTCTCCTAACAAGACTCACCCAACATAATCCCTTCTCTTAACAAGAGTGACCTAACATAAGCTATTCTCCTAACAAGAGTGACCCAACATAAGCCCTTCTCCTAACAAGACTCACCCAACATAATCCCTTCTCTTAACAAGAGTGACCCAACATAAGCCATTCTCTTAACAAGAGTGACCCAACATAAGCTATTCTCCTAACAAGAGTGACCCAACATAAGCCTTTCTCCTAACAAGACTCACCCAACATAATCCCTTCTCTTAAAAAGAGTAACCCAACATAAGCCATTCTCTTAACAAGAGTGACCCAACATAAGCTATTCTCCTAACAAGAGTGACCCAACATAAGCCCTTCTCCTAACAAGACTCACCCAACATAATCCCTTCTCTTAACAAGAGTGACCTAACATAAGCCATTCTCTTAGCAAGAGTGACCCAACATAAGCTATTCTCCTAACAAGAGTGACCAAACATATGCCATTCTCCTAACAAGACTCACCCAACATAATCCCTTCTCTTAACAAGAGTGACCCAACATAAACCATTGTCATAAGAGTCTCCCAACTTAAGCTATTCACCTAACAAGAGTGACCCAACATGAGCTATTCTCCTAACAAGAGTGACCTAACGTAAGCCATTTTCCATCAACAGGGGTGACCCAACATAATCCCTTCTCTTAACAAGAGTGACCCAACATAAATCATTCTCATAACAAGAGTCTCCCAACTTAAGCTATTCACCTAACAAGAGTGACCCAACATAACCCATTCTCCTAATAAGAGTGATCTAACATGATCCTTTCTCCTAACAAGAGTGACCCAACATAAGCCATTCTCCTATGAAAAGTGACCGAACATGAGACATTCTCATAAAATGAGTGACCCAACATAAGCCATTCTCCTAATAAGAATGATCCAACAGTAAGTCTTTCTCGTAACAAGAGTGACCCAACATAAGCCATTCTCCTAACAAGAGTGACCGAACCTGAGACATTCTCCTAACAAGAGTGACCCAATATGAGACATTCTCCTAAAATAAGTGACCCAACATGAGACATTCTCTTAAAAAGAGTTATCCAAACATTAGGGGCTTCATAATATTTCACAGAAGGATCATCAGCTACTCGTTGAACGCTCTCTTCACTTTGTAAGGGATATTTCTCTAAGCACTACGCACCACACCACTCACTTCTATTTTGCATGTACTCTCGAGCTTCCCTTATTTAAAAGGAAAATAATCTGTTGGGAGTACTTTTGAAACCTGAAAAGTCCTAGCGGTATTGGTGTAACATACTTGTGGTTATATATAGGGTAAACCAGTTTGGTATTTTTTGGTGAATGAAAGAAGGGACTGTAAGGCATAAAGGTAAAATGCAACAATTTTAGTTCTTCAGTAAAAGAAACAAATATGCATATATTTTGTAAATTTCGAATTTGTATAAACTTTATGGCCATTGTTAGATTATCTTGTGGGTTTAACTTACTGAAGGTTCACTAGCAACTTGAAAATTTTTATTAATTTACTTACGGAACCGAGATATGTGTTGCAAAAACTAATTAGCCTTTCAGATAATTTTATAATATAGATGAGAGAATAATTTACCTCGACTTTTTAACTCGAATTATTTATTCACAATATGGATAATTTTTATCAATATATGGATTATTTTTATCTATCTTAAATTTCTTCTAGTGAGGAGCTCATAAGCTTCGACTTAAATAATGCAGTGATATTCTGTTTGCATTGTTTTCCTTTTGTTGTATACGTTGAAATTTTGATTTCTTGTATAATATGTGTTAAACATTAAAACTGTAACAAAGTTTTTGATATATGAATATCATATCAAAGAATTCTTAATCCTGCATCCTTGGCTCCAGATATTAACTTTAAAACATTGCTATGAGTTTCTTTCGAAGTGGGAAAACGCTGAGAAGAGTCCTGGAAATCATAGAAACAGTAAGACACTACAAAACTCTTTAGAGACAATTAAGTAATTGATGGCTCATACTCATTTTTATGTGATATCAAATCTTAGGAAATCACTTTACTGGTCTCGCCAGTTTAAAAAAAAAAAAATTATTTTTGTGAAATTTTTCATGATAATTAAGCTACTGAACTCAATTAATCTCCTGGGAAGTCAACTCTAGATATATTGTAAGAAATTGAAGGAAATTATTTTTTTCCGGCCAGGAGACAGATCTAATTGGAGAGGGCGTGGTGGTTCGACATTAACATAGGTGACGGTGTGATTTTCGTTTCACCATTATATTAATGTGTTCCGATTTTCGAAACCTTTATCTTGAAAAGGTTAGATGCCATTTGAACGATAAGTCCGGAGGTTAATAATGAATAATGAAAAAGAACTCTACCTAAGTTATGTATTTTCTTTTAATAAAGATATATTTGGTTGAAATTACGAAGGGAAGATAAGTGCAATTTCCAGAAATAAGAATACCTGTGTATATCTGCTATATAAAAGAAGACATTGAAAATGACTGAACACGAAATGAATAGAAAGAGTATTTTCGTATTTAACAGTGCAGTGTCAAATAAATGTTATTTCCAATGAATTTTAGTTAGATCTCTATCAGCGAAGAGAACTCTCGGTGATGCTCGCGTAACATAACCCAGGATGGAAGAAGAGATAACATCCATCTCGATTTCGTCGAAGAGAATAGCTTCTGTGCCCGAGGTATCAGTGCAATGCACTGAAGTCAAGCCAGGGCTTACATCAGTCTTGTCATGATGAGAAGACCTTCCCATTTATGAAAATTATATTTCATGGAAGGATTAAGAAGGTATAATCTTCTCTTTTGATTTTTTTTTTTTTTTTTTTTTTTTTGCAGATAGATACGCTCAGATAATGATTTGCGCATCAAATGACAATGTTAATTTTTTATGTTTTAAATCTGCACTTCCCTTCAGTGAGAAATTTATAAATTTCTACGGTAGATTAAGTTAGAATTTATTCGTATATCTAATCTGAATAAGATTACATATGCGTGTATTTTGGTTGATTGGAAAGTTTTTCAGGATTGCTGTTGTGAATGGATTAGAAGGCTTCATTGTTTCACAAAATAACTTTATCATTGTTGCAACACTCAATCTTCAGCATGTCATGAAAACTAGACACGACTTTTATCCTCTAAACATGATGACAGTACCCTCTATTGAAATCTCAATTTTTACATTAAAAACTTGTCGTCAGTCCTAATACATTGAATTGCTGCAGGCATAACCAAGGTCTGAGGAAGGACATAACACAGGGCTCAAGAATGCTGCCATGAAATCATATTTTAGAGCTGAGGCGATCTTCCAGTCATGATGAGAATGCAGCCATGCAATCCTGGATGGAGATGATTCAGCAGCCCCGGCATAGATAATTTAGAAAGAGCCTCGAGAGAGGTGTAATCAGCTTCCCCCTTCGGCTGAATCTTTCAGAGGTCAATTTAAGAATATCCTCGATCCATCCGCGAGTCAATGGCCGTGTTCTTAAGAGATAGCCTTAGGTATGATGCGGAAATAGCAAAACACTGGGAGTCTTTATATGGAAGAAATACGTCGTGGGGAATTTAAAGAAAATATGAAGGTGAGGTATTATAAATGTGATACTATAATATTTTCGTTTAAGACATTTACTTGTAACCTTGTAGATAATGAATATCATTTTTAGGTTTTCAGAAACCCTCAAGTTTATAATATAATTTAGGTAACTCATTTAAAATGATTGGGGTCGTTCTTGATTGCCAATTTCTTCTTGAAAATCATATCTTCTATTGCAGAAAAATCTGTACATTGAGAAGGTTTGAAAATAATAGGTGACAAGCTTAACCTGAGAAAATATTTTATTCTGTTATTTGTAAACAAATGATATTCCCCTGTATCGTTAGGAGTTGAACAAAAACTTGGGTCTTCGAAATATGTTAACTATGATTTGGATATTAATCTCTGGCATCGTCTTCCAGTAAGCACATTGTATTCTTGATAATATTTTCCATAACCCTGAAAATGGGTAAAAGAATTCCTGCAAAACAGAAAACAGATAGTGGTTGCAAATGACGAGAAATCAGATGAAGCCCAGGTAATATCTGGTGTGCCCCAAGGTACGGTATTAGCTGCACTGCTATTTGTTATTATGATCTCAGACATAGACTGTGATGTTGAAAACTCCGTAGTGAGAAGTTTCGCCGATGACACAAGAATAAGTAGAGAAATTACTTGTGATGAAGATAGGAACTCACTACAAAGAGATCTAAACAAAATATATGAATGGGCGGAGATAAATAGGATGGTATTTAACTCTGATAAATTTGAATCAATAAATTATGGAAACAGAGAAGGAATGGTGTATGCATACAAGGGACCTAATAATGAGACAATCACAAACAAGGAAGCAATTAAAGACCTTGGTGTAATTTTAAATAGGAATATGTTATGCAACGACCAAATAGCAACACTGTTGGCTAAATGTAAAGCAAAAATGGGAATGTTATTCAGACACTTTAAAACAAGAAAAGCTGAACACATGATTATGCTTTACAAAACTTATGTGCGTAGTACACTCGAGTACTGCAATGTGATATGGTACCCACACTACCAAAAGGATATTGCGCAAATAGAGAGTGTACAAAGGTCCTATACTGCTAGAATAGAAGAAGTTAAGGACCTTGATTACTGGGAAAGACTGCAATTTTTAAAACTATACAGTCTAGAAAGGAGAAGAGAACGCTACATGATAATACAAGCATGGAAGCAAATAGAAGGAATTGCTGAAAACATCATGGAGCTTAAAGTATCAGAAAGAGCAAGCCGAGGTAGATTAATAGTGCCAAAAAGCATTCCAGGTAAACTGAGAAAGGCGCACAGGACATTAATCCACAACGCACCAGCATCGATAATGCAGCGACTATTTAATGTGCTGCCAGCTCATCTAAGAAACATATCAGGAGTGAGCGTAGATGCGTTTAAAAATCAGCTCGATAAATACCTAAGATGCATCCCAGACCATCCAAGACTGGAAGATGCAAAATACACTGGAAGATGTATTAGCAACTCTCTGGTGGATATACGAGGTGCCTCACACTGAGGGACCTGGGGGAACCCAAACAAAAAATAAGGCAATAAGGTAAGGTAAGGCATGATGTGATTTCTCTTAGGAGAGGTTCAATGCCACACAGCATTCTTGAAGTTTTGTTCTGGTTACGATCAAATTGTGGAGGTTACCTTCCTGATCATATAATTGAATCGAGTGTACTTTAATAGTTCAAATTTTGAGCAATTAATTTAATGTTTAGCAGTTTGACGTGAGTTTCACTTTATAACTTGATATGTAACTTATTCTACTTTTTTCTTTACTTCATAATTTCATATGCCGCACTAGGATGGTTTTGCTATTGGGGCATGCTATTATAAATTGGCTTGAAATAATAATAATAATAATAATAATAATAATAATAATAATAATAATAATAATAAAAACAACAACAAAGAGCATGCATTTTGCTGTATATATATATATATATATATATATATATATATATATATATATATATATATATATATATATATATATATATATATATATATATATATATTAATGACAAATCGCTGGAACGTGCGATGTCTCAAGATGACAGCAGGCCGGGAGGAAAAAGGAAATGAAGATTGGACAAGCGCTTTCGTGTTATTATTACACCTCTTCACGGTCTTATGGTTTAAAAATACAATTAGAATACAAAGAAACCTCTGTGATGACGTAAAACAGAAAAAATGAGCAAATTACAAATTACTTAAAAGTTAGTTGTTTAAAAATGTTGTTTACAAGAAATTCATCCAGTTTGTACATACCTGAACTGGTGTTAACCAGATCTTCGAAATTTTTCTTAATTAAAACTGTTTCAATGATATTTCTTTTAACAAAATCTTTGCAAAATATAAGTTCTTTAGCAGCTTTCCAATTAATAGCGTGGTTGCACTCATTCATATGCTGAAGAAGACTGCTGGCAATGTTTCCCGTTCTTACATTATATTTATGCTGTTTTATTCGAGTTTCTAGTGCTTTGCCACTTTGACCGATATATCGTTTATTACACTGATTGCATGGAATTTCGTATATACATCCGTTAATCTGTTTTGGGGAATTTTTTATCAATATATTCTTGAGTGTGTTGTTTCTAAAAATTACATTAATTCCAAAAGGTTTTAAAATTCCAGGTAGAGGTACAAACTGTTTGAAAAAAGGTAAAACAAGGAGGTTATTCACATTAAAATCATCGTTGTTAACAAAGCCATAAAAAGTTTTCTTTGCCTTTTGACAGGCTTTGTTTATGAAATGTGATGGGTACTTTAAAATAGATGCTATTTCATGAATTTTCCCAAGCTCAGCTTCAAGGAGATCAGGGCAACTTACCCGCAGTGCCCGTAAAAACATGGATGAAAAAACCATCATTTTGGTTGATGGGTGATGATTAGAATAAAAATGTATGTACGAATTAACATTCGTAAGTTTTCTATATACAGTAAATTTAAAAGACCTTTCTTGTCTAAATACTAGAACATCTAAAAAGGGAAGCTTGTTATCGACTTCTATCTCCAATGAAAACTCAATAGATGGTACCAGAGTGTTTAAGGCAGTTAGAAAAACTTTTTCATCCTTATCAATGGGCCAAGCACAAAAAATATCATCAACATATCTGACCCAGAAGATACCTGCAGGTAGAATCCTAGGTAGGTACTTGGTCTCAAAAAATTCCATGTAAATATTGCTTAACAAAGGAGAGAGAGGATTGCCCATTGCCATACCAAATTTCTGTTCAAAGAATTCACCATTAAAAGTAAACCTACAACCTTTTATGCACAATTTTAAAAGTTTAAGAATAGAGTCCGTATCCACAGTAAACGTATGTTTGACGAGTTCGTCTTTAAAAAACTCTAACAATTCATCCACAGGAACTTTCGTAAAAAGTGATTTTACATCAAAGCTTATTAACTTAAAATTATAGTTAAAATCAAACCTCCTTAACCTAAAAATAAAATCTTCATTATTTTTCACAGAGCATCCCGATATAGTCCCAAGAATAGGTGACAGCTCATTTACCAGCCATTTAGATAGTTTGTAAGAACAAGATCCCACGGAACTTATGATGGGTCTAGCAGGAAAGTTTTCTTTGTGAGTTTTGATTACGCCATATAAATATGGTAGCGAGGGACACGTTGTGATGAATTTGGGTATCAACTGCTTATGGTTAGAAAGTACACTCTTAATAGTTTTGTTAAATGAAGCATTGTCTCTATCTAATGGACTATTACGTAATTTTATATAGGTCTGTTGATCATTTAGTAACTCATACATTTTGTTATCATAATCAATTTTGTTCATTATAACTAAGGAATTTGATTTGTCTGCTTTGGTTATGTGTAGATCCTTATCTCTCTTAAGTTTTTCATAAGATATCAGGAACCTCTTTGGGATATTAGAGGGTTCAGCACAACTAGCAATACCATATACAATACCCTTACATATGTTGATCTTATCTATAGGGATGTTATTATATTTTTCAAGTTTACAAAAACCATTTCCAATTTCAAGCCAATCCACATTTTCTTTGACAGAGAAATTTATACCGTAACCTAAAGCAGCTAATGTGGTGTTATCTAAGGGTTTGTCGGAAATGTTGCAAATGAAGTCATTATTTGCATTAGTTGTCCATTTTCTATGTTGTATTAGTCTGTTTATTTTATGTCTATGCTTCCTTTCCGTCTTTTTAATATGTGATCTTAATTTATTATAACAAAAATCAAAAACAACATTTACAAAGTTTTCTGGTATTGCATTTAACAAAATTCGTTTTCTCCCTCGTGATTCTTGAAAAGCAGCTGTCTCCTCGATCTTTGCTAGTTCTATATGTTTCTTGAGTATAAGAATGTTAATTCGTACATACATTTTTATTCTAATCATTACCCATCAACCAAAATGATGGTTTTTTCATCCATGTTTTTACGGGCACTGCGGGTAAGTTGCCCTGATCTCCTTGAAGCTGAGCTTGGGAAAATTCATGAAATAGCATCTATTTTAAAGTACCCATCACATTTCATAAACAAAGCCTGTCAAAAGGCAAAGAAAACTTTTTATGGCTTTGTTAACAACGATGATTTTAATGTGAATAACCTCCTTGTTTTACCTTTTTTCAAACAGTTTGTACCTCTACCTGGAATTTTAAAACCTTTTGGAATTAATGTAATTTTTAGAAACAACACACTCAAGAATATATTGATAAAAAATTCCCCAAAACAGATTAACGGATGTATATACGAAATTCCATGCAATCAGTGTAATAAACGATATATCGGTCAAAGTGGCAAAGCACTAGAAACTCGAATAAAACAGCATAAATATATTGTAAGAACGGGAAACATTGCCAGCAGTCTTCTTCAGCATATGAATGAGTGCAACCACGCTATTAATTGGAAAGCTGCTAAAGAACTTATATTTTGCAAAGATTTTGTTAAAAGAAATATCATTGAAACAGTTTTAATTAAGAAAAATTTCGAAGATCTGGTTAACACCAGTTCAGGTATGTACAAACTGGATGAATTTCTTGTAAACAACATTTTTAAACAACTAACTTTTAAGTAATTTGTAATTTGCTCATTTTTTTCTGTTTTACGTCATCACAGAGGTTTCTTTGTATTCTAATTGTATTTTTAAACCATAAGACCGTGAAGAGGTGTAATAATAACACGAAAGCGCTTGTCCAATCTTCGTTTCCTTTTTCCTCCCGGCCTGCTGTCATATATATATATATATATATATATATATATATATATATATATATATATATATATATATATATATATATATATATATAATATATATATATATATATATATATATATATATACATATATATATATATATATATATATATATATATATATATATATATTTCAGTTCCGTTGATCCGCATTACACAACGTATAAATACTCGGTCTCTCCCCGTCCCTCGGGTAGGGTGCGAGGGAGTAGCCATACCCTGGTGAGAAGGGGTACCCAGAGAGGAAAGGGGGAGATGATAGGAAGGGTTAAAATATGTGTGTATGTGCGTGCATACCTATCTAAATATTTAGCCGTCATTTCTGCGGGTTGCGTACACGTAATAATAATAATTAACTTAAGAAAACTTGAGGAAGCCTAATGACGTTGGTTAACAGTCTTCTTGCAATGACCATCTAAATAGATCGAAGAGATGACATTAACTGTTGAATTCTGAAAATCCTCTTCACCCAAGGGGTTACTGTACCATAATTGTTCCGTGGCCACTTTCGGTAAGGGTAGAAGAGACTCTTTAGCTGTGGTAAGCAGCTCTTATAAGAGGAGGACACTCCAAAATAAAACCATTGTTCTCTAGTCTTGGGTAGTGCCATAGCCTCTGAACCATGGTCTTTCAGTTTTGGGGGTAGAGTTCTCTTGCTTGAGGGTACACTCGGGCACACTATTCTATCTTATTTCTCTTGCTCTTGTTTTGTTAATGTGTTTATAGTTTATATGGGAGATGTTTATTTTAATGTTACTGTTCTTAAAATGTTTTATTTTTCCTTGTTTCCCTTCCTCACTGGGCTATTTTCCCTATTGGAGCCCCTGGGGTTAGAGCATCCTGCCTTTTCAACTAGGTTTGTAGATTAGCATTGATAATAATAATAATAATAATAATAATAATAATAATAATAATAATAATAAGGTAACTAATTATCTAGTGAGCAAAGGGGATTAAAAAGGTTTCTAAAGGTGAAAGAGGAACTTTCTCTCTCTCTCTCTCTCTCTCTCTCTCTCTCTCTCTCTCTCTCTCTCTCTCTCTCTCTCTCTCTCTTATCAGTTTTGTTAAGCGATTCAAGTTTTATTACAGATATTTTATTCTATCAAATCCATTTTTAGCGAATAACAAGATCAAGCGTTAATAAAATAATTTCCTTCATGATTGCTCTTCAAGCGCATTGATATTCCGCCTTTATTTTCTCGTAAAAGTAATGTAGAGAACATTTAAATAACATTGGGAAGGAACAAGATGTTATTACTAGTAACATCAGTTGCATCAGTAGTGTTAATTGTTAGATTATATCTAGAATGATGTTAACTTTAGACTGTTAAGTCAATTAACCCTATAAAGCTTTATGTGATGGTACTTGAGTTGTAATTTCAGAGGTGTTCTGTAGAGAGATGTTAACATTTTGTGGATTCAAAAGTTCGAGTAAAGTGAAAAAGTAGGGCAGGGATTATTTAAATCATTAAGATTAATATTGTTATAAAAATGATCAACATTAAAATGATTGTTATCAAAATCATTAAAATTATCATTATCATTAAAATTATTATTATTAAAATTATTAATATCATCTTTTGAATAAAATAATCAAAATTATTATTATTATAATTATTATTATTATTATTATTATTATTATTATTATTATTATTATTATTATTAGAATAAAATTATTATTATTATTATTATTATTATTATTATTATTATTATTATTATTATTATTATTATTATTTTATGGTTGTGAAGTGCCTTTGGTGAGACAGAAATAGGAGATTACACTATCGGTGACTTAATTACTAAGGAAATCTATCGCAGAAATTGTTGTTGGATCCCATCGGCATTGAATTCAATATGAGGGGATTTGATGTGTTATCAATATCAGTAAGTATCGGTGGTAAAAAAAAAAAAAAAAAAAAAATATTAATGGGAAATTTGGATATTTGTTAGTTTGGGAATAAAGGACACATTGATTGTCCTACGTAACTGAACACACGGGGTACAGCTCATAATTTTGGCTTACAGAAGAATGCCGTAAGAATGAAGTATTTTGAGATTGTATGCAGATTATTATTATTATTACTATTACTTGCTAAGCTACAACCCTAGTTGGAAAAGCAGGGGCTCCAACAGGGAAAATAGCCCAGCAAAGAAAGGAAACAGGGAAAAATAAAATCTTTTAAGAAGAGTAACAACATTAAAATAAATATTTCCTATATAAACTATATAAACATTAACAAAACAAGAGGAAGAGAAATAAGATAGAATAGTTTGCCCCAGTATACCCTCAAGCAAGAGAACTCTAACCCAAGACCAGAGAACAATGGTTTGATTTTGGAGTGTCCTTCTCCAAGAAGAGCTGCTAACCATAGCTGAAGAATCTCTTCTACCGTGCCACTGAACAATTACAGTATAGTAACCCCTTGGGTGAAGAAGAATTTTTTTGTAAGCTCAGTGTTGTGGACAGAGGAGAATATATAAAGAATAGGTCAGACTATTCGGTGTGTGTGTGTGTGTGTGTGTGTGTGTGTGTGTGTGTGTGTGTGTGTGTAGGCAAAGGGAAAATGAACCATAACCAGAGCAGGATCCAATGTAATACTGTCTGGCCAGTCAAAAGATGCCATAACTATCTAGAGGTAGTATCTCAACGGGTGGCTGGTGCCCTGTCCAATTTGTTACCCCCCCCCCCCGTCATATAACATTTTATCTTTGTAAAAGGATAAGTTCTGTTAATAAGGCTTTTCATGTTTTAGCATAATAGTTAAATCATCATAGTATACATATCATCATCTCCCCCTTACGGCTACTGACGCAGAGGGCATCGGTTAGATTACGCAAGTCGTCTCTATCTTAAGCTTTTAATCAAATACTTCTCCATTCATCGCATTTCATACTTCTCAGCCATGTAGGCCTGGGTGTTCCAACTCTTCAAGTCCCTTGTGAAGCTCAGCTGAACATATACAGGTGCAATAACTATTTTGTTCATTTGTCAGTGGGACGTAAACATAGAATCAGGGTACTTAGTTTATATTTTCATCATTAGCATTACTTAATATTAGAATGTATGGATGGATGTAGATATCAGAAAGGAGGACGTTGCTCCTACAAATATTGCAGTACAAAAATCAAATACCATCAAAATCGTAAGAGAAGTCTGGATAAACCTGTGAGACACAGATTAATGAGGGTGCTGGTGGCAGATGATTTGCATTTTAAACAGAGGTAAAAGTACCATGTGCGAATAAATAATATACAGAGCAAAAGGATGATGATAAATACGTGCAAGAGTGGGGAATCAAATACAAGTACATTGGATGGACATTTGTTTATGTGGTTATCTTATGCCATTTAAGTAACTAAATGAGATACCTTCAGTGATCACCACTAGTAAAAAAAAACTAAATACGAAATCTTAAATGAACCAGATACCACACAAAAAAATATTACTTCAGACGTTCATGTTCGACATTACTGAAATAAACTGATGTTAAGTTCTATGTGGTAAGAAGTTCAATATAAAGAATGTCTCCGCTGCTGATTTTTTGCTAAAATGGCGACAAGAAACACAAACCCTCTAATATCTAATGCAAAAATTATGTAAGAGCCTTAAGGTAAAGAGAGTCAAAACACATAACTAAATTTGTACAAGCCGATGGTTCTATCTTGTTAATATTTTTTATGCAATTGATTAAATTTTAGAGGATATCGTGGTTAGTAACTTATTCTATAAAACAGATTGTCTGTAAGGGAGTATATAAATAAAATTTACTCATTAAAGATAGCTTGAATTAAATAATTTATAGACCAATTGATTTAAGAAAATTGAATTGTAATATCTGCAGTCATTACTTTTACTGTTAAACTGAATAGGCCAAGTTTCACATAATATTCATAGAGCAGGTAGAGGAAGTCTTAAAAAACAAAAACTATTAAAGTTTCCAGCTTGAAAATGTTATATTCCCTTGAGAATAAAGAAAACCAAGTGTTGAAATTAGCTTAAAGGTTGCAAGTATAAGCAACTTCAGCCAATGAGTGCCTGATCTTTAAGGCTTTATGAAGTAGCCGTAGTTTGGGCTTTATAGTAACTTCAAGCAAAATTGTTCTAAGCTTAAATGTACCATTTGGAAACGATGAAGTTTATCACTTCATCATGACATTTAATAAAAATTATTGCCCCGTAAGTAATTTATCACTTCCAATTAAGCGAATCTCCATGAGATGCCACATTATTATTATTATTATTATCATTATTATTATTATTATTATTACTTGTTAAGCTATAAGCCTATTTGAAAAAACAGGATGCTATAAGACCAGGGGCTCCAACAGGGAAAACAGCCCAGTGAGGAAAGGAAAAAAGGGAAATTAAATATTCTAAGAAGAGTAACAACATTTAAATAAATATCTCCTATAAAAATACAAAAACTTCAACAAAACAAGAGGAAAAGAAATAAGATAACAGTGTGTGCTCGAGTGTACCCTCAAGCAAGAGAACTCTAACCCAAGGCAGTGGAAGACCATGGTACAGAGGTTATGGCACTACCCACGACTAGAGAACAATGGTTTGACTTTGGAGTGTCCTCCTAGAAGAGGTGCTTGCCATAGCTAAAGCGCATCTTCTACCCTTACCAAGAGGAAAGTAGCCACTGAACAATTACAGTGCAGTAGCCCCTTGAGGGAGGAAGAATATTTTGGTAATCTCTGTTGTCAGGTGTATGAGGACAGAGAAGAATATGTAAAGAATAGGCCAGACTATTTAGTGTGTGTAGGCAAAAGGAAAATAAACCGAAGCAGAGAGAAGGATCCAATGTAGTACTGTCTGGCCAGTTAAAAGACCCCATAACTTTCTAGCGGTAGTATCTCAACATAATACAGCTTGCTGATTGGATGAGGGTTAACATTGTTTCTTACATCTATAGTAGTTCAATATAACCAGATACAAGTAATTTATAAGGATATCTTAGTTTCTTATATAAGTCTGAAACTGAAAAATGAATCAGTATAAAATGAAAAAGAACATTAATACAAATACAGAAAACTGCAAAAAATTCCGAGGAACAAGAGTTTTTTATTTGTGAATATTACCTCTAAGAAGTCCTGGTTTCAAAGATAGACTCTAAAGCATAGCTATAAGTTTCTTTCGATTGGGAAAATATTGAGAAGAATCCTGTAAATTATAGAAGCAATAAATAAGTACAAATACCTTTAGAGACAATTGATGGCTCCTTACTCATTTCTTTATGCTGATATTAAATCTTGGGAAGTCAACTTGCTGGTCTCGCCAGTTTTCCGAGAAAATGCCGTTTTTTTTTTTTTTTTTTTTTTTTTTGACAACTAAGCTATTGAAATAAAGCAAATCTCCTGGAAAGTCAACTCCAGATATATTGAAAGAGAGTTAAAGTGGTTATTTTTTTCTGGACAGGAAAAAAAATAAATTTTCCACTTAATTGAGGGACGTGGTACGACAGTAACATAGGTGATAGTGTGTGATTTTTGTTTCACATACGTGTTCATATTTGTAAGATATACTTAAAATGACAGTTATATTGGTATAATCAAGAAATGAAGAGAGCTTTTGCACTCTGGCATAAGACAGGCTGGAAAGATGTGGTAGACCAAAGGGAATATATTCATCAGGATATTAATCAAAATGATGTAGTGGTCAGAAGTACCAAGAAACTGATCAACATTTGCTTCATGTATGGTATAAGCATCCAGCAGAAATAACTCATATTATGATATAAAAACACAGGGTCTTTTAGGGGAGTGATAAAAATCAAGATATTGACAGAATTCCAAGTTAGATCTGCCATGCTGACCAGCATCAAGCGAGTTGAACCTTGGTATGTACTTCATATTGAAGTAACTAAAGATGGAAAACATTTTGGGGGCAAAAAAATGTATTCAGAACGTCTAATTTTGTCTTACAGGCTTTCATTATAGTAGCTTCATAGTAGCATCACTAATGTCATCATAGTAAGCGCCAAATACTTATATGTAGCCTTTGCTGAAGATTTGAAGCATGAAATTTTATGGTAGTTCTTCTTAATACTTCTATTGTATCGAGGCAACTTTGCTCTACATAAAACAACTATACCTGCAGAATAGAAATTTGGACTTTGTGTTAGTCGACTGCGCGTATATAATAGGCAATGAGTTGGTAGGTTATGAGTTAACCCAGCCTAAAGCAGCAAGCATTCGAGGATTTTCTAGATTTCCGTGCCTGTTCCTGCTACCTGGCCGGCCTGAATATGGAGGGCTGACTGTAAAAAAAAAAAAAAAAAAAAAAAAAACATGGACAAAAGTAATAACAGCAGTAGGCGATTAAAAAAAAAAAAAAAAAAAAAAAAAAAAAAACCTTTGCCGTTAGGGTTGGATTACACCAGGCCCATCTTTACTTGTGATTGCATGGATGTGTTTTGTGAAGAGATAAGAAATGAAGAGTTGCTTCATACAGATGACTTGATGATTAGTGCTGAAAATGAGGAAGACTTACAGAGATGGGTTGTAGAGTGGCAGGAGACTTTGGAAAGGTGTGGCTAAGGTTATGGTGAGCAGTAACGAAGATAGGGACAGGATGGCTTTATACATGAAAGTAGAGGTTCGGCTCAAAAACAGGTGGAATAATTTATATACTTGGGATCTACTATACAGTAAGTAAGGAGGGATGATTTGAGGTTGAAGTTGAAAATGTGGCAAAAGCAGGCTGGGAGAAGTGGAGGGAGCTAGTGAGAGTGGCATGGGATAAGAAATTGGTAATCAAGCTACAGGCCAAGATATAAGATGGGAAACATGGGCTCTAAGACAAAAAGGGGGAGCAAATCTTGAGAGAATGGAGATGACAATGTTGAGATGAATTATGGGTATAATATTGCTTGAAAGATTAGAAAATGATGAAATAAGAAGAATGGCAGGCATAGTAAAGATTACTGAGGTGATAAGAGTACTAGGACTGAGATGGTGTAGGTAAATGCTGAGGATGGATCATGGATTATTATTATTATTATTATTATTACTATCCAAGCTACAACCCTAGTTGGAAAAGCAAGATGCTATAAGCCCAGGGGCTCCAACAGGGAAAAATAGCCCAGTGAGGAAAGGAAATAAGGAAATAAATAAATGAAGAGAACAAATTAACAATAAATCATTCTGAAATAAGTAACAACGTCAAAACAGACATGTCATATATAAACTATTAACAACATCAAAAACAAATATGTCATAAATAAACTATAAAAAGACTCATGTCCGCATGGTCAACAAAAAAGCATTTGCTCCAACTTTGAACTTTTGAAGTTCTACTGATTCAACCACCCGATTAGGAAGATCATTCCACAACTTGGTAATAGCTGGAATAAAACTTCTAGAGTACTGCGTAGTATTGAGCCTCGTGATGGAGAAGGCCTGGCTATTAGAATTAACTGCCTGCCTAGTATTACGAACAGGATAGAATTGTCCAGGGAGATCTGAATGTAAAGGATGGTCAGAGTTATGAAAAATCTTATGCAACATGCATAATGAACTAATTGAACGACGGTGCCAGAGATTAATATCTAGATCAGGAATAAGAAATTTAATAGACCGTAAGTTTCTGTCCAGCAAATTAAGATGAGAATCAGCAGCTGAAGACCAGACAGGAGAACAATACTCAAAACAAGGTAGAATGAAAGAATTAAAACACTTCTTCAGAATAGATTGATCACCGAAAATCTTGAAAGACTTTCTCAATAAGCCTATTTTTTGTGCAATTGAAGAAGACACAGACCTTATATGTTTCTCAAAAGTAAATTTACTGTTGAGAATCACACCTAAAATTTTGAAAGAGTCATACATATTTAAAGAAACATTATCAATACTGAGATCCGGATGTTGAGGAGCCACCGTCCTTGACCTACTTACAGTCATACTTTGAGTTTTGTTAGGATTCAACTTAATACCACATAATTTGCACCATGCACTAATTCTAGCTAAATCTCTATTAAGGGATTCACCAACCCTAGATCTACATTCAGAGGATGGAATTGATGCAAAGAGAGTAGCATCATCTGCATATGCAACAAGCTTGTTTTCTAGGCCAAACCACATGTCATGTGTATATAGTATGAAAAGTAATGGGCCAAGAACACTACCCTGTGGAACACCGGATATCACATTCCTATAACCACTATGGTGCCCATCAACAACAACTCTTTGAGATCTGATTCTTAAAAAATCAATAATAATGCTAAGAAACGACCCACCCACTCCCAACTGTTTCAGTTTGAAAACAAGGGCCTCATGATTAACACGGTCAAAGGCAGCACTAAAATCAAGGCCAATCATACGAACTTCCCGACCACAATCAAGGGATTTCTGTACAGCATTGGAGATTGTAAGAAGGGCATCACATGCTCCAAGGCCTTTACGAAAACCAAATTGCAAACTAGGGAGTAGATGATTACCTTCAGCAAACCTATTAAGACGTTTTGCCAGAAGACGTTCAAAAACTTTAGATAATATGGGAGTATGATGGGGAGAGAGTGAGGAGAGCTAGGGAGGGAGGGAGGGGGGCTTGGGAGGAACCTGTTAGTGTGGGGAATGGAGATCGAGGGGAGGCACAGAATTAGATTGCCAGAAAAGATGAAGGATGATATGGAGAGAAGAGGTTTGGTGTTAGAGAATACCTTTGATAGAAGATATTGGAGAGGACTTACCTGACAACTTACCCCTTCATGTAGGGATATCAGTGGAAAAGAAGTACGTGGTTGGAATACTTAGATTATCCAAGCGAGTTTCATAAGGAACATCAAAGCACAGAGGGTTTCTTTGATATTTAGAAAGCATGTGATACTACCTCTCGATATGAAACAATCAAACAACTTTACAAATAGATTATTTATGGTAACATGATTAGCTTAAAAGTAAAAGTGGAGACAATTTTTTCTGCCATTTGTCTGAGAGGAGGCATATCCAGAGGGAAGTCTCCTTGGTGTTATTATAAATGCAGAGACAGTTTCCTCTCTTTAAAATGGAATTGTCTTTACTGATATCAATTTTCAGCAGTCGCCAACCTTCCAAACATCGTGGACCACTAAATGTATAATTTTTAATTTGGCGGACCTCTAATATGAATATTTAAACAGAAGGTAAATACATTTATAGAATAACTACCTGATAATTTTTGTAGTATTGATATGAAATGCAAGTATTTAGTATAACAAAGTTCAAGTTTATTTATTGCAAAAAAAAAAGTATTACATATTTTTAGTGTAATATTTACTCCTGCTTTGTTTTTAGACGAGTTTGGAAATTTCTTGCTCCGATGACGTTACTGCAAGATGGAGACTCGATTTTGTCAATCCGAAACCGGTATCCAGTCTTGATCTCTGTGACAGATAAAAATGTCTTTTCACGCAAATATGCTGTTGAAAATTTAATCAAAATATTCATTGGTCTTTCACTCGATGAAGGGTATTCATTTTTTATGGAGAGTCAAAAATTATGTCTTGATAGGGATGACTAGAGTTTAGCTTTGAGACTCTTCGCATGATAGATCGATGAGGTTTTCTATTTTCATTCACGCTTAAATTTTTTATGTTATTTTTGATATTCAAATAGAGCTATTATCCACATACTGTCATGCCGGGGATCTTCTTTCTTTATGATACAACAACCCAAAAATTCTGTCAATGATTAAAGTCCTGTTGAAGTGCTATCAGATAGGAAGCCTTTAATAATGCCTTATCTTCAACAACAATTTTCTTAAAGTACCTATTTGTTTTTGCATATTTTCATGCATATCTTGAAAATATCAAAGTGGTTTTTTAGCTAAATCAGAGTGTTTTGATTGCAAGTTACCTTCAGAAAGCACAATACAAAGAGGCCGTGGATCAAGGTCATTACCATGATCTTGAATGAATCTAAATTTCTTATTTCATTTTCACCTCCAGTTCGCATGTTCTTTCTATTAGGGCCTAACCAGCTCACATTTAAGTGAAGTATAAGCATTATCATTACTTATTCTATCTTTAGTTTTACTAAAGAAATGCTTGCTTTTTGTTATTATTTATGGGTCTACTATCTCCTATTTTACTTGAATCAATAATATAAAAAAGAAGAATTGGTAATTTGAGCAACAGTTGCTCATCGTGTTTGAGTATTTGAACGTGAAAATTATAGAAATACCCGAAAGAGTTGTTACACTATCAACACAAACCTATAGGAAAACACTAGAATTAAAAAAAAAAAAAAAATAGGAATTAGCCTTAATCTCCACATTTACCAAAATTTTTGATAAACTTTTAATTCTTGAAGGTTTAAAGGCCACTCATGAATGGCAGAGGCAAGGGACAGTGACATTTTCCTAACAAGAGGCACAATAGGATCAGCGCCAAACCCCCTCCCAACCAAGCTGGGACCAAGGAGGGCCAGGCAATAGCTGCAGATGACTCAGCAAATAGACCTATCGGCTTCCCCTTAACCCCCATCCTTAGCTCACAAGGATGGCGAGGTTGCAGCGACCAAAGAAACTAACGTGTTTGAGCGGGACTAGAACACCAGTCTGACGAATACCAGGCAGTGAAGTTACCACTCAGGCTATCACAATCGTAACCATTAAACACTGTCTATTCCCCTGAAGCAGGGAAAATAACTGTTCGATATGGTTATGAAACAGAAAGAACATATTCAATTCTATTTGATGTGCGTTTTATGTAGGCTTATACTACAATAGGAAGATTCCATTAAATTTTTTTATCTAATGTCATTAATAAAGTTAATTAATGTTGTTTTGTTCTGCTAAATGCTGGGTACAAAATTGTAATGTTAAATCAACCTAAAATGCTAATTTGGCAGCACTGGACTCTGTTTTCTGTGCTATTTGTTTCCTGAAGAGGATTAAAAAAAAAAAAAAAAAAAAAAAAATTAAAATAATGTTCCATTTTCTGACGACCATCAAAATTTCTGTATGGACCACCAGTGTCTTGTGGACCACCGATTGGCGACCGCTAAGCTATAACATTATATATGCCTATAAACGCTTAAATTTTGAAAGGTGTTCTTTTTCGGCCATGATATTCGAATATATACTCACGTGATTTAGTCACATTTATGCCTTTGTCCTGCAATGGACTAGTTACGGCTGAACATGATACAATACATATCACAGCCACGAAATGAAAAGTAGAAAGATTTGATTGGAGTTAGTACTAAATCCAATAATAGTATTTTCATTTGACATATTTCATACTCCTTATGTGTCAGCTGTCATGATTTCTACACATATATGATGCTGTACATGTGAGCGTGCTTCATGTGAAATACAACAAGGAACAAGCATTACGTTTTCCTGAGTTTATATATATATATATATATATTTATATATATATATATATATATATATATGTATATATATATATATATATATATATATATATATATATATATATATATATATATACTGTATATATATTTATATATATCCATATATATATACTGTATATATGTATATGTATATATATATATATATATATATATATATATATATATATATATATATATATGTATATATATACATATATATATATATATATATATATATATATATAGTGAGAGAGAGAGAGAGAGAGAGAGAGAGAGAGAGAGAGAGAGAGAGAGAGAGAGAGAGAGATGACTTTAGAAAAATATTTTGACTCGCATAGAGACCAACTGCTGGTTCATAAATTCATAAGGAAATCAAAATGGCATATAAAAATGATCAATTTAAAGCATAGTATGTAGATAAATTAATAAACTTATTCTTATAATAAACAAGAGCAATCAGAGATATTTGACCTTCGCCAAAGGTTAATGGAGTCGTCAATGGCCTAAAATCTATCTGTGGTGGAAATTTCGTCAAAATCCGTAGTAGTTTTGACGTTATCTTTAAGATGGAGAAAATTTAAATCCGGATCTAGAATCCTGATCCAGATCCAGATCATCTCCAAAATTTAATGGGGTCGTCCATAACCTAAGATCTATCTGCGGTGAAAATGTCGTCAAAATACGTCGAGAAGTTTTGACGAAATTCTGTTCTTTAAAATTGTGAAAAATGCAAATCCGGATCTAGAATCCGGATGCGGATCGGGATCATCTAAAAAATCTAATGGGGTCGTACATGACCTAAGATCTATCTGTGGTAAAATATTCGTCAAAATCCGTTGAGGTGTTTTAACGTATTCCTGTTCACAGACACACAGACAAATAAGTAAATAAATAAACTGACTCGAAAACATAACCTCCTAGGCGGAGGTAATAACTAATTCTTCGAGTTTTACAGTGTCAGCTTTTGAAGTTCTTTAATGAAATATTTGTGAGGTAAAATTATTTGTAATCATAATTCCAATTTGAAAGAGTGTATTACAAACCAGACAGTTTACGAATAATTCTATAATTATTGTTGTTGGTGATCCGCAGATCCAGGGAGCTACTTCTTATAAATCCTTTTCGCATCCTTGCCAATTTAATGAAATTTTTAATGTTTGTGAGGTATTGAAAACTCCATCTGAAATTCAATAATTTTCTTCAGTCCTCTTATAAAATCAAATTCAAAACAATCTTAATTTGCAGTATATCTTCACGCTTTGGTTGATTATTTGAGAATAAAAGTTTAAGGGTAAGTATTTAAGAGTGAGTAGTTATAAGCCAGTTCTTTGTGATGAGAGGGGGTGGGGATGAAGAGGGAGGAATGGTGAGGGGTCATGAAATTATATTACAAAGAATCATTATCAAGATAGAAAAAAGCTAAGGTAGATACGCAGTAACCTTACGTCAAAGTCATTTTTTGTGCGCCAAATTTTTGTTTAAGTTTTTGTGCAGACAATCCTAGATTCCTAAAAAAAAAATGTAGTACTGAAAAAAAAAAATCACTACACACCATAATTGGAAACAAGAGAATAAAAAGATTTTTTTGCACTAGCATCTCATGATTTTGCGATCTAGCCTTTATTTTATCATCACATTAGTTTTTTTTTACAGTAGTTTTAGAAAAAAATAAGTTTTTTGTCAAGTAGGAATTCTAGTCTGAAGCTGCAAAAAGCATCTAACATATAAGGTTCGGATATCTACAGTCGTTTGCCGTAGTGAACGACAAGGATTATTCAGAGCTGCAATATACTAATGAAAGGGTTTTGATAGTGGTCGAATGATTCGTGAATGTAAGATTTTAAAGTATTAGCGGTCATCAACTTCAAGGCATGTGCGCTTTATTTCACCTCTTACCATCTCCTTAGGGTCCTCTGCAAATTATTTACGTGGAACCATTTTCAGGTTCCGTGCACATTTCTTAGCTTCACTGTATATCTGCTTGAGGTTACATTTATATTGTTTGATTTCACTTGACATCTAATTGTGGTCTAATGCACAATGTTTAATCTAACGTGGCATCTGTTTGAGGTTACGTGCACATTATTTAATGTCACTGACAAATTCAAGAGATTCTAGTTACTCTCTCACTGTTCCCTGCAATTCTTCTTCAATTTCTGCTAAACAAACTGATCAGCTGCTTATAACAATTCTCATAGATTTTTAATTCCCAATTCCTTCACTAAATAGATCCATAACAAACACAGACATAAATGGGCTAAAACACCGATCCTTGGTGCAAACCAATAATAAGAGCAAAAATATCTTTCCAGTCACATACTATTATTACGGCTTTCCTTGTTCTTTCCAGCATAATGTAAATATCTTCACTTTCGTTTCTATAACTTTCTTCTTTTGTATTATATCAAATGTATTCGCTCTTTTCTTGTAACTCTCTTATTATAAAAAAAAAAAAAAGACTCAGCAGTCCATCGCTATCTCATTAAACCATAGAATTGTTCACCAATCTTCCCAATTTCTCGCAATCTCTCCTCAAGTATTGTTTCTAAAACTTTCCCAAAATGATGTATTTATTTAATCAAATTTAATTACTATACACATTTAACACATTTACCATCAGACATTCTTCCCCATCACTTAGTATTGAAGAGGATGATTGACTTTGAGGGAAAATATTGGAGGAAGAAGTATTCCCACATGCGGTTCCTCTGTTTCCAAGCCCTTGGAAACATTCTAATTACTGCCTAATTTTAGCACACTAACCTCGTATACCCTATAAAGATTTTTCATTCATTTTTAAATAACTCACAGATCTGTTTCATAACAAACAACTTATCTAAACAGTCTATCTCAATTTTTCAGTCAAATTCTTATCTTGACGCAATGTAATGCTCGCATGATTTTACTGTAGTATTTATCTCATTTACCTTTATATAATAGAATTATAATTCTTTTTCTCACTTATTGTAATTCCATAAACATCAGTTATCTTTCAATTCTTCAGCCTCTAAATTAACTTTATATTCTCAATTGACGTACCCCTAATCGCTTTAGAAATTGCACAAAATATTCTAAATAGTCTGCCACCTTTCTATTTTCCATATTCGACAGATTTTCAAAATACTAGACAATGTATCTTTAAATGTTTTTCTAATTCTGAAAACTATATATTCCATTTCTGGTTTTCCTCATCTGGAGATCAAACAGTATTTGTTCTCTATAAAGATCATATTCATCTTCCTTGTTTCTTTATAATTTTCCTTCTTTTTCTCCACCCTTTTCTTCTTGACTCCACTACCCATTCTTCTATATAAATCTACAAGATCTGCTTTATTATATGATAACAAAAACAAATCATTTCATCCCATCTTTCACCAAAAATTTTATTTCCTTATTCTACTATTTTTTGTTTTTCTTTTTATTCTCTATTCCTATTCTCCTATACCAACAAAGTCACATCTCTTTTCCTTTTTTTAATCTTAATTCTTTTTCATCAGACTCACTTTTAAACCATATTCACATTCATATTTCAGCCTTTCTTATCCTTCTTAAACTTATTTGTATCTTAACTTTTGCATCAACCCCATAGTTATCAGATACGCGTATATCCCCTCCTTTTTTTTTAATCATTATATCCATCAGCTTATTCATTTGCTCTGTACTAACATAAAATCTATTTTCATCCGTTTCATTTAAGTATGAATATAAGTATTCTTGTTTAGAAGCTATTTATGTTATACATTCATTACCCTCTCTAGACGTTTTCCATAAGATGCTCTCCATTCCCATTTCCTGGAAAAGCCCACTAATGTCATTTCCTGTGTTACATTCCTTTCGTACCAACATTCTTGAAACCGTACCCATACAGTCCCTCCACTCACCATGATTTAGCAGTTAAAGGAGGATTAACGAGTGGTTGCATTATTAATTTTCTTTAGAGCAAACTCTTTTATTACGCAACCTACTTAATTTGACAGAAAATACACACACACAGGTATACATGTCTGTATACATATACACATATATATACATACTGTATATATACATATATTATCTATGTATATATATACACATACAAATATATATATATATATATACACACACACACACACACATATATATATATATATATATATATATATATATATATATATATATATATATATACCGCATATACTGTGTGCGTATATATATATATATATATATATATATATATATATATATATATATATATATGAGTGTGTGTATTTATATATACATATATATGTATGTATATATATACATAGATAATATATGTATATATATATATATATATATATATATATATATATATATATACATATATATGTGTGTGTATATATACACATATGTACATAAAGTATGTAAGAGAAAATCTTATCAATTCAGTTTAGCATTATAGAATAGGTACTCCAAGCTACACGAGAAAATAAAAGCAAGTAAAAAAAAAAACCAGTAATTTAACTAAATTTGTATTAGAATCAGCACAAGAGAAAGGTGGAAAAGTTCCTAAACAAAATCAAGAGAAACTATAAAAATCTAATAGAGAAAAGATTGGAAATGAGGGAACAATCCAAGAGCGATAAAATAGAATTAGCAGAACTATCCAAAATTATAAACAAACTAAAATCCCAACATATTTGTAAACATCTTCAAACCAAAATTGAGGAAACACTAAAGAAAGGAAGAACCATCAAATAGATAAATGGAAGGCTTGGTACAGGGCGGCAACAGATATTTGGTTTAGATGATAATAACTTTGTTAACAGAAATAATGAAACATTAAAAGGTATGAAAAGAGGCAAAGCAGCAGGAGAAGATGACCTAAAAATTTTATCAATAATAGATGGAGGCGATTTCTTATTAATAAAACTCGCTTAACTTTACACAAAATGTCTACAAGAATGCTCTATACCTACAGCTTGGAATAACTATCATTAGGCCAATTCACATAAAGTGAGACACAAGAGACCTAGAAAATTACCCCATAACAAGTTTACTTTCAGTAACATATGAAACCTTTACACAGATCATAGGCCGAATAGAAAGACAGCTAGACTTTAATCAACCAAGAGATCAAGCAGGATTTAGAAGCGGGCATTTGTTGCTGATTTCTTTTTCTTTTTTAATAAAACCAGTAATTTTCTGTTAGGAAATAATGGTCTAGAAACTTTTGGGTTTGAAAACTTAATAAAGATAGGTAGTTGATCACACAATATTGTAAATGATTGTCAGTTGGTAACTGTTAAGTCTTAGTGTTTTATTAAAAATGACAGGAGCGTTTTAAATGATAATGATCGCGTTTGTAATTAAAAAATACCCCAAATGATCGGTAATATCGTCCTTACATATGTTTGCTAATATTTTTATTCAATGGATATGGCAGAATAGAATAGTGGTTGATCTCAAAATCCCTCTTTTTATTTTTTTTTTATTTTTATTTATTTATTTATTTATTTATTTTTTTTTTTTTTTGCGGGAAGGGGTAGAAATATAACATCAAGAAAGCGTAACTGAAAAGTGGTTTAACCTAACAAGTTGGTCGTGTATAATAACACGAAAGATGATTAGAAAATTAAAGTCGTGTTTGAAATCACCTGATGAAATTTAACATCTAGAAAGTATAACTGAAAAATTAATTAACCTAACAAGTTGGTCGCGTATAATGACACGTGCTCGAAATCACTTGCCTAGGCATTGAAACTTCAAAGTCTATTTGGTTTTACGACGGTATTTATTATCATTACACACACTATATATGTATATATATATATATATATATATATATATATATATATATATATATATATATATATATATATATATAGTGTGTGTGTGTGCAAGTCACTAGAGCACGTGATGTCCAGATAAAACATGTAAACTTGAATCCTTCGTGGTTTTATCGGTATTTACATAACTTTAATTGTTCCTCGTGGATATATATATATATATATATATATATATATATATATATATATATATATATATATGCATATATATACATACATATATATATATATATATATATATATATATATATATATATATATATATATATATATATATATATATATAGTGTGTGTGTGTGTGTGTGCAAGTCACTAGAGCACGTGATGTCCAGATAAAACATGTAAACTTGAATCCTTCGTGGTTTTATCGGTATTTACATAACTTTAATTGTTCCTCGTGGATATATATATATATATATATATATATATATATATATATATATATATATATATATATATATATATATATAGCTAAGTGAGGAACGTACATTGCCAGAAATGCTAAAAAATGGTGGAGTGAACCAGTGGATTCTTTCAAAATTAACCTTATGGTTGATCATTCCTGCCTCAGGGATTCACTCATCTTATGTCTCCTCTTGTGACCTTCAGAGCCCGGTCATAGTACCTTCGGTTATTTCGCTTCTAGCACCCTAAAAAAAACCCTTTTAATCCTGAATTCGCGATGGCTGCTGATAAGATTACATCCTTCTTAGTCTTGTTAGATTTTTTTCAGTAGGACTCCACTTTTTTTTTTTTTTTTTTTTTGAGGATATAAAAACTGTCTTTTGTCCGTTTCTAATACGAGTTCAAGTATGACTTTTCTGTAGCTGCACGGTACACACATGAGAGAGAGAGAGAGAGAGAGAGAGAGAGAGAGAGAGAGAGAGAGAGAGAGAGAGAGAGAGAGAGAGAGAGAGAGAGAAGGGTGGTTCAGTCATATAAGAATAGCTTCAAGTTATCCTATAATTCAAAGGTCATCTTCTTTAATGTTTAGTTGGATTTATAGTTGACTGGGTAGTGGGGAAAGAAAAAGATGTTCAGGGGTCATAGGTGGTTTTGATCTTACGAGAGGAAGCAAGTAAAATACAAAAACTTTTCAGTGATGTTTATAAGACAGAAATTAAAAAGTTCGTACTCCATATGTTGATAAAGCATAATGATATATAATTATATCTAATCGTCTTTTCTATGGCTTCTAAGATAGTGATATTACAATAATATTAATCTCTTGTTATTTTAGCATAGCCTAGTGATATATAAAGTCTTCTGTTACCTTCGTCAGTGGGGTTTATAAGATAGAAATAAAAAAAATCTACTCCTTGTTATAATGATATAGGACCATTGCTACATTTTATGAAAAGGCATGTAACTGCAAAATATGGCATTTTTTTTTCTAGCATGCAAAATCAAGCTTCCACAGCTCTGGGGATACTGAAGTCCAAGCAGGTTGCCCCCATGTAAGGGTATAAGAGGGAAATGAAGCTCTATGAGGATCTCTTGGACTCGATTGTTGATGAAACCCTCAACATCTCTGCATTTGGGGAGGTAAAAGGACTGATTTCTGTAGTCTACTAATTGCATCATATTGATTATCTTGCTTGAAACAAATTCTTTCTTGTGCTGTATTGTATGGCCTACCAGTTAATTTTACTTATCTTATAAATGTGTTTACTTACGTGTCTTTACTTATAATACCTGCCTAACTTTAATCTTGATAATACTATAAGTATCATTACTTAATTTGTTTTCTTTCAACAGGTTCTGTGACTCCTGTGAAGTCTGAGCACCTCTTAGATCTTGAGACCCAATCAGATGAAAAGCATGACCGAGAACCCCAATAAAGAGGCATAAGAGCACCAATACCAAGCCCAAGGAATGTGTGTGAAATGAAAAAGAGAATGTCAGTTACTCGGAGGTGCCTAACTTCATCCACCCCATCTCATCAACTATACATTCTTCTTACAAATACTTCCAAGTGATGTTTATGCTGTCTGATGTAGAGGAGACATAGTTTATCAGACAAAACTCTATGCAAGGCAGAAGGATGTTCATAATACCTTCTCCACTGACATCCATGAAATGGTGTTTATTGGTATCGTCATTTATATCTCTGTCGTATATATGCCTCCAGTATAGAGGATTACTGGTCATAATGTTCCGGCTCATAAGGTCCCTAATCAATTTTAACAAAACTGAGGATGCAAAAATCACCTCTGATAGATTATTAAAGACTCAGCCACTCTTCATTTCTGTCAGCAGGGGGTTTCAGAAGATTACTGGAACTCTAACCCAAAGCATAGATGAGGTCATGGTGGTATACAGAAAAAGTAGGGTTGGTTTGTTACAGCAGTACTCTCAAAATAAGAGTGACAAGGGGGGGGGGGGTAAAAGCTGCTCCGTATGGTGAGCATTGATGGAATCATACATGACCTTCTCTACTAAGGAGAAACCACTTTTCAAACATCCTATAAATGTAACATAGGAGAAGTCTCCCCTGCGGGTCAGTACAAGACTGTTGCCACTCTTGTCAAGACCCCAAAGATACCACGCCAGTCAACCTTCTATACAGACAACTGGTTTGCAAGTATCAAGGAACATTTTAGTTGCAGATACGTGGGCACTGATAGTTATCCACTGCTCACATCTGCAGAGGAGATTGAGAAGAAAGCTGTTTCTAGAGGTAAATACGAAGCCTATTCAACTGATAAGAATCTTGCCATGAAATAGAAGGAGAAGAGTGTTTTGCTATCGTCCTCTCTTCAGATATTGAAGTGGTACAAATGAAAACATTCCCTGCTATGACAAGCAGTAGAAGAAGGTGGAGGTACTATGCAATAATATCATCAAGAATACTTTAGGAAGATACCAGGCATAGACAAATCTGCTATACTTACCCATATTTACAAGACTCCTATGCGGGCAAGACAAAAGTATATCAAGCTCTCTGGCTACATTCTCGACCAGTACTTTAGCAATGCATAGTTCCTGTACAAGAGACATTGCAAATCCTTGAAGGAAACTCCATGCTTTAAACTTTAAAAGAACTTCCCGTTCAATATCTTAGAATTTGTAAGGAATCAACAGGACATGGCATCAAGAATAATACGCCTCACTATGCAGCAGGAGCACATGTTAGAGTCAAAGAGCGGACAGAAGACAAACATGCCACGTGACAACCAGCATTATGATACCAAGGAGTAGCGTATGTTTGTCTTTTTCCATAATAGCCAAATTGGGGTTTCTAACTTAATTTTGTTTCTAGTGATTTCTCTATATCTGACTATGAATTATTTGTTTGCAAGACGTGCGTTTTAAATTATGTACTTCCTTAAAGAATAAAATTGAATATTCTGTTTCTAGTATCAACACTACGTGTCGTTCAATTTCAGAGATAGAGTAAGTTTATCGGGTCAAAATATACTATTCATCATTTGTGAAGGCTTTACCTGAAATATGATAGTTTTGTATCCAATCGCTTCTACTTTTTAGACATCGTTGCCATTATCATCTGGATATAGAGAGAATGAATTGTGATGAAAATCATTTTCACAATATTGTAATTCTTTACAATATAGTATAATTCATAATGTTTGTAAATCTATTGTGTAATCTACGTTGTTTATGATAGGGACCTATCTCTCTCTCTCTCTCTCTCTCTCTCTCTCTCTCTCTCTCTCTCTCTCTCTCTCTCTCTCTCTCTCTCTCTCTCTCTCCCTTGGTGAATTCCATTAATGTAGTATATAGTTTCAGCCTGCCATTTAACAAAAGCCTTCTGTATATTTCATTTAGGAGCTAAGTTCAAAACATTTAGTTTGGCATCGATGTTCCTTTACTAGTTTAACTATGATTGAAACCATCCTTTATGTAGCTGCCTACAAGATTTTTTACATACCATCACTCGAGCTATATATGTTGTATACTTAATTACGCTAATGACAGTAGTATTTCCTAAGAGTTTTGTTTGGCAGGGGTGCTCCCACTTGTGCAAAAGTTAAGTTGTGATTCATGTCTCTCAACGCTGATTTAGGTTATTTCTAAAACGTAATATACCTAATTTCCGGAACAGAACGGATTATAATGTGAGTGTACCAACCGTGTGGTCACACGATCGTACATTCATTTTGTGCTTGTATCTTTGCTCTCCCCTCGCACTAAAAAGAACCTGAAATAACATGTCTGTTTTTCTCATAGTAACGGTGTCGATTTTTAAACATGAAAATTCTTGTTGCTTTGAGATTTTGTATATAAAGGAGAGTGTTCTACAATAAACTCACTCAGTTGCTTTCATCCTACCTTTGAGTCACAACCTTTCTCTCGGCCCGTCACATGAGCCTAAAAATTCTTCAAATAAAAAGAAAAAAAAACACTAATTCAGTGTGGAGAGAAAATAAAGCAGAGGAATTTTTTATGTTAAAACTACTAGGTCTGCAGAGAACGAAATTCAATGCTATATCAGAATTGTGTGATTTGTAAATGTACTGTAAATATTAATCTATTTTATGTGGTTATAGTTACTGGCATGGAATTTCCATAAAAAGAAAAATTTTACTAAACGGTGATTTTTTTTTCTTTTTAATTTCAAAATAATCAAATTATAATTTGCAAGCAAAACCTAGGAAGTCAAAGTGGGTCTTTAAAATCCAAACAGTTTGTATCGTCCATGACACTGAAAGGTTTTGAAGGTCACTCATAAGCGACAGAGGCAAGGGGCAGTACAATGTGGTTGATTCCTAAAGACCGACTCAGCAGGTAGACCCATAGGCCCCCATAAACTTCCAAATCCCCATCCCTAACTCACAAACAAAGGAATCATCCTTTACATATAATAGTAAAGATTTTTCTTGACCGACCAAAAAATATTACAAAATCTAACAAAAGCTATATAGTTAAAACCCATCATATCACCTATGATGATGCAAAGTCTAGCTGATTTTATGTGATTTGTAGTTTAATATTATTGATTATCTAAACCTTTAAGAATACGTAATATAAGCCACCCTTGTGAGGACCTGCAAGCATCTTCGAGTACCTTCTTCAGTTCTTTGAGCTCCAAGCTTTGCCCCTCCAGGAGAGCTCCTCCAAAGCACTTTAACTCTTCGGGGCGTGCTCATAAAGTTGCTATAGTTAACCTTTGTCAGATCCTTCCTGGGACGAGTAGGATCTTAAATGCCCTCTTCTTCTTCTTCTTCTTCTTCCTCTACGAGCCTCATCAAGATCATCTGGGAACTTCTATATTTACCTTCCATTTTAACGACATTTCTAACTTGCTTAACCTTAAAGTTCTTATGCATAACATTTTGCCAATGGTCTTGACCTCCATCAAAGTTTTTTAAGTGTTTGCCAACATATTTGATTTTTATGGTACTTTTGAATCTTTTCAGCGCTTGTAGGACCATCTTATCTGACTTTCCACGGGGTTATTCTAATGATTGTTCTTTGGAAATGCTGCATTTGCATCATGTAGGAAATGCTGCTTTTATATCCCTTAGCTCGTCCCAAACACAAAAGGAAGTAAATGGTCGCATAAAGAGAAATCCAATTGAAAAAACTTATTAACCTGTGTAGTTAATCAGTGAGGCATTAAGGTCGAATGCAGCCCAACGGTGAAATAATTGATTGTGCAACCTTGTATCGTGCTCTTGATTCATTTTATGAACATTGACGTTTCCTTTGGACATATTTCCCATTGTCTGATGTCTGTATAAGGCTGTTACAGAACCAGAACGAGAATGATCATATCTATTATATAAGAGGCATACTTTTTCATTCTTTTTGTGGAAGCTTGAATATGTATTATATAATATATGATGTATAAGAGCAGGTTCATCTTGCAACATTGAGAACCCAGTCAGAAATAATTATCTCAACAGGTGAGCATGAAGAAATAAGATACTACAATGGAAGCGGTTACCTGTGACTAAACATTGGTATATATACGATCACACACACACACACATATATATATATATATATATATATATATATATGTATGTATATATATGTATATATATACATATATATATGTATATATATACATACACACACACACACACACACACATATATATATATATATATATATATATATATATATATATATATATATATATATATATATATGTGTGTGTGTGTGTGTGTGTGT
The DNA here is from genome assembly GCF_036898095.1 of Palaemon carinicauda. Classification (NCBI taxonomy): domain Eukaryota; kingdom Metazoa; phylum Arthropoda; class Malacostraca; order Decapoda; family Palaemonidae; genus Palaemon; species Palaemon carinicauda. The sequence continues at coordinate 41,777,910 of NC_090740.1, forward strand.
GTGTATTCTTTTCTTTTTTGTAACACCGATAGTCTACTAGCAAGCAGCATTCAGCCAAGAGCCAACGTCTGTCTGTGCTGGCCCCTATATACGCACAGTATGCAGAATAAAGGTACTTGACCAAGCTCCGTGATGGTACATAAAAATGATAGCATTTGACTTTCCAGTATCGACCCTGTGTCATATAACCGTTACCTTATTCATCATGATTAGCATTAATGATTGTGATATGACACCACATAATTTAAAATCAGTCAATCAATCGTTGACATGAATACATTTAGGTATATAAGAACAATAAGCAGATCCTAGTTTGGTACCGAAAAAAAACACCCTGATAAGATGAAGATATAAAAGGCAACAATAGTTAGAAACACACTAAACAACTACGATAACTAATCATATACAGTATAACTGTAAGTGAAAAAAGCACATTTTGTGTTCGCTGGGAGACGTTGAGAGGAAGAAGAATCACCTACGCACATCTTTCTCAATGCGCCAAACATGGACTCAGCCATCTTCCTTCTTCTTCTTCTCCCCATCCCTTTCAAATGCATTCCTCTACGTGCCATGATGATGACCTTCTTACAAGAAGGACCTTTCTCGTGTTTTCTTATGCCTCTACACTTTTTATTCTCTATTCTCTTCCATACTTTAATTCTCCCTCAATCTTTAATTCGACTTTCTAGTTTATTTTTTTTTTTTTTACTGGGTGAAGGATGCAGAGGTCATAGGCTTGTTGGGAGTAGAAACACCATACCGTTATCTGTTTTTTTTTTTTTTATTATCCAAACCAGCTTTCGCTTACAGACTTGCAGGAGAAAACTAATCAAGGTGGCCATAAGGATGCTACAAACCGACAATGTTAGGCTACCATCGTTCACATCTTCTAGTGATGCAAAATACAATTTAACTCAAACAAATACAAACTAAGAAATACATTTGAATGAAACATTTCCTTGCCTGATATGATGTGTTCAGAAAGCAAGAGAATTATAATTACCAACAGTTTTGCACAAACCTTTAACTTAACTTGCAGGTTTGATTTTTGTATTTACTTCGTTTATTCACCAGTACTCCACATTTATTGACTGAGAAATATGTAGCACGAAGTAGGAGAGGATGAATGGAGAAGTATTGAATTAAAGCTCAAGATAGAGATGACTGGCGAAATCTAACCGAGGACCCTTGCGTCAATAGGCGTAGGAGGAGATGATGATGATGTATATATGTAAATATGTATGTATGTATGTATAGATATGAAAATTTTATATATGTATCAATACATAATACATATACATACACACCTATAAATAGATATATATATATATATATATATATATATATATATATATATATATATGTATATATATACATATATGTATATATATAGATATATATACACATACAGACCTATAGATAGAATATATATATATATATATATATATATATATATATATATATATTTATATATATATATATATATGTATATATATATATATATATATATATATGTATATATATATATATATATATATATATATATATATACATATATGAGCCTACATAAACACAACGGTATATATAAATATATAGAGTATGCGTGTGTATAATATATATATATATATATATATATATATATATATATATATATATACATACATATATATAAAATATTTATACACGGTACATAAAAATATATACAGTATACGTGTGTATAATATATATATATATATATATATATATATATATATATATATATATATATATATATATGCATATATATACATACATATATATATATATATATAATGTATATACTGTATACGTGTGTATAACAATATATATATACATATATATATATATATATATATATATATATATGTATATATGTATATATAAATACATATGCATATATATATTATATGTATATATAAATATATATATATACATATATATATGTATTTATAAATATATATACATATATATACAGTATATATATAAATGTATACATATATATATATATATATATATATATATATGTATATATATATTATATATATAATATATATATACTGTATATCATATTATAATACATATTCATATAAATACATATATATATGCATATATATATATATATATATATATATATATATATATATATATATATATATATACCATAATAGAGAGAGAGAGAGAGAGAGAGAGAGAGAGAGAGAGAGAGAGAGAGAGAGAGAGAGAGACTAATTCCAAATTATGCATCGTAATAAGAAAACATTGCTAAATTTGGAAAGTGGACCTGCAACAAAATATCAAGTGGGAAAACGAATGAATGAGTCCCCGGAACCTGCACTACCAACCTTGGCCTGTATTTCTAACCTGCGCAGGTGAAAGGATAATTCAGTGCCATCGCGGAAGCACTCGCTGATACCCACGGTAGAATACAGTAGATGCAATTAATATATCTATGGATTTGATGTCGGAAATAATGCTCATGTATAATTGTCATTGGTAATTAAAATAACGATCTTATTAAAATGTCATTTGCAACTGTGTCCGTAACTCGGATATATTGCAATGATGTTTCTGGAAACGAACAGTAAACAAAAAACTTTCGAAAATATGTGTTCAAAAGAAGCCGAGTCATCCTATGCAATTTATATGTTTTTATATCGTATGATATCATATACTGTACTTATATACCTACATTTTTTAATATTACACCTTAGTTTGCCCCTTAAAATTGGGATCAATATTTGATTATGTATCTTTAATTGCAATGTTTTGAAATATAAACTGATATTTACCGTATGTAAATGTTGTTTAGAATTGCCTATTATAATTATACCTATATGTGCTTTACTAAAATATAGGTCCCACTACCATAAGATTAGCCTCTTGAGACGAAGTTATGGAAACAATATCCAGTATAATAATTCATTTTACTCTAAAAAGTTGCAGGACCCATGACATTTGGTTATCCTGCACCACTGTATATTCTATAAGTATTTGGAGAATCATTGCTCTTAGTTTGTTAATGACAGATCTATTTTAACGTTGTCACTGATCTTAAGATATTTTATATTCTATATTCATTACTTTTCTTATATTTTATTAATTTCCTTATATCCTTTTCTGAATGGGCTATTTTCCCTGTTTGACAACTTGACCTTATTGCATCCTGCTTTTCCAACTAGGATGGTAGCTTAGCTAATAATAATAATAATAATAATAATAATAATAATAATAATAATAATAATAATAATAATAATAATAATAATAATAATAATGATGATGATGATAACTGTAAAATTCCCGTATCATAACACTTAGTTAACCAGAAATAGTTCAACTTCTTGAAAGATTTTATATCATCAGTTTTCTTATGTTAAGTGGGAGCTTAATATGCAATTTTGAGGCTGCAAATTTGAAAACTCTGGAACCCACAGTCGAAGTGCATCTTGACTCCAATAATTTGAAACCATCAGAAAGTTTTATTTTTCTTTTAATGGTAAAACTGTTGTTAACTTTTCTAGAAGTTCATGATTTTTTAAATTTTCATCATAAAGTTTATTGTACAAAAGTTCATAATTCAAAAATGCAAGTGTTACGAATGTAAAAGTTACATGTTGAAGTAACTTTCTGAAAAATAGCTTTTATATTTGTTCCCATATGATTTTATCTGTATATATCTATTACTAAATACTCGACTGTTTATAGATTCAATTGGTAAGTCAAGGTCTATAGACCTGGCGGTAATTAGCCTGGTGCCGACACGATTTGTTGACTGCAAGATGTGGAGCAAATCTCTGCAATATCTTTGACATCCATATCTGATATGTGCAGGCGAGCAATTAGGTTGTAACTGAGAGACTCATGAATGAAATTGACTTTATTTTAACAGACAGCAAGCTTTTATAACTACAGTTAAAGGTTTCAGTGAAAGAAGGTCACAAAAATTCAAACAGATCGCTACAAATACAGGCATAAACAGACTATCAGTGCGAGAGGAGAACAATAACAACAATACATGAAAAAAAAAAAAAAATACCATTACAATGTCCGAGCTGGTATGATACACGTGCGGTACTGATAACTTGATGAAGGATCACTACAAATGCCCTTAGAATTATTGTAGCTTTAATAAGCAGCCTGTGTAGCTCTATCAGTACAGGGGTGATCCTTCCTTATGCATAACACCCCTTATCAATCTTGCTTATTAGTTTATAGTTTGCAATTTCTTTAATTGTATTTTGGTAAATTGTAATAAATATAATTGCAGTAGACAATTCTAAATAAGTAATGATACAGTTAATCAAATATTTCTTCGCAAAACATTTCTTTAAAAAGTGATGTTCCTGGAGTGATATCAAGTGATTATTACCACATTACTCATCTGACCAAAAAAAAATTATAATCCAGTGACACACCCAAGTCACGAACTCTACTTGATATCGAGACCAAGCTGTCATTAATAATCATTTGAATGTCACCAATGTTTCTTAGATTTGTTTTTCTTTCCCACTACCATAAAATTCGGCTCTAAACAAGTCTTAATTGTTTAAATATCATCCATTCCTTAACGCTAGTTAGAACTTAGTTTAAATCCTATGCTGCACAGTGGCATCAATATCATTTATTTAGAAGTAAAATTTTCCCCACTAAAGTATGACATACAAGCATATTAGGGTAATTCACCTAGCCCCGTTTTAGTGTTGGCCTTATAAATATGCAGTATATTATCAAAGAAGCAGATCCTAAACACAACAAGTTGAGATTCGAACATTGTAAGGACGTTGATCTTCCGTGGTTGTCAGCGGGATAGCCACCTGTCTATTATTATTATTATTAATAATTGCTAAGCTACTACCCTAGTTGGAAAACCACAATGCTATAAGCCCAGGGGCTCCAACAGGGAAAATAGCCCAGTGAGGAAAGGAAACAGTGAAAAATTAAATTTTTAAGAAGACTAACAACATTAAAATGAATATCTCCTTTATAAACTATAAACACTTTAAAAAACAAGAAAAAGATAAATAAGATAGAATAGGGTGCCCGAGTGTACCCTCAAGCAAAAGAACTCTAACCCAAGGCAGTGGAAGACCATGGTATAGAGGCTATGGCACTACCCAAAACTAGAGAACAATATTTAGATTTTGGAGTGTCCTTCTCCTAGAAGAGCTGCTTACCATAGCTAAAGAGTCCCTTCTATCCTTACCAAGAGAAAATTGGCCACTGAACAATTACAGTGCAGTAACCCCTTGGGTGAAGAAGAATTGTTTGGTAATCTCAGTGTTGTCAGATGTATGAGTACAGATGAGAATATGTTAAGAATATGCCAGACTATTCGGTGTGTGTGTGTAGGCAAAAGGGAAAATGAACCGTAGCTAGAGAGAAGGATCCAATGTAGTACTGTCTGGCCAGTCAAAAGACCCCATAACTCTCTAATGGTAGTATCTCAACGGGTGGCTGGTGCCCTGGTCAACCTACTACCTAGTGTCTATCCAAGAAAGGCTCACCATTGTACTTAGCAGCCATTTCAGAGGTTTGCTTCACTATCCTGCTTAGCATTTTGTGGCTTGGTGACACAAGGGAGTAGAGATAGGTGACCGACAAGTTTGCTGCCATTGGAACAAGTGAATAGTACACACAGTATCCATGAACCGATTATAGGAAGATTTGACATGGATGTAAGACCTCTGGACTCACAGTTGTTCCTATGTTAGAGATGCCCTGTCTTCGATGATTCCTCACAGTATTACAAATATGAAATTTGATATCAATATCATATATCTTTTTCTGAATTGTAAGAATATCCCCAGAGAGTTATTGGTCATTTTCAATGGTAAACAAATATAAAACTGGTATTATTCTTGCTTAGGTAGCCTTTGTATTATCATAACTATTGTTTTGTATTCATAGATAGCAAGATACAATTTACAAATTTTACTAAAGAAAAGGAACATATTTTTCTCTAATCACTCAAGTACAGAATCTACTGCTCCCGCAAGCCTTGACATGGGTGTGTGTGCATCCTCAGTAAACTCATTTCAATTCCATTTCTTGCCATTCTTGATTTCCATATACTTTTAGTAAGTCTTCTTGGTTTTTATTCTAGAATAACCCCTGAAAATCAGTTTTATCATTACTTAAGACAATTGGGATAATGACACTTGAGAAACTGTACCAGTCACTTATGCTTTCAGATTCTATAAATCTCAACTTAAACATTGAATTGATAATTTTCCAAAATGGGATAAGATTTACTCCATAAACATCTTATTATTAGTAAATTCCCTGGTTAGCATTCACCGAATCACGTTTTTGGTTTTAATTTTCAATCAAAACCTTACTCCTGCTCACATTGGCTCTCAACGTCTTCATCTTACAAAACATTTCACACTATTTTGATAATTTTTGTAGTTGTTTTCCATTGTCTCAATCAGCAAGATATCATCTCTAGTATTTTTATCCCAGAATTTTGTACCTACACCCACAGTAATTTCTGTGACTTATCACATCACCCCAGCCAGAAAGATATTGAGCAGCCGTGCAGGTATAGCATGCACTTGT